>NC_082655.1:59697301-60013665 GCF_028023285.1 Balaenoptera ricei
ATTTGCCATAAAGTTAGGAATTTTTCTTTCTATGTGGTAATGCCACAGAAATAATGGTCATCGAAATAATCCCCAGTAGATATTACATGTTAGAGACAAACAAACAAATAACAAAAATAAATGTGTTTTGATAAGTGCCATGTAACAGAATGTTTATGTGAGGGAATAGCTTTGCACACTCATCTACACTGATTTAAACACATAATGTATAGGAACAGTGGACCATATATATATGCACAAGGGAGTGAGTGGTAAGATTTTAGAAATTACTAATGTGTCTTTACCTTTTGTTGTCCATGATTTTGCCCAAGTCAATCTGAGCAACCATCTGCCTGATAGGGGAAGAGAATTTATTGTAAAGAATGATGAAGAGGAAAACTGAATAATATAGAGCTTCTGACATGAAAAACAGGGACAAAGTGAAATAAAAGCATTATAACCCAGACTATGATCTTGAGAGACCGTTTTCCAGATGTCTTTATTTTTCCATCCAACGTATCAGGTACTAAACGGGGAAGATCCCCCGCAGAGAAGGTACCCCTCCATCCATGACAGCAAAGCCCTGTGCCTGATGGATACAGAATGTAGAAGAAAGAGCAAAGCCCACCTCATTCCCAACTCTGGAGGAGGAGGAGTGGGAGAGGCCAGAGAGGAAGAGAAGGAAGGAGCACGTTGATAGGATGTGTGCCGCTTCCCATCAGTGGATGGTGGAGGTAGATTCAGGGTGTGGGCTGTGAGGAGGTGAAGGGGGAAGGCTATAGGTCCTGACTCCCTTTCTGGGCTCTGCGAAGAGAGACCTTTTCTAACTTTTCCAGCACCGAACACACCTCCATTCCTTTGGTTGTGTAGTGTTGTCAAGGAGCCGGAACCTCCTTGGGTTAGCTTTCCTGAACCACCATCAGTTCCTAAGGAGGTGGGGGGCTGACCTCAGAGTTGGCCTTGGAGGCTGGAAGGGAACCTCGGGGTTTTGGAGCCAGGAGGTGCCCAAGTGAGACCAAATTGGCCAGACAATGAACTGGGTTATGACCAAATTGGGAGAATGAGATCAGTTACAGACTCCAGCCATGAATGCCAAGACAGCAACCGGATGGCTAAGACAACACCATCTAGAAGACCAGAACACCACCCACAAGGTCACTCATCTCCCCATTTCACACTCCTCTCCTTCTCTTCCCCACGTATACACCCAACTGCCTTCTTTCAGAGATGAGTAGAGAGAGGCAGAAGAAATCTGAACGACTTCCCTCCCCACTCCTAGGGAGAATATTGTCTGAAGGGACCATTTAAGTTGTCAAATCAAACTAGGTCTAAACTGGGTTAGATATTCATTTAAAAATTTTAGCTCTAACCAGAGGATGGGGGCTCATGTGGAAAACTATAAACAACAACAACAAAACATTTTCTCTGCATATCCAGGTTGTTTGAGTTAAAATCTTTGACCCCAGTTATGCATCGACAATCCCTCAAAGACCTCTAATCGTATTTGAAAGAGGGGGGCAGAAATTGTCACCAGTGATTTGTCACCTGAGGTTTACTGATGCATGGAGATAATCTCAACTTTCTATTCATGTAGGGGTTTATTTGCACACAGTGTGCTACATTAATTTTTCAACACAGTTTTCATGTATTTTTATTAAAGTATATTTTTCCTTTGACATTTTAAAAGCCCTGTTGGTATTGCAGTAACCAATGCGTGCATTCATGGGCTTGATCCATGCCTGATTCTCTGCTTACTGTTTGTGTTTGTCTTCAGTGAGAGCAGAGCAGAGAGTCCTGTTTATCCTTTGCTGTTCATTCAATATTAATCTAGGCTTCTACATCATCCCAGGGTGTATTATTCTTTATGCTCATATGCCACAGAGCTAGGGAAACTGATAAATTCAGTAATTTTTGTGAAAATAATTTTCAGTATTTTACTACTCAGAGTAGAGTTAAGGTAAGCAAACTGTTTTCCTTTGGGATGCTGATTTTGGGGCCTCATTATTTTCAGAAAGATTTGTTGAGATTTAAAAAAAAAACTTTCTGAGATTTTATTTTGCCATTGGAATTACATGAAGTTATATTATTCATGGCTATGTTATTTATTTATTTACTTGGAAAGCAAAGGAATTATGTCATGAGGGTCAAAAAGTTCCCCAAAATTTTTTAACCAGAAAACAGAAACCCACTATTTATTGAACCTTTACTCCATGATAGTCACTTTGTCTGTTCTTTCATTTAAGTTTCTTAAACAGTAGTCCTGGCCCATAGACGTCTCAGTTAAGGAAGCCCAGGTTGAATGTCTCATTTTACCAACGGCCTCCTGGAGACCTTGCCTAAACTTAGAGTAAAGTCTCTAAGGCAGGGTATCCTGGAACTTAAGAAGGTCTGGGAAGAAACATTTCACGAGGGAAGAGCTTCAGGGCCTCTTAAATTGTAGGGAACAGCTTGCTCTACCTTGGAGCAGGGCCAAAATGGTAGTGAAGGAACAATAGAACCACAGATAATGAACAGACTGGGACTATTGCCACCTTCTAGTGCCTGTGTGCTCTTGGGTAACTTACATAACCTCTCAGAGCCTCAGTTTCACTCATCAGTAAATTGGGGATAACAATGGGAATTGACCTGCCAATCTCACAGAATTGTTTGAAGATGAATGAAGTTACGTGTGAGAGAGCCTTTTGTATACTATAAAGCATAATAAGTGTTTGTTGTTATAACATTTTTTCTTGCACAACAGGTAAGCAAGGGCAGGGAGGGGAGAGGGGATGGGAATGGTTGGAGAGGAGTAGTGTTGTCAGGGATCCTAGTCTAGGGAGAATGGAGCTTATTCTTTCTAGACCCTGTTCCTACCAGACAAGTATCTAATGGTATTTTCTATAACAGTCCCTTCACCAGATCATTATGTATCTAGGACACCACCCTCCTTCTTTCTCTCTGATTTACTCTGTTCTGGTCTATATCAAAGCACATATTTAGTGTTTAGTTCATATGGAATAAGTTGGATAGAAACTGGGCGACTCTCAAGGCATGGATGGTGTTGCTCCTGCTGGTGAAATACTGGCTGTTACCAGAGGGACTTCCCATCAGAAGGCCAATGAGAAGGTCAGTTATCTGTTACATTCACACTCAGTCACGTAGCAACTGAAGGTATGGATATGATGACTTACTTGTCCTGCACAACTTCTGGTTGCTTGAATATGCCTTTCTGAGTACTCCTTTACTTTAGTGACTTCTCCATCCTCCAATTTCTCTAATATATTTATTTCCATTACCTCTCTTCCTATTGCTTTCCCCCAATTCCCTTCCCAGCCTGGGCAAATATTGTGGAGACTTAAAGGTAAGTTTCACTCTGTCTAATCTTCAATTTTTCTCAAAAGTTTGGCCTAAGTCCCAAGTTCTCTCCATTTTCCTTTTAGAAATCAAAACCAGGAAGACTTTTTCATACTTTTTGCCTTGACATACTTTGCTTCTGAGACAATCATTGCAATGGACTGAATATTTATCTCCCTCCAAAATTCATATGTTGAAATCCTAATCCCCAGTGTGATGGTATTAAGAAGTGGGGCTGTTAGGAGGTGATTAGCTCATGAGGATGGAGGCTTCATGAATAGGATTAGTGCCCTTATTAAAGGGACCCCAAAGGGTTCCCTTGTCTCTTCTGCTCTTTGAGCACACAGTGAGAAGATGACCACCTGTAAGCCAGGAAGCAGGCCCTCCCAAGACACCAAATCTGCTGGTGCCTTGATCTTGAACTTCTCAGCCTCCAGAGCTGTGAAATACAGATTGTTGTTTACAAGCCACCCAGTCTATGGTGTTCTATTATAGTGGCCTGGACAGATTAAGACCATCATGCGGAAGTAACCTAACTGCTTGAAAGTGTGTGGAGTGTGTGGGATAGTTTGAAAGTCAAGTAGGGGAAATATACTTGGGAAGATATGTTAATATTAAAAAACAAAATGATCCTGCCACACACATATTTGGATTGTTTACTGTGGAAGACTCTGGAGGACCCCCAGAATAATTCATGTTAAACCTTTCTCCTTTTCCAGGAGAGCTTTTTATCATATGCCTCAGGGATGGAATCCAGCCCTTAGTTTCATCAATTTCTAGGGTCTGGGCTTAAACAAAAACTGAAAAAAACTGTGCCCAAGAGAAATCGTGAACTTGACGTAAAGATGATGCTTATATTTGGGGGTTAAGTTGTCTAGAAGATTTTGTTTCAAATTTGTGTAAGACAGCACATCTTTCCAGGCAATTTTAGACACAACCTGCCATGGTAACTAGGTAGGGGCAGCAAGATGCCATATTTATTGACTCCCATTGAACTGCAACTCTTGTTGGTTCAGCTTTGATTGTTATCTCAATATGGTTCTGTGTTTTGGTTCTAACGTGAACAGAAATTTATTTTTAAAAACTCTTAACACAAACCCAAATTTGCTAAAATTTATATTGTTATTTTATTTGCAAAAATAGTTCACCATCTTGAGTTCACCATCTTCAGCTTCTGCTCCCACATGTTTTATCAACTTTCTGCTCATTATCAGTTTCACACCGCAGAGTAGCATGGGGCTGAGAACAACAGAAAGGAGAACAAAGATAATTAAAATGAATTTCTCAACTATACCTAGAAATTAGGGCAAAAATGGTGTGCATGAAAATAGGATAGTAAATGTTTAATGCTTGAAACCTAACTGTTTGTAGTTCAGTGACTCTTATCCATGTTAGTCCTGATAAACATTGGAGGATAAACATTTTATTGAACAGCTTTAAAAATTTTTCAATATATTTTAATACAAATTTTCTCTTCTGTAAAATAAGGCTAAATTTATACTGATTTGCGAAGACTTGAGGATCAAAATGTTTTTTAAACTGGAACAGTCTTACGTATTTTAATAATTACTGCCTACTCTCCCTTCCCCCACCAAGTTCCTGCTTATGCTCTGAAGTTTATTCATGGATTCTGTCCTTGGTTATTCAGATCAGCCATGGTTCTAATGCTCTTTGAACATCTCCCAATTTATCTTTTTTAAGAAAGTCTTTTCTAGAATTCTTGAAGATGCCAACATTTGTATAATCTGGTTTTCCAATGGGGTTTCCATTTCTAATCTTTTTGTCTAGGTACATGTTGCCACATAAGGACAAAGCATGGCCTGTTGTAAGAACTGCTTATAAAATTCATGAAATATGTCCTGTGTCAAACTTGAGAAATAATTTAAAGTCATTTAAAGTCGTTAGAGTTTTTGATTGTCATTTTATCGGCAAACTTTTTCAAAAATGACCTCATTTTATGTAGGGCTGACATGATAAGAGTAATCTTCTGTAGAATAAGGCTGATTTGTGCACAGTCAAGAAAATCATTGATTTGGATGTGAGAACTGTCCTACAGACTTGCTTGTAGCTTCCAGAAAGTCACTTAATGCTTTTCAGTAAAGTTTTTCCATTAGACTCTATATGTACATATTTTTCAATGTCTTAATGTGCTGTATATTAGACATAAGAACATATGTAACGTGCAACCACAGTTTAAACAGCAACAGCAATAATAATAAAAAATGAATATTTGGACACATTTATTTTAAAAAGGAAATTACCAGTTCCTTTGAAGCCCTTCAGTTTCCCTTCTGAATGCATGTCTGTCCCATCCAGAATGAGCCATTCTCCTGAAGTTGTGTTAAACATGCTATTCATTTCCTCTATTTTACCACATGTATTTATGTCTCTAAATAAGTTTGTCCATTTTTACACTTTATATACATTGCATCATAGTATGTCTATTCTCCTGGAATTTGCTTTCTTTAAATTACATATTATACTTTTTTCTTCTTTAGATTGTTGTTATGATTAATTTTTCATGGCTATATATTATTTTGTTGTATAAATATTATGCAATCTATGACTCAATCTATTACTTTATACAAGCATACCTCAGATACATTGTGGATTTGGTTCCAGACCACTGCAATAAAACTAGTCACATGAACGTTTTGGATTCCTAGTGCATATTAAAGTTATGTTTACACTATACTGTAGTCTATTAAGTGTGGAATAGCATTATACTTAAAAAAAACAATGTACAACTCTTAATTAAAAGTAATGTTGTTGAAAAAATTGTACTAATATAATTCCTTGACACAGGGTTGCCACAAACCTTCAACTTGTAAAAACTGCATTATCTGCAAAGTGCAATCAAGTAAAGTGCAATAAAATGAGGTATGCTTATATATGTCTATGAGAACAATTTTTTCAGTTTTTTGAACCTCATTATCTTTGCCGCTATTTGTTTGTATGGTTTATCAAATACTGGCAGGGCTGGATTAAAATCTTCACTATTTGGATGGATTTATTCCTTTCTTGTCATTCTCTGAGTTTTTGCTTTGTAGGGTTAGATGTTAATTTACAAATTTATATTCTTATATATTCCCTGTGAATTAAGCCTCTTAATCTTTTTTGAAAGAGTCCATTTTTACTAGCTATATAGCTAAACCAGCTTTATTTTCAATTTTTTTTCTATCCCCTTTCTTTCAAATTTTCTATATTCTTATGTTTTAGCTATATCTCTTCTAATTGGCATATAACTGGATTGTGTTTAAAAATCCTGATAGTCTTTAGAAAGAGAAAATTTAATCTATTTTCGTTTAATGGAATTCCTGAAATATTTGGATTAATGTCAGAAATCATGTTATGTACTTTATGTCCCACATTTCCTATTTTTAAAACTCCATTTCTTTTTTTTTTTTAAACATCTTTATTGGAGTATAATTGCTTTACAATGGTGTGTTAGTTTCTGCTTTATAACAAAGTGAATCAGTTATACATATACATATATCCCCATATTTCTTCCCTCTTGTGTCTCCCTCCCTCCCACCCACCCTATCGCACCCCTCTAGGTGGTCACAAAGCACCGAGCTGATCTCCCTGTGCTATGCAACTGCTTCCCACTAGCTATCTATTTTACATTCGGTAGTGTATATATGTCCATGCCACTCTCTCACTTTGTCCCAGCTTACCCTTCCCCCTCCCTGTATCCTCAAGTCAATTCTCTAGTAGGTCTGCGTCTTTATTCTCATCTTGCCCCTAGGTTCTTCAAGACCATTTTTTTGTTTGTTTTTTAGATTCCATATATATGTGTTAACATACGGTATTTGTTTTTCTCTTTCTGACTTACTTCACTCTGTATGACAGACTCTAGGTCCATCCATCTCACTACAAATGACTCAATTTCATTTCTTTTTATGGCTGAGTAATATTCCATTGTATATATGTGCCACATCTTTATCCATTCATCTGTTGATGGACACTTAGATTGATTCCATGTTCTGGCTATTGTAAATAGAGCTGCAATGAACATAGTGGTACACGACTCTTTTTGAATTATGGTTTTCTCAGGGTATATGCCCAGGAGTGGGATTGCTTGATCATATGGTAGTTCGATTTTTAGTTTTTTAAGGACCCTCCATACTGTTCTCCATAGTGGCTGTATCAATTTACATTCCCACCAACAGTGCAAGAGGGTTCCCTTTTCTCCACACCCTCTCCAGCATTTATTGTTTGTAGAATTTTTGATAATGGCCATTCTGACTGGTGTGAGGTGATGCCTTATTGTAGTTTTGATTTGCATTTCTCTAACAATTAGTGATGTTGAACATCTTTTCATGTGCCTCTTGGCCATCTGTATGTCTTCTTTGGAGAAATGTCTATTTAGGTCTTCTGCCCATTTTTCGATTGGGTTGTTTGTTTTTTTAATATTGAGCTGCATGAACTGTTTATATATTTTGGAAATTAATCCTTTGCCCGTCGATTTGTTTGAAAATATTTTCTTGCATTCTGAGGGTTGTCTTTTCGTCTTGTTTATAGTTTCCTTTGCTGTGCAAAAGATTTGAAGTTTCATTAGGTCCCATTTGTTTATTTTTGTTTTTATTTCCATTACTCTAGGAGTTGGATCAAAAAAGATCTTGCTGTGATTTATGTCAAAGAGTGTTCTTCCTATGTTTTCCTCTAAGAGTTTTATAATGTCTGGTCTTACATTTAGGTCTCTAATCCATTTTGAGTTTATTTTTGTGTATGGTGTTAGGGAGTGTTCCAATTTCATTCTTTTACATGTAGCTGTCCAGTTTTCCCTGCACCACTTATTGAAGAGGCTGTCTTTTCTCCATTGTATATTCTTGCCTCCTTTATCACAGTTAAGGTGACCATATGTGCGTGGGTTTATCTCTGAGCTTTCTATCCTGTTCCATTGATATATATTTCTGTTTTTGTGCCAGTATCATACTGTCTTGATTACTGTAGCTTTGTTGTGTCTGAAGTCCAGAAGCCTGATTCCTCCAGCTCCGTTTTTCTTTCTCAAGATTGCTTTGGCTATTCAGGGTCTTTTGTGTTTCCATACAAATTGTGAAATTTTTTGTTCTAGTTCTGTGAAAAGTGCCGGTGGTCGTTTGATAGGGATTGCACTGAATCTGTAGATTGCTTTGGGTAGTATAGTCATTTTCACAATGTTGATTCTTCCATACCAAGAACATGGTATATCTCTCCATCTGTTGGTATCATCTTTAATTACTTTCATCAGTGTCTTGTAGTTTTCTTCATACACGTCTTTTGTCTTCTAGGTATTTTATTCTTTTTTTTGCAATGGTAAATGGGAGTGGTTCCTTAATTTCTCTTCCAGATTTCTTATCATTAGTGTATAGGAATGCAAGAGATTTCTGTGCATTTATTTTGTATCCTGCTACTCTACCAAATTCATTGATTAGCTCTAGCAGTTTTCTGGTAGCATCTTTAGGAGTCTCTATGTATAGTATCATGTCATCTGCAAACAGTGACAGCTTTATTTCTTTTCCAATTTGGATTCCTTTTATTTCTTTTTCTTCTCTGTTGTGGCTAAAACTTCCAAAACTATGTTGAATAATAGCGGTGAGAGTGGGCAACCTTGTCTTGTTCCTGATCTTAGTGGAAATGGTTTCAGTTTTTCACCATTGAGAACGATGTTGGCTGTGGGCTTGTCATATATGGCCTTTATTAAGTTGAGTTATGTTCCCTTATGCCTACTTTCTGGAGGGTTTTTATCATAAATGGGTGTTGAATTTTGTCAAAAGCTTTCTCTGCATCTATTGAGATGATCATATGGTTTTTCTCCTTCAATTTGTTAATATGGTGTATCACATTGATTGATTTGCATATATTGAAGAATCCTTGCATTCCTGGGATAAACCCCACTTGATCATGGTGTATGATCCTTTTAATGTGCTGTTGGATTCTGTTTGCTAGTATTTTGTTGAGGATTTTTGCATCTATGTTCATCAGTGATATTGGCCTGTAGTTTTCTTTCTTTGTGACATCTATGTCTGGTTTTGGTATCAGGGTGATGGTGGCCTCGTAGAATGACTTTGGGAGTGTTCCTCCCTCTGCTATATTTTGGAAGAGTTTGAGAAGGATAGGTGTTAGCTCTTCTTTAAATGTTTGATAGAATTCACCTGTGAAGCCATCTGGTCCTGGGCTTTTGTTTGTTGGAAGATTTTTAATCACAGTTTCAATTTCAGTGCTCGTGATTGGTCTGTTTATATTTTCTGTTTATTCTTTGTTCAGTCTCAGAAGGTTGTGCTTTTCTAAGAATTTGTTCATTTCTTCCAGGTTGTCCATTTTATTGGCATATAGTTGCTTGTAGTAATCTCTCACGGTCCTTTGTACTTCCGCAGTGTCAGTTGTTACTTCTCCTTTTTCATTTCTAATTCTCTTGATTTGAGTCTTCTCCCTTTTTTTCTTAATGAGTCTGGCTAGTGGTTTATCAATTTTGTTTACCTTCTCAAAGAACCAGCTTTTAGTTTGATTGATCTTTGCTATTGTTTCCTTCATTTCTTTTTCATTTATTTCTGATGTGATCTTTATGATTTCTTTCCTTCTGCTAACTTTGGGGTTTTTTGTTCTTCTTTCTCTAGTTGCTTTAGGTGTAAGGTTAAGTTGTTTATTTGAGATGTTTCTTGTTTCTTAAGGTAAGATTGTATTGCTATAACCTTCCCTCTTAGAACTGCTTTTGCTGCATCCCATAGGTTTTGGGTTGTCTTGTTCTCATTGTCATTTGTTTCTAGGTAATTTTTGATTTCCTCTTTGATTTCTTCAGTGATCTCTTGGTTATTAAGTAGTGTATTGTTTAGCCTCCATGTGTTTGTATTTTTTACAGATTTTTTCCTCCAATTGATATCTAGTCTCATAGCATTGTGGTTGGAAAAGATACTTGATAAGATTTCAATTTTCTTAAATTTACCAAGGCTTGATTTGTGACCCAAGATGTGACCTATCCTGGAGAATGTTCCATGAGCACTTGAGAAGAAAGTGTATTCTGTTGTTTTTGGATGGAATGTCCTATAAATATCAATTAAGTCCATCTTGTTTAATGTGTCATTTAAAGCTTGTGTTTCCGTATTTGTTTTCATTTTGGATGATCTATCCATTGGTGAAAGTGGGGTGTTAAAGTCCCCTACTGTGATTGTGTTACTGTCGATTTCCCCTTTTATAGCTGTTAGTTTTTGCCTTATGTACTGAGGTGCTCCTATGTTGGGTGCATAAATATTTACACTTGTTATATCTTCTTCTTGGATTGATCCCTTGATCATTATGTAGTGTCCTTCTTTGTCTCTTGTAATAGTCTTTGTTTTAAAGTCCATTTTGTCTGATATGAGAATTGCTACTCCAGCTTTCTTTTCATTTCCATTTGCATGGAATATCTTGTTCCATCCCCTCACTTTCAGTCTGTATGTGTCCCTAGGTCTGAAGTGGGTCTGTTGTAGACAGCATATATACAGATCCTGTTTTTGTATCCATTCAGCCAATCTATGTTTTTCGGTTGGAGCATTTAATCCATTTACATTTAAGGTTATTATCGATATGTATGTTCCTATTACTATTTTCTTATATGTTTTGGGTTTGTTATTGTAGGTCTTTTCCTTCTCTTGTGTTTCCTGCCTAGAGAAGTTCCTTTAGCATTTGTTGTAAAGCTGGTTTGGTGGTGCTGAATTCTCTTAGCTTTTGCTTGTCTGTAAAGGTTTTAATTTCTCCATCAAATCTGAATGAGATCCTTGCTGGGTAGAGTAATCTTGGTTGTAGGTTTTTCCCCTTCATCACTTTAAATATGTCCTGCCACTCCCTTCTGGCTTGCAGAGTTTCTGCTGAAAGATCAGCTGTTAACCTTATGGGGATTCCCTTGTGTGTTATTAGTTGTTTTTCCCTTGATGCTTTTAATATTTTTTCTTGTATTTAATTTTTGATAGTTGATTCGTATGTGTCTTGGAGTGTTTCTCCTTGGATTTATCCTGTATGGCACTCTCTGTGCTTCCTGGCCTTGATTGACTATTTCCTTTCCCATATTAGGGAAGTTTTCAACTATAATCTCTTCAAATATTTTCTCAGTCCCTTTCTTTTTCTCTTCTTCTTCTGGGACCCCTATAATTCAAACGTTGGTGCATTTAATGTTGTCCCAGAGGTCTCTGAGAATGTCCTCTGTTCTTTTCATTCTTTTTTCTTTATTCTGCTCTGCAGTAGTTATTTCCACTATTTTATCTTCCAGGTCACTTATCCATTCTTCTGCCTCAGTCATTCTGCTATTGATCCCTTCTAGAGTATTTTTAATTTCATTTATTGTGTTGTTCATCACTGTTTGTTTGCTCTTTGGTTCTTCTAGGTCCTTGTTAAACGTTTCTTGTATTTTCTCATTCTATTTCCAAGATTTTGGATCATCTTTACTATCATTATTGTGAATTCTTTTTCAGGTAGCCTGACTATTTCCTCTTCATTTGTTAGGTCTGGTGGGTTTTTGCCTTGCTCCTTCATCTGCTGTGTATTTCTCTGTCTTCTCATTTTGCTTAACTTACTGTGTTTGGAGTCTCCTTTCACAGGCTACAGGTTCGTAGTTCCTATTGTTTTTGGTGTCTGCCCCCAGTGGCTAAGGTTGGTTCAGTGGGTTGTGTAGGCTTCCTGGTGGAGGGGGCTAGTGCCTGTGTTCTGGTGGATGAGGCTGGATCTTGTCTTTCTTGTGAGCAGGTCCACATCTGGTGGTGTGTTTGGGGTGTCTGTGGCCTTATTATGATTTTAGGCAGCCTCTCTGCTAATGGGTGGGGTTGTGTTCCTGTGTTGCTAGTTGTTTGGCATAGCTTGTCCAGCACTGTAGCTTGCTGGTCGGTGAGTGGAGCTGGGTCTTTGCGTTGAGATGGAGATCTCTGGGAGATTTTCACCGTTTGATATTATGTGGAGCTGGGAGGTCTCTTGTGGACCAATGTCCTGAACTTGGCTCTCCCACCTCTGAGGCACAGCTCTGATGTCTGGCTGGAGCACCAAGACCCTGTCATCCACATGGCTCAGAGTAAAAGGGAGAAAAAGAAAGAAAGAAAGAAGATAAAATAAAATAAAATAAAATACTCTTATTAAAATAAAAAATAAAAAATAATTATTCAAAAAATTTAAAAAATCATAAAAAAGAAAGAAAGAAAGAAAGAAAGAAGAGAGCAACCAAACCAAAAAACAAATCCACCAATGATAACAGGCACTAAAAACTATACTAAAAAAAAAAAAAAAAAAAGGACAGAGAGAATCCTAGGACAAATGGTAAAAGCAAAGCTATACAGACAAAATCACACACAGAAGCATACACATACACATTCACCAAAAGAGAAAAAAGGAAAAAAAAAAAAAATATATATATATATTGTTGCTCCCAAAGTCCACCTCCTCCATTTGGGATGATTCGTTGTCTATTCAGGTATTCCACAGATGCAGGGTACATCAAGTTGACTGTGGAGATTTAATCCGCTGCCTCTGAGGCTGCTGGGAGAGATTTCCCTTTCTCTTCTTTGTTCACACAGCTCCTGGGGTTCAGCTTTGGATTTGGCCCCGCCTCTGCGTGTAGGTCCTCTGAGGACGTCTGTTCTTCGCTCACACAGGACGGGGTTAAAGGAGCAGCTGCTTCGGGGGCTCTGGCTCACTCAGGCCGGGGGGAGGGAGGGGTACGGATGTGGGGCGAGCCTGCGGCGGCCGAGGCCAGCGTGACGTTGCACCAGCCTGAGGCGCGCCGTGCGTTCTCCCGGGGAAGTTGTCCCCGGATCACGGGAGCCTGGCCGTGGCGGGCTGCACAGGCTCCCGGGAGGGACGGTGTGGAGAGTGACCTGGGCTCGCACACAGGCTTCTTGGTGGCGGCAGCAGCAGCCTTAGCGTCTCATGCCCGTCTCTGGGGTCCGTGCTGATAGCCGCGGCTCATGCCCGTCTATTGAGCTCCTTTAAGCGGCGCTCTGAATCCCCTCTCCTCGCGCACCAGGAAACAATGAGGCAAGAAAAAGTCTCTTGCCTCTTCGGCAGCTCCAGACCTTTTCCCGGACTCCCTCCCGGCCAGCTGTGGTGCACTAGCCCCTTCAGGCTGTGTTCACGCTGCCAACCCCAGTCCTCTCCCTGCGATCCGACCGAAGCCCGAGCCTCAGCTCCCAGCCCCGCCCACCCCGGCGGGTGAGCAGACAAGCTTCTCGGGCTGGTGAGTGCTGGTCAGCGCCGAACCTCTGTGTGGGAATCTCTCCATTTTTCCCTCTGCACCCCTGTGGCTGTGCTCTCCTCCGTGGCTCCGAAGCTCCCCCCTCTGCCACCCGCAGTCTCTGCCTGCGAAGGGGCTTCCTAGTGTGTGGAAACCTTTCCTCCTTCACAGCTCCTTCCCACTGGTGCAGGTCCTGTCCCTATTCTTTTGTCTCTGTTTTTTCTTTTTTCTTTTGCCCTACCCAAGTACGTGGGGAGTTTCTTGCCTTTTGGGAGGTCTGAGGTCTTCTGCCAGCGTTCAGTAGGTGTTCTGTAGGAGTTGTTCCACATGTAGATGTATTTCTGGTGTATTTGTGGGGAGGAAGGTGTTCTCCACGTCTTACTCTTCCGCCATCTTGAAGCTCCTCCTCCATTTCTTCTTTATTTTAAATTGATGGAGTTTCTTTGCTTCATTTCTCCCTCCTGCCTGCCTGTGTACTAGTTTGAAATTATATACTCTCTTTCCTTATGCTTTAGTGACTTCCCTAGAAGTTTTAACATTGCTATTTCAATGACATTGCTTAAGGTTAATCAACATTTGCCTCCTTCAGAATAATGCCAAGACTCTTAGATCACTTTTACCCCATCACCATCATTCCAACATATGTACTGCTGTTATTCAGGATTTTAAATTAAAAAAAATTTTTTTGACACTCTTTCCATTCTAACAGAAAAATATTTTTACTTTCTGTGTTGCTATTTATTTGGTTTTATCTAACAGCATATAATTTTCTTTGCTCACCATTCCTTCTTGCTTTTCAGACCTTTCTGGCATCATTTTTCTTCTTGAGGAACATTCTATAGATCTAGAAATTGCTTTTTTACAGGTCTATGCATTTTATATTTCTTAGATTTTGTTTTTCTAAATATGTCTATATTTTACCTTTGTTATTGAAATGGTATTGTTTGTATAATTCTGGATGACAGTTACTTTACTTTCTCTTTTTCTTGGACCATGTTTTCACCATTATCTACTGGCTCATATTTTTGATGATGAGAAGTCAGCTATCGGTGCTTTGTAGGAAACTTTTCTCTGTGACTGTACTAAATATCTTTCACTTGTCTTTGGTATTTAGTACTACAAAAGTCTAGGTGTGGACTACTTTTCCTTTATACTGTTTATGATTCCTAGGTCTTTTAGGCTTATAGGATTGATTTCTTTGATCATTTCTGGAATATTCACAGCTGTGATTTCTTTAAATATTACCTCTCCACTATTCTTTCTATCTCTTCCATCTTGAAATCTGATTAGACATAAATTGGGCCTTCTCTGTCTTCTGTCTTTAATCCTTGTTATATTTTATATCTTTTTGTATCTCTGCACTATATCCTGAGCAATGTCTTCAGAAATATTTTCTAGTTCAGAAATTCTACCTTTAGCTTCTAAACTACTGTTAAACTGATCCATTGGACTTTTAATTTCAATTATTGTATTTTTTATTTTTAAATGTTCTATGTGGTTCTTTTTCAAATTGCTTGATCAATTTTAATAGTTGCTTCCTTATCAAACTTTCAATTCCCCTTTTTATTTCTGTAAACATATTAAATATGCTTAATTTAGGTTCCATATCTGATATGGCCAATAACTGTAGTCTTTACAGGTCTGAATCTGCAGTTTACTATTCCTCCAGACTCTTGTTCACAAGTTCTTTTTGTGGGTTTGCTCAGTTTTGATTGTAAACTTATATTACTTTGAACTTTATAATGTGGGAATTCTTTGAGATTTGCAATTGAAGGTAGATTCCTCCTTGAGAGATGAAGTTTCTTACTTTTTACACATGTTGGAAGAGTACAAAAATCTAGAATCACTTCTGAGCAGTTTTTAGATTGAAGTTTTCTGGGTCACATATATAGTGTGATTGTAGTATTGTAGTTAAAGATTTTCAGAACAGAATCATTTTTCTTTTTCTTGCCCTTAGACATGTACAATCAAGGCCACAGGTGAGTCTCTGTGGGGTGGGGCTTTCTGATTCACTCACTGACATGTCACCCTTTAGCAATCTTAACTTTATGTGGGGCCTTACATCTGCCTCCAAGCTGTTACTTCATCTGCTGCCATCAACTTTTTGTTAAAATTCAGGCTCTAGGCCAACAAGAGTTATCCAATGTCCCCAGGGCAAATGCCATTTCCAGGACTAGCTTATACTTATAGAATTGCTTTCTCTTTCTAAACCCAAATTATTTTCTCAACTACTAGCTCAACTGTGATTTAAAGATTTTTTTAAAAAACATGTTATCCAGTATTTTTTGATGTTCTATACTATTGTCACTCTGTACATCTAGGACATCTTGCTGAAAATGGAATTCCCATGTGGATGTCTGTACAAGGTTTGAATGAAGACTCACAAATCCTCAGAAGATGTGTCTTAGTTTATACTGTTTTGAATTGCAAAGTGCCATAATGAGGACAGAAGCACATGTCCTACATTAATCTTTGGTCTCCTTTTACACATGAATTTTACCATTTGACATGTATAGAGCTCTTCTTGCCTACTGGATGAAAACCAAATACATTTGTGCAATTTCCAAATAGTATTTATGTGTGTGTGTGTGTGTGTGTGTGTGTGGTGGTGGTGGTAGTATTAATACTGTTTAGCCTCTCCAAATAAATTACATACAGAATTCTGTGTGTATCAGTATATAATTGTTTGAGATTATTTGCTACTTTGTGGATATACTTAGTCATAAGATTTTTCTAAAAGTTGCCTGAAGGGGTCTTTTCTTGGCTCTGAATGTTTGCAATTGTTGCTTTGCTTGAAGTGTTTTCCCTGCTAATATTCACATAATTTACTCTCTCACCTACATCTCGTTTAAATGTCACCATTTTAGTGACACCTTCCTTGGTCATTGTTTCTAAAATTGAGGTGATTTTCCCAACTCTTCCTTTGCTTTTATTTTCTCCTTAACATGTATCAGCATCTAACATACTATATAGTTTGCACCTTTATCTTGTTTATGTTCTGACTTCCGCACTAGAATGTAAGCTTCATGAAGTCTGAGATTTGCCTGGAACAGAGCCTAGCGCATAATGTTTGCTCAATAAATATTTGTTGTATTAATTAAACGAATGACTATGATCCTACTTGATTTCTCTAAAGCCACAGAGCCTACACCTGCCTGTAAGTTGACATTGTAATGCTTCAGCTCAAAATAGGCATCCTTTACTTTAAAGCTCTACACCAGCAATCTTAAACTCAAATATATTTTCACAGCCACAGGATTCAGTTTGAGCCTTTTATAATTGTATTTCCCATCTTATTCTGATATTCAATGAGCTCTTTAAAGGTTTCTTCAGCCCACATTGCATACACATTCCTCTTTTTGTCCCCAAAAGATGTCAAGCTACTTGGGGACTTAGTGGTCCTTCATTTCACTCTCAAAGGAATGTGGAATTGAATGATATAATTGTCGCTTGTATCAAGTGTTGTCAGGAGACTGACTCACTATGGCAATTAGCTGCATGGTGTCATTTCAAAGGTGAAGTCAGAATGATAGAACATCGCAAAGGCCAGTAAAGTATTAGATAGCAGAGATCAGTGGCTGCTTCATCAGTTGTGCAGAACTTCAGGCATGAGTAACTCTGTTACTCTGTCACAGGAAATTCTATTTCCTTCTGTGACCCTTTCACAGTAATTCAAATAAGTGTAATCAAAAAGGAATTCGTTGCTCTTATAACTTGGGTGTGAGAGAATGGTCCATCCAGGCTTGGGTTTGATTGGATCAGGTTCCTGATGTTACTGGGGTTTCATCTCGCCTAGTACTGGTCCTCTCTGCTCCACTTTATTCTGCACGGAGGTTGGTCACGCAGAGTAGGCGAGATGACCACCAGCAGCTTCAGACTCTAATGTTTTCTTAGCAACTCAGAAAGGGATTTCTTCCCCAAGTTCATGTGGAAGTCCACAAAAAGATGTCTTATTGGTCCAATGTTGCATATTTTCACTCCTATGGCCAGAGGAAGTCAGGAAGCTGTGATGGAAAGTTTCACTAAGGCGTCATGAAATGGGGACTAGCTGTTCCCGCAAGGACGTGATGCTGGAGAATAAAAACAATATGCTCACGACATCTGGTTTTAATATCTCTGAAACGGAGCTAAGTTCTACCTCATAGTGTTGATAAATGATACAATGTTGATTTCTTGGCATTTGATTGGCACTCAATAAATGATAGTCATTATTATCATTTGAGCTGTGTTACCTGTGCAACCTTCCTTCATCACTGAATAGCGATCCTTATTTCTATAATTCCGCCTAACTATTATGTTATCCAAGATTACTGTCCATTGTTAGTGAAGAAAGAGGGGGAACATGTGACAAATTTTCAGCTTTAAAATATTGAACATTGTAATTATCTATTATTTTATGATTTTAAAATGTTTTTACACACATTATCATTTCAAATCTAACCAACAACTCTGGGAGCTCGGCGTGATTATCATCATCACTTTACAAAGAAAGAAATTTAGAGTTAGAGAAGTTAAATGTCTTGTCCAATACCACACAGTTGGTACGTAACAAACTCACTAGTAAAGGTGAGTTCTTTGGACTCTAAATCCGGTGTTCTTTCTGGGATACTATGTAATTATGGATTTACTTGTAGAAAGTATTAAATTTTTCATAGAACCAGGGTTCTAATGGAACATTTTAAAATTGAACACTATTTCGTTTGAAAATCGGACAACTTATAGGAAGCGTTTCATAGAGTATGAGAAGCTACACCATCATAAAGAATTTTGACTTTGACAATGAGGGTGTTTTAAGCTAATACAATGAAAATGGCCATGCTAATAAGTAGGTAGGAAGGTTGAGAGGATAAAATTCACCTTTCCCTCGGTTTTGTTCATCTGCAGAAGCGATGGCAATGATGATCAAACCTCTCAATGTTTAGGTCTCTTACAAAAGTCACAGTTTACGACTATTATTCTTTTTGAGGCTGTGAACTTCATGCCATTTGATGTGTTTATAAAGAGGTCAGAAAACCACTTTTTCATGATTTGGTATGGATGCCTTGTGCTGTTTAGGGAGAATGACAATATCAGTCGTCTCCAAACTGGGACTTTTAACGATATACATGATTTGGCCCTTCCGCAGAATTAGGAGGTCACTGGAGCCTAAATTGTGAGTTGCTTTAAGGATTCTTTTAATTCTAAGTCTGTGGTTCTCTCTCTCTCTATTCACTATTGATCCATTTTTGAGGACCCCTAATATTATCAATAAAGCATATACTCAAAGATTTTCAAACTATTATGTTTTTTGATCTAGTGAGTAAATATAGAGAACCCAGACCTGATTTTTCCCTTCAAATAAATTAATATCATAATGCATACTCTGAAAACCAGATATTTAGGGGAAAGTGCTTTTTTCTTTCAGCTACTGTTTACTGTATAATAACCACCCCTTACTTCAAGACTTAGTGCTTTATTTAATTTTGATATGCCCTGGGGGGTTCTAGGACACTATCAAGCACTCATTCTTTGCTCCAGGGCTTTTTAAATTACCTGCCTGTAAATCTCTTTGTGCAGCTGCATTCAGTTCCCATGGCAACCTACTTGATGTTTGAGCATATTCAGTTTACTTGAAAACCAAAAGATATGCCTAAAAATGTGATAAATAAAGCAAATGCAAAGTGGATGTTTGAACATTATTATTTATTTATTGTTAGATTTACAGAATATAAAAGAAAAAATATCAATTGACAGCAGGCTTTAAGATGTCTGCAGAGGTCTGGGCTCAGGTTTACAAGCCTAGAATGAGAAAATAGATTTTTGATCTCTGAGATGACTAATAGTTGAGTCAGCTGCTGATGGAATAAGAAAAGCTCTAGTTGTCCATGACATATTGAGTTTGTCAGACTCTTTGTGATGAGTTATGATCAATAAACCAAAAGGCAGAGGGATGAAGAACAAGGCTGAGCTCTGCTACCTGAGGCTTTGGAGACCACAAGAGGTAAAGTCTCTATTTCTGCACTGGTACTTGATAATGGGGTATTCCATAAGGAACATCTTCTGAGGGCACTTTGGTTTGGGTGAGCAGGGGGCACTCGTATCCACAGCTGCAGTCACTGCAGATACTGAGAGGCAAAACACATTTAGAATATACCTTTACACACATTTACACACATTTATGCATTTACACAAGAATTCCTTTAATCCCTCCAGAACTTTTTATTTTTAATCAAGGGATAATATACATACAGTGATAGGTGCATATGATAAGTGTAGTTCAGTGATTTTTGACAAATGCCTCTACCCAAGAACACATCACCTCAAACAAGATAAAGAACATTTCCCTTGTTCCAGAAAATTTGCTCATGCTCCTTTCTAGTAAATCACAGGCATAGATTAGTTTTACCTCTTCTAGAACTCCATCTAAGTGAACTCATATAGTGTTTATTTTTTAGAAGTCATTTTTTTATCTCAGCAAAAAGTTTTGAGATTCATCTATGCTGTTCTGTGTGTGAGCAGTTTGTCCCATTTAATTGCTGAGTAGTATTTCATTGTATGGATCTACCAAAATTTGATGATTTACTCTTTTGATGAAGGACATTTGGGTTGTTTCAAGTTTGAGGTTAACATTAATAAAGTTGCTAAGGGGCATTTGTGTGCTGATATTTGTGTGGAAATGTGCTTTGGTTTCTCTTTCACCCAAGTGCAATTGCCAAGCCATAGAAATTTTATACTACATGTTTAACTTTATAAGATACTGCCAAACAGTTTTCCAAAATGATTGTACTATGTTACATTCTCAATGGCAATATTTGAGACTTCTGAATGCTTCACATCCTCATCAATATCAAGTGTGTCATTCTTTTTAAATTTAGCCACAATTACAGGTGTCTAGCGATGTCTTTGTGGTTTTCATTTGCATTTTTCTGATGACCAATGATATTGGGTACTTTTTTGAGTACTTATTGGTCATCTGCATGCTTTTCTTTGTGAGTCATCTGTTCAAATCTTTAATTTTTTTTTATTGAAGTACAGTTGATTTACAATTTTTGTTCAATTTTTTGCTCCATTTAATTGGCTTTTTTTGCTCTTTTTAAAATAAGATTGTAGGGTTCTTTACATATCCTGCATACAGAACACTTTTTCATATATATATATTGTGAATACTTTCTTCCAGTCTGTGTTTTGTCTACTCATTTTCTTGACAGTGTCTTTTAATGAATGTGTGATTAAGTTTTGAGAAAGTCCAATTTATCGATGTTTAAGTTTTTTTGTTGGCAAATTCTGTGCCCTATTTAAGAAATCTTTTCCTGCTTGTGAAGACATTCTCCTATATTGTCTTCTAGAATGACACTTTCCATTAGAACTTCTATTTGCCTTATCCAATATCATAACCTTTAGCTACCTTGGTTGTTAAGCATTTGAAATATGGCTGCTGTGGCGGAGAAATCAATCTCTAAATTTCACTTAATCTTAAGCAGTTGAATTTAATTATATATGATCACATGTGGTTAATGGCTATTGTATTGTACAATAGCACCGTGTGGCATGTGGGATCTTAGTTCCCCGACCAGGGACCGAACCTGCACCCCCCTGCATTGGAAGTGCAGAGTCTTAATCACTGGACCACCAGGGAAGTCCCTAAAGCTTTAAAGTTTTAACTTTTATATTTATATCTTCAATTCATCTCAAATTATTATATTGTTAATTTCATTATTTGAGATAGTGGCAGAAAATCATTTTTCTCTTCATTTGTTTACCCAATTGTTCTATTATCATTAAATTGCATCACTAAAAACAATTGACTATGTATCAATCTATTTCTAAACCCTCTATTCTGTTCCATTGATTTATTTGTCTGTCTTTATACTCAAATATAACGTTGACTTGATTACTGTAGGTTTATATCTATGTCTTAGAATCTAGTAGTATTAAGTTCATCAAATTATTTTTTTAAGGTTGCTTGGCTTTTCTAGTCTTTTGCATTTTTATGTAAATTTTAGAATCAATTTTTCAATTTCTAAGAACAATCGTTGCAGAATTTTGACTGGGGAAGTATGCATCCACAGATGCTTTTAAAAAAGTCCTAATGTATGGTGACAGATGTTAGCTAGACTTATTGTGGTGATTATTTCACAATATATACAAACATCGGATCATTATATTGTACACCTGAAACTAATATAATGTCATATGTCAGTTATACCTCAATAAAAAAAAAAACTTCTAAGAAATACTTTTTGTTATAGACTCCATTTCAATTGCTCAGCTCACCATTTTGTAATCAATGAGATATTAAGTAAAATTCTCAAGGTCACAGGGAGGCCTAGATTTTTAACCTAGACTTTTCTGGTTCCTCGACTTGCACTTTTGGTAGTATTTTTACTTGCCAACTTATAAAGACATAATTTGTTGAAAATGATTGATTTTCTCAGAAGAGTAGTTTCAAGGGAATATATATGTATATATATATACATATATATATAAATGTACATAAATGCCAGTTATCACTATTCTTAAGATAGCTATAATTTTGTCCCACATCCCTCTCCCCTATATAGCAGCACAATTTCATATCCTATTACACTATTGCACAGGGACAATTTGGGCTATAATTCATGCTTTTTTAGTTCTCTTCCTTATACTTATATGCAATCATACATTATTACCTTCTATTTCGCAACCTTCTCTCCTGAGTTGGGGAAGGGATTATCTAACCTGTCTCATTCCCACTCACCTCTAAAGAATCCAAGCACTTACATACACATACGTTCACACACACATGCGCGCACACACACAAACACACAAATTAGATTTCATCAACATTTAAAACTTTTTCTTCTCAAAAGACACTGTTAAGAAAATAAAAGGTAAACCACAGAATGGAAAAAAATATTTGCAAAACATATATCCAACAAAGACTTATTTAGAATATATAAAGAACACATAACAGCTTATTAATGAGTATCAACATCCTGATAAATGGATTTGATAAACAAAAAGAAAAAGATTTGAACATTTTGCTATAGAATGTGTACATGTTATATATATGATAAATATATACATCTATTCTGCAGTATATATATAAATTCTATGAGATGTATATATATATATATATATATATATATATATATATATAATAAACACTTAAAAATGCTCAACTTCTTTACTCATTAGGGAAATGCAAATTAAAACCATAAGGACTTACAAGTACACTTTGATTAAAATATCTAAAAATTAAAAGATTGATAATACCAAATGTTGAGGTGGATATGGAGCAACTTGAACTCTCATACAATGTTGGTGGGAATGCAAAATGATACAACCACTTTGGAAAACAGGTTGGCAGTTTTTTAAAAAGTAAACATACACTCAGCCATTCCATTCCTATGTATTTACCCGAGAGAAATACAAACAACCATTCAAAACTTGTACCTAACTATTCATAGCAGCTTTATTTGTAATAGACAAAAAGTGGACACAACCCTAATGCCCACCAATATGTGAAGGGATAAACATACTGTGGTATATCCACATATTTCCCCCTAAAGTGATTTCATGACCTACAATTAAAAAGACACAAACTTATATGACGTGGTCAAAATAAAGCCAAAGGTAACACGTTAAGTTTGGGATAGCTCTCCTGCAGTTGACCTCGTATGCTCCTGCAGCCTGGCAAACTCCTACACTGTATTTGAGATGCTGCTTTGGCATCTCTCTTTGGCAATGTTCCCACTCCTTGATCCCATAACAAAGTTTATTACTGCCTGCTTTGGATGACTATTATGGAGTCCATTTATTAAATTAAATGACTGATAATTTTGTAACAAAAACTATATCTTATTCATCTTTGCTTCCATTTCTTAAACTACAAGGATACATAGATAAATGTGTGAACGCTTATAGAAAAGATGCCCCAAATATTCTCTAGGTGGGTGTATGGCCATGTGTAACTGAGCTGCCCCTTCTGGACTCCTTAGATGGACTAAGTTTCACTCAAGTTTTGCAGGAAAGTCATGGATTTTACTTTAAAAAAAGATTTTTGAGAATATAAGAGATTGTTTCCTTGTTACCTGACAAAATTCTGTGTAGTTCAGAGCCATAAAGAATTCTGAAGTGCAAGAGTAGCCTTGCATAAAATCCAAGGTGATAAATGTCACTAAAAAAACAACTTGCTTTTCTAGCCTGGCCTTGTGGGCTATGTCTTGTCAACATACGCTGTGAAATTAAGAGCTTTGGTTCTTCCCAGTAGTACAGTGGGCCACTGTCAATACTTAGCTTAATAATTTGACTTTTAACCTACTGGGACAGAGGCTGTTTGAGAGTCTCATGAAGATTAAAAAGCCTTTTCTTAGCAAAAAATTTACCTAAATACATCCACATGTTTATGTATAATATCAGGGACTTTACTTTTCTATAAACCATTATGATAAAAATCCTGCACCAGATATTAACAGGATAATATCTCACCAGGATAATCTTAAATGCTGCCTTTTACCATCTCCTTGATGAAAGACTTCTGAATCTTTTCTATCTTTTCCATTCCTACCACCTCCTCCAGAGTTCAGACTTTAATAACGTCTCTCCTGAAGAGTAACAATAGCCATGTAACTAGGCTCCCCATTTCTATCTCCTTCTCTCTAATCCATGCTGCACACTCTTACTAAGTTGTCTTTCTGAAGAGCCCATCTCTTCACGTTACTCCATTTCCACTAATCTTCGAGATAAAGTTCAAATTTATCAGAAAGCACTTGAGCACCTGAGTTTTTCATTAGTCCCTTGCTTTCTCCCGCCACTCTCCATCTTGACACTTGTCTCTAGCCATATCAATCTTCCTAGAGCATAAATGATATAAGCAAGCTGCTGCCTCCCTCTATAGTATACTTGTTTCCTTCCCTGGTCCCCACCCAACCTCCAGCCCTGTCAGTGGCTAACCCTGTTAATCTTTTAAAAATTAGTTCTCTTATTGACAGCATTAACTGAGCTATCCTCAGCCATCTTTACCTAAGACAGTGATAATTCTTCTGTTATCTCAGAGCCTGTATCTACCCTCCTGTACTTACCCCTCTGGGATTAATCACTGATTTTCTTGTCTGTCTCTCTGACCAGACTTTAGGTAGATTTAGGGCAAGAATCCTGTCCTAGCACTTGAGTGCCTAATGCCGAGGTCTTTGAATGAATGAATATATTTTGCTTCTTGCTCCCCTTAGAATGGGTTTAAAAGAGGTCAGCCCCCTGAGCCCTTGGTCCAGGAACACTGGGTGAACTTGCTGGGAGGTTTTCCTGCATTGAGGAGGCCAGCTTTGCATGACTCAGCGTCTGATCACCTTTGCTTCAGATCCTTCTAGCTTCTGCAGTACATGAGAGGCATGACCTATATGCAGACTTTATAATTCTTTTTTTTAAATATTTTTTAAAATTTTATTTTATTTTTATATAGCAGTTTCTTATTAGTTATCTATTTTATGCATATTTGGTGTATATATGTCAATCCCAATCTCCCAATTCTATAATTCTTAATTTAAGAAATAAGCTTAAATATGTACTAGGAGGGGAACTTGTCCAAGTATAGGGAAACATCACTTTTCAGAAGTCCAAGATAATAAAAATGAAGAATTGAAGAAGCAAAATTGTTGACAATAATGGCTTAGAAAGTAGGACAATTTAGAGAAAGTTTCTTAGAGGAAAAGGGCATTCAGTGACTCTGGAATTTTCTACTTTTCTCACAGAGCTCCTTTTGTGAAAATGACATTTTTGAATCTTTTTGATCATCTCAAGGATATTCCCTGGTGGCCATTAATCTTCCAATCACCACTACAGACACCAAGCCCAAGGGTGAGAGAAGCAAGGGTCCCCAGTGAATATTCAGTAGCCGAACGCATTTAAAATTTTAATCTCAGGTTCACTCTTGCATTTATTCAGGCTTTCCTCCTCTGAGAAACAATTTTTTAAACCCTTACTCTTTGCCAAATCTCAGGCTAGGCTCTGGGGATTTAGATATAATCAAGTGTCAATCTCTGCCACAGAGTTTATTTCTTCCAATTTTTTTTTTTAGTGCGGCTAAAAAAAGCATAAAATTCACCCTTCCAACAATTTCCAAAAGTACAGATCAATACTGTCAGCCATATGCACGTTGTTGTATAACAAATCCCTGGGAGCCACCCTGTTCACCGTCCTGCATGACTGAAACTCTACACCCACCACACAACTACTCCTTATCTGCCCCCTCCCCCAGCCCCTGGTACACCTTCTGTTTTCCGTTTCTACAAGTTTGATTACTTTAAATACCTCATGTAAGTGGAATCATGCAGTATTTGTCCTTCTATGACTGGCTTATTTCACTTAGCATAATGTCCTCCAGGTTTGTCCACGTATCGTATGACAGGATTTCCTTCTTTTTTAAGGTTGAATAATATCCCATTGCAGGCATAAGCTATGTTTTCTTCATTCATCCATTGATGGACATTTAGGTTCTTCTACCTTTTGCTTTTTGTGAATAATGCTTTAATAACCGTATGTGTGCAAACATCTCTGAGATCCTGTTTTCAATTCTTTTGGATATGTACCCCAAAGTGAAATTGATGACTCATATAGTAATTCTATTTTTAATTTTTTAGGACCCTCCATACTACTTTCCATAATGGCTGCACCATTTTACATTCCCACTAACAGTGAACAAGGGTTCCAGTTTCTCCACATTATTGCCAACATTTATAATCTTTCTTTTTTCATAATAGTCATCCTGACAGGTATGAGCTGATATCTCATTGTGATTTTGATTTGCATTTTTCTGATGATTAGTGATGTTGAGAATATTTTCATATGCTTGATGGTATTTGCATATCTTCTTCAGAGAAATATCTTTGTGTATGAAACGTATTTCAGTATTTCATATGCTCAAGTAATTTTAACCACAACTCTATGAGGTAGGTGCTTTTATTATTTCTGCTTTTTAGGTAAAAAACTGAGGCACAGAGAAGTTAAATAATATATTATTAGTTTTTCAGTTATACATATATTTATATATTCTTTTTCAGATTCTTTTCCATTATAGGTTATTACAAGATATTGAATACAGTTCCTTGTGCTATACAGTAAGCCCTTGTTGATTATCTATTTTTTATATATAGTAGTGTGCATATGTTAATCCCAAACTTTTAATTTATCCCTCTCCCCTCCTTTCCCCTTTGGTAACCATAAGTTTGTTTTCAATGTCTGCAAGTCTATTTCTGTTTTGTAAATAAGTTCATTTGTATCATTTTTTTAGATACCTCATATAAGTGATATATGATATTTGTCTTTCTCTGTCTTACTTACTTCACTTACTATGATAATCTCTAGGTCCACCCATGTTGCTGCAAATGGCATTATTATTTTTTTTAATGGCTGATAATAGTCCATTGTATATATATAACACATCTTCTTTATTCATTCATATGTCAATAAACATTTAGGTTGCTTCCATGTCTTGGCTATTGTAAACAGTGTTGCTATGATAGTTTCTTAATTTAAAGAGAGTTTTCCTTATTATGGAAACATTGTGACCACAATGGATTTACGTAAATTGTGCTGCTATGAACATTGGTGTGCATGTATCTTTTCAAATTAGAGTTTCCATTTTTTCTGGATATATGCCCAGGAGTGGGATTGCTGGATCATATGATAAATCTATTTTTAGTTTTTTAAGGAACCTCCATACTGTTCTCCATAGTGGCTGCGCCAATTTACATTCCCACCAACGGTGTAGGAGAGTTCCCTTTTCTCCACACCCTCTCCAGTATTCATTATTTGTAGACTTTTTGATGATGGTCATTGTGACTGGTGTGAGATGATATCTCATTGTAGTTTTGATTTCCATTTCTTTAATAATTAGTGATGTTGAGCAGTAATAGAATCTAAAAATTTCTTGTACTTTTAGTTTTCCATATAATGTATAGATTCTTCTTCTGAAGACCTTTTAAGGCACAGATATCTCTGCAGAAAGGATAAGGATCACTGAGCATTAGGAAAGTAAGGATGCACACTACTGATCTCTTGATTTATGGAAAGATTTCAATGCATATTGTTTTGATTTATGGAAAGAGATATAAATCCATATTCTTCATGAAGCAAAAGAGAATTTGATTCTCTGACATATGCAAGGTCTTGAAGCTAGGTATCAGCTTCAAGGTCAGCTAGGCCATATCACCCATGCCCCCATGCTTGTGGACATTCTTGGTGTTGTCATTTTATCTACAGGAAGGGATGCAAGAGCACACTCATGGCTACTCCAACTCCTGGTCCCAACTTCGACCATCACCCATCTCTCTTTTTGGTTTGAACTCAATCACATTATCTTGATACAGGTCTGCATAGTGAGCATTCATTCTTTAGTCAAGAGGGACCCATGAGTCTTGGACCTCATAGATGGCTCTTGAGGTGCAAGTCTTTTCAGTAAATTTCAAGAAACAGAACCCATTTTTAAATTTCTTTCATGCGGGTCTTATTCTAAGCCAGATACCAAGCCAGACACTCCCGCGATAGAATTGTAAAATTTGGTCTCTTAAAGAGTTAATCATCTATGGGAAAAATAACATTACAGCTTGATCTTGTCTCAGTAAACATGCATATATTTATATTTGTGAATAAAAAAAATGTGGAAGAATTTACAATAAGGTATTAGTGGTTATCCCTGGACTGTAGGAATAAAGTCATCTAATCTTCTTACTGTGGTATCTGTTATCTTTAACTTTCTACTATACATACAGATACTTGCTACATAATAAAAGTTTATTTTTTAAATTAATTTTTATTGGGGTATAGTTGATTTATAATGTGTTAGTTTCAGCTGTACAGCAAAGTGAATCAGCCATACATATACATATATCCACTCTTTTTTAGATTCTTTTCCCATATAGGCCACCAAAAGTTTATTTTTAGTAAAAATAATCTACTGGAGATAGAAATAGACATAGTGAAATGTGAGCATAAGGTCAGAGCAGGTGGGCAGCCTCATTACCTACATGCAATCCTATTGCCCTCGGGTTCTTTACGTCCCCAGCAATGGGAATGAGCTGGTCTTGCAGGAGTGCTAAGTGGCTTTAGCTGGGAGACCTCAAAGCCCTGGAGCCAGGGGTTATGGTATAACCTCTACCTGGTAGTTTAGGGACTGAAAGGGAATGTGCCTGGAGGTTTAGTTGTTGAGGGGCAGGTTTTCACAGAGAGAGCGTTGGTTCTCTACCTGAGCTCCCTGGGTGAAATCCGACACTGGCTCCCTACACGGAGGGCAAGAGAGACTGAAGAAAGAGGTAAGCCACTCCAGACGGGTAGGAGGTAGTTTTAATAAGCAAGGGAACTTAAGTTCGAGGCTTGTCTTGGACAATCATGAGGTGAGTAGATTTCTGCACCTACCCACCAGAACCATAATAGTTTATATGGAGACCATTAACAGGGTTCAATCACCGTCCAGTTCAGATGGTCTCAACACATCATTCTCTCAAGGCTGCATCCTTAAGTGGCTCCTAGCATGGGGACAGTGGGCCAGTCATACATTCTAAGTACAGGGAAAGGAGTAAGGAGCCTTTGATCATTCGGGTCCAGTTCGAGGTTCAACCGATGTCACACCCTCTTGATGACCTCCTCCAACAGAGAGATAAGTGGGAATAGTTAGGTTGTATGAACAAAGTGGTTAACATTCACTGGTGCCTAATTCATGTTTAAGCTCTGACTCTCAGATGCTCTCTGATCACTTAATTCTTGATTTTTTTGGGTGTTATTGCTATACATTATGATGAGCCTCGGGGACCACAAACTGCATCTTGCATCTCTTTATATCCATCGCTCAGAATAGAGTTCTTTCATTGTTCAAAACATGCTGCTTTTGGTTTGGTTTCATTTTGATCTCCCTTTCTATGCAGTGCCAGTACAAGGGTCATTCACAGGCAAATAAAATGTTTTCCCTTTGGAGATAACACAAGTTGGTTAATTAGACTCTTTACATGTCTCCTTTAATCTCCTTGATCTGTAATACTTGGTGTAAAATTGCATAGAAGGTTTCAAAGAAGAGTCTCTACTCACTGCCCTGATTTCCTGACCTCCCATTTACTTTGTACTCTTTAGCATCTGGTTTCTATCACAGCCACTCCATTGAAACTGTTCTCATAAGGTCACCAATGACCAAGTAATTACCAAATGAAAGTGGAATTTTTGGTGTTTTGTTACTCTGCATCTTTGTTTCAACTGACACTGTCTTGTAAACTACTCTCTTGGCTTGTAAAATCCCACCTGCTCCTTATAATGTAGCTACTCTTTGCAGACTTCTCTTCCTCCTCCACAGTCCCTCAGAAATGTTGTGGAAACTCTTTCCACTTTGCATATTCTTCCTGACTTCCATTGCAATTGCCTCCTAAACTTTGTTGATCGCCAAATTTATATCTTATACCCCAAATATGTCTAATGAAATTTAAACTTGCTTATCTAATTGCTGCGTGTATATATATCCTCCTACCTGTCCAAAAGTCATTTAAACTTCAGTATTCCTGAACTGAACTTATATCTGTGGCTACCTTCTGTATCCTCTATGTCACCTGGAGGCAATAACCTAGGTAGTCACCTAAGCTAAAACCCTTGTTTTTATCTTCTCTCTTTCTTATCTTTCTTTTTTTTTTTTTTTTTAAGAAATTCACGTTCTTTATTTATTTATTTATTTATGGCTGTGTTGGGTCTTCGTTTCTGTGCGAGGGCTTTCTTCAGTTGCGGCAAGCGGGGGTCACTCTTCATCGCGGTGCGCGGGCCTCTCACCATCGCGGCCTCTCTTGTTGCAGAGCACAGGCTCCAGACGCGCAGGCTCAGTAATTGTGGCTCACGGGCCCAGTTGCTCCGTGGCATGTGGGATCTTCCCAGACCAGGGCTCGAACCCGTGTCCCCTGCATTGGCAGGCAGATTCTCAACCACTGCGCCACCAGGGAAGCCCTCTTTCTTATCTTTCACATTCAATTATGTAATCCTGTCCATTTTTTTCTCCTAAACATTTCTTGAATTTGTTCCCTATGCTCTATTCCAGCTACCACTACCTTATTTATCTCTTATTACTCTTAACACTTATCACTCATCACCTCTGAACTGGTTTGAGATGGTCTTTAAACCAATCTATTCTCCACATTGCCACTGGGATCACCTACATGTAACATGTAGCTCTTCAGTTTAATGCTCCTTAAAGAGGGTCATTACCAATAGGATAATGTCCAACTTTCTTACATGATACATCTCTTCATGATCTGACTTTTGACTTCTTGTGATCTGACTTTTACCTACATCTCCAGCTACAAATATTCCTAATTTCCATGTTATGATTTACTCTTTAGTGGTATGAATTTGCCTGAAGTCTCCTAATCTGCTATGTTCTTTTTTCTTTTGAAGCTTTTATTCATATTGCAGCGGAGAGAGGTGACAAACCCTTAATTTGGAAAATAATTGGAGAGCAAAAGGCTCTTGAGACTATATAGTTTATTTTCTTGGTCTTGACAAATAATATGAGTGGCGGAACGATCTAGAACCACAATTCTTAAATGTTAATGTGTGTATAAAATACCTGGAAGTCTTATTAAAATTCAGACTCTGATTCCATAGGTCTGGGATGAAGCTTGCAGTCTGCATCTCTAACAACACTCAGGTGGAGCTGATGGTCCCGGCCCATGGGTCACACTTTGAGGAGTAAGGCTCTGGAGCCTTGATGTTCAATATGGCAGCCCTTAGCCAGGTATGACTACTTAAACTAAAATTAAATAAAATTAAAAATAAATTCTTCGGTTAACATTAGTCACAATACAAGTGCTCAATAGCCACATTTGAGTAGTGTCTATCATACTGGACATTTCCATCAATGTGGAAAGTTCTACTGGACAGGATTGCTATAGAGAAAATAACATTGCACTATATGGTAGAAGATCTGTGTCCAGTTCTCTGTTCTATAACTTACTAGATTTATCAACATTGGACTTCGTATCTTTAAATCTCAATTTCCTGATCTAAAAAATGGAAGTAATAATGACAACCTCCTCAGAGGGTTTGGAAAACTTAAAATAGTTAGCAAAAGTGATTGGCATGTTATAGATTCTCGATAAATCATATTACCTAGTGGTTAAAAGCATGTTTCAATTACGGAGCCAGACAACCTAAATTAGCAAATTGATATGTTGATACTACCAATTATTGGCTCTGTGGCCTTAGTCAAGTTACTTAATGTCTCTGTGTTTCAATGTCATCATCTGTAAAATGAGGATTATAATAGTAATGGTCTGCGGAATTTTTAACAGGATTGAATACCTAAATATATGTAAAGCTCCTAGAACATAGTAAGAACTCAATGAATATCAATAGGAAAAAAGCAATAATTAGTTCAGAATATAATGAATGCTCTTGACATTCATCTAGACAGTTTAGAATAGGGATTCTTAACCTAGAGTATTTATAGGTGAACTTCAGAGAAACTTGGTACTCTGAATTTAAATGCATATGTGTTATGTGTATTTTTTCCCCAACATTCATCCATTCCTTGATCTGAGACCAAGAAAAAAAGGAAGGATTATTTAGAAGAACTTTTATTCCCAAGAGAGTCCTTTATCCAATGGTGACTCGTTCTCAGCAACTCACTCTCCCTGATGATTTTTTTGACAGCAGAGTTTATACTTGGAGTTTGGGTTCTCAGGAATATAAGAAATTTATTTTCCCAGAAATTAAACATTTCACTTCAGTGCTCTGAACGTCAATTTCTTCATCTGTAAACTGCAGGTGCTGGACTGGATAATCATTGAATAACACTGGAAATCTTAGGATCATAACATATGTTATGATCCTAAGACAAATGGAGTGCTGTTAGTAAAATGGCCACTCTGTCAAGGACCTTGGACAGATTTAAAACGAAAGCTTGACCAATATAGCTTTATCAAATCTCTTAATCTTTAAACAGGAAATCCAGAGCAAGGAGCTTGAAACATAGCAGGTCTCTGAGCAGGGAAGCACTGTTTGCTGCGTTGCAACCTCCCAGGCTGGAGAGTGCAAATAGAAAACTGCAGGATAGCTGAGCAGTTGCAAGAGGAGCCAGAACGAGGCAGCTCAGTTTTTTTCTGCAGAAGGAACCCTTTAAGATACAATAAAGCATTGACTAGACAATGCAGCAGAGTTTTGGGCGTGGGCAAAAACCTCTGTCAGCCACACTGTGAGTATACAATAAACTGAAATGTGACATCCTTTTTAGAACAAATGAATTTGGTCCAAGATTTATGATAAACAGAGACAACTCTGCCTTAAATATTTACACGTATGTGACTTTAATTATTTTATCGCAGAATATTTGTACATAGCCACAACCTTTGTTTCTGAACCCAAAGATCTATAAAGTATGTTATTTTTTAAAGATAAGTTTAAGTAGAAAATTGCTTGAATCTAAGTCCTTAGTCATTTTGTTGAAAAATTAAATATTTCAGTTTATTCTCTTTTTCTTTATACTGGTATATGCCCAAATCATCTTTTTTCCATCTCACAATATGCTTCCTTAAGAGATCATTTTTTTGTTCCTGCTAACAGTTCTAAATGTTTGAAAGTAAAATTCATCATATTGTAAAGATGCAGAGAATCTAATGATTTTCTAATCCAGATGAAATTCATAAACCACATATTATCTTGCAGTCTCATAGTGGCAGCATATTTATACATAAATTTGAAGAAAAGGAAGGAAAATTTCTGCCCTTGGAATCTTTCTGTTTATCTAGCTTATTTAGAATCACTCTCACGTTCACATCATGATTTTATTCTCAACTAATATTATTGACCCAAATATTTCTAAGTGACGATTGTTCTGTCTCAGATATGAAATGCAAACTGTCACATTTCCTGTTGATTGAGTCAGAAGTCACACAGAATCTTTTCTGAAACTCTTATTAAGACTATAGTTGTCATTCATCTCTGTCTTGTATGCAGTGTCTTTGCCTTTCACTTGACCTCTATCCTTGTTAAATTCAGGATCTCATTTGTTTCTCAATATCACTAATAATATCTTTAGCTTATGAGTAAATATCAGCCATTAGCCAACTACAGGGTCAGAGTAAACAGAGGATGTGTACAGAGTTACCTGATGCCTTAAGAGTAGCTCATATTTCTCCAGAGTTTCTAGGGTGAAAATGAGAAAAGGTGAAGTCAGTCCTTACCACCATAAGGAGTACACAGAACTAAGAGGGTCTCAAATAAAAAAAAAATGGGTACCAGTTATTTTGGTTAATTTTCTTCCCTTGCTTCTACCTGGAGAATGGGTCAGTGGAAGGAAGGAGTTGCCTCCAAAGACCATGGAAAGTTTTCTAAGTAGAATCCAAAGTAATTTTACTTTCCCCATATCTAGAAACTCATAACCATCCCCCACTCTTCCCTCCAGCAGTATATATAGCATTTTGTAGTAGACATTACCAGAGGGGGACATGAAGTGATGCAGATGTACCTCTATCAATTCAGCATTGCATAGGTCCTAACAAATATAGCCAAAATAATGAAGATCAAGACATGACTATTTAAGGATTGCATGCTGAGCAACTGGAGAAGAAGGAACAAAAAGTGTTTGCAGTAAGCACAGCTTGAGACATGGGTCAGCTTGGGACACAGATCAGCACAGGACTGGAAAGCAGATCAAAACAATGACTCAGAACAAGAGTGATGAGAAGGAACCAGAATACAAATAGGCTCAGATTTAGTAGTGGTTGGTGACTAGTTACAATGGATGAACTGAGAATAAATGAAGACAGTTCAATCCATAACGCAGCTTAATTCTACTCAAGTAAGTACTTTCCTCTCTTTTTTATTTATTTATTTATTTATTTATTTATTTATTTATTTATTTATTTATTTATGGCTGTGTTGGGTCTTCATTTCTGTGCGAGGGCTTTCTCCAGTTGCAGTAAGCGGGGGCCACTCTTCATCGCGGTGCGCGGGCCTCTCACTGTCGCGGCCTCTCTTGTTGCGGAGCACAAGCTCCAGGCGCGCAGGCTCAGTAGTTGTGGCTCACGGGCCTAGCCGCTCCGCGGCATGTGGGATCTTCCCAGACCAGGGCTCGAACCCATGTCCCCTGCATTGGCAGGCGGATTCTTAACCACTGCGCCACCAGGGAAGCCCACTTTCCTCTCTTTTTAAAATAAAATCTCAAATAGAAAATTCTGTAGGTTCTTGAGTGCAAAAATACTTTCAAGCTCCTCATTCTGTTATATTCCTTGCTTTTTCCAAGGAGGAGAGATACTAGTTTGAGAGTCATACAGGAGATAGAATCCCTGAAATAGAACCCAAATGACTTAGGAAAACTGCCTGCTCCCTGTACCCAGCCCAGTTTGCCAGAGTTCTCTTCTCTTGGATTTCGGGGGAAAGTCCCACCCCCAAATTGCTGTTTTGAACAATTCACAATAGGTTGGTTTAAACAAGACACATGATTGTGTTAACATTGAGATACAAATGCTATTATGGTGGTGGTATGACCAGGGAAGCCCAAAGTATATGAATTCTTCCCAGGATATAGTGATGCCTCCTCACAAGGTCTCTGAGAGTAATATTTGGCAAAGAAAGTCAGCATAACAATAAATTGTTAGGTGGAACATTCACCTGAAATCCGAATGGTCGGCATGGTAAGCCTGAATCCTGGGTCGGCAGGAGTTAGCCAGTCGCCGGGGGCTACTGAGATGGGCTTGGAGGCTGAGGCTGCTGGGACCACCTGGCACTGGGGTGGGGCGGGAGCCTGGGTCCTTGGGAGCCTGCCTGGAGCCTGGTGATACTGGGATGGGGACCCTGGGTTCGTGGGAGCTGCCCTGAGCTTGGGACCACAGGAATGGCTCCCTGGGGGAGCCAGTCAGGGCTGGTGTTGGTCTGGTGCTGGGTCCCTGATGAAGGTTGGTACTCCCTTCACTTTCCCCACTTCCACAGGGAGGGTTTCTGTGGGCTGCCTGGTATTGGGAGAGGAGTAACAGATCAGTAATGTGCAACTGCCTTTCCTACCATCTTCAATGTGTCTTTTCTTACTTCTGTGCTTCACCCTGGTGTTCTACTCCTTCAGCTGAAATTCTTAGCTCTTATAATGTTATTTTTGTGAGTGGATAGTTGTTCAAACTGATGTTTCTGCGAGGAGATGCACACTAGAAATCCCTGTAATTCCATCTTGTTGATGTCACCCCACCCCCACCATTTATCTCAGTCATCTTAATTTGTGTATAGTCATTTCTCACTATGGTTTTAATTTTTGCATTTTCCTAATGGCTAGCGATGATGAACATCTTTTTGCATGCTTAATTGCCATTCATCTTGTCATTTTTGATGAAATGTCTGTTCCTGTTTTTGCCCATTTTTCTAATTGAAAAATTTTTTGATGTTGAGTTTTAAGAGTCCTTTATGTAGTCTAGACACAAGGGGTTTTTTTTGTCAGATATGTGGATTGCAAATGCTTTCTCCCAGTCTGTAGCTTATCTTCTCATCCTCTTAACATCTGTCAACCAAAAGGACCACAAACTGTAAAGAAGAAAAAAGGCAGTGTATTTCATCTTTGAATTGCAATTCAAAGATCACAGATTCTGGAGGAACCCAGAATAGTATTCCACTGGAGGAAAATGGGCAGGGGTTTTTATAGGAAAAAGTGGGGAGTTAATGCAGGCTTATACCAATTGTTTACCAATAATTGGATTGGAGGGTAAAATTATTCTATCCATATGATTGGCTTATGGAACACATCTCATTTACTACTAGGGAAAGGTATGTTTTCTTTAGTCCAGAAAAATTCCAGTTGTCAGCCTTGTTCTTTCTTTTTAGCAACTCAGCAACTGTTAAATTGCAGTTTTAATTTAGAATGTCCAGCAAAAGTCCAGTATGGGCGGCATAACATGGGGGTCCTCAGGTCATGTCTCAGTCATTCCTAACATAGTTCTTTTTACACATCCATTTGCTAAAAGGTGTATCCTTCCTACACTGAATTTCCTTGAACTTGTGTCCAAATTCAATTAGGTATATTTGTGTGGGTCTATTTCTGGGTTTTCTGCTCTGTTCCATTGATCTACACCTCTTCACACTGTCTTTGCTACTGTAGCTATGTAAGTCAGTCATCTGGTAGAATGATTTCACCAACTTCATTCTTTTTCAAAAGTGTTTTAGTTATTCTAGTTCCTTTGCCTTTCCATATAAATTTTATAGTAAGTTTTTTTGTACATACAAAGATCTTGGGATTTTATAGAATTTGCATTAAACCTGTGTATCAATTTGGGGAGAATTTACATCTTCCAACCTATGAACACAATATGTCCATTTATTTAGATCATCTTTGATTTCTTGCATCAGTATATTATAATTTTCAGCCTGCAGGTCTGGTACATTTTTCTTGTTTTTAGGCTTTACTTAAGAATTTCATTTGGGGGAGTTATTGTAAATGGCATTGTATTTTAAATTTTGGTATCCACATATTTGTTGCTTGCATATAGAAATATGATTGATATGTGTGTGCTGATTTCATATTCTGTGACCCTGACAAACTTACTTAATTTTAGGAGTTATTTTCCCTTTTTTGTAGATACGTAAGTATTTTCTACATAGACAATCATGTCATCTGCAAAAGACATTTTTCTTTCTTCCTTCCTTCCTGCCTGCCTTCCTTCCTTTCCTTCCTTCCTTCCTTCCTTCCTTCCCTCCTCCCTCCCTCCCTTCTTTCTTTTCTTTCTTTCTTTCTTTCTTTCTTTCTTTCTTTCTTTCTTTCTTTCTTTCTTTCTTTCATTTTTTAAAAAAAATATTTATTGGAGTATAATTGCTTTACATTGTTGTGTTAGTTTCTCCTGTCTAACAAAGTGAATCAGCTATAGGTATACATATATCCTCATATCCCTTCCCTCTTGCGTCTCCCTCCCACCCTCCCTATCCCACCCCTCTAGGTGGACACAAAGCACGGAGCTGATCTCCCTGTGCTATGCGGCTGCTTCCCACTAGCTATCTATTTTACATTTGGTAGTGTACATATGTCAGTGCTACTCTCTTACTTCATCCCAGCTTTCCCTTCCCCCTCCCCGTGTCCTCAAGTCCATTCTCTACATCTGCGTCTTTATTCCTGTCCTGCCCCTAGGTTCTTCAGAACCATTTTTTTTTTTTTTTAGACCTCATATATATGTGTTAGTATACTGTATTTGTTTTTCTCTTTCTGACTTACTTCATTCTGTATGAAAGGCTCTAGGTCCATCCACCTCACTACAAATAACTCAATTACATTTCTTTTTATGGCTGAGTAATATTCCATTGTATATATGTGCTGCAACTTCGTTATCCATTCATCTGTCGATGGACACTTAGGTTGCTTCCATGTCCTGGGTATTGTAAAGAGTGCTGCAATGAACATTGTGGTACATGACTCTTTTTGAATTATGGTTTTCTCAGGGTATATGCCCAGTAGTGGGATTGCTGGGTCAGATGGTAGTTCTATTTTTACTTTTTTAAGGAACCTCCGTACTGTTCTCCAGAGTGGCTGTATCATTTTACATTCCCACCAACAGTGCGAGAGGGTTCCCTTTTCTCCACACCCTCTCCAGCATTTATTGTTTGTAGATTTTTTGATGATGGCCATTCTGACTGGATTGTGGTGATACCTCATTGTAGTTTTGATTTGGATTTCTCTAACGACTAGTGATGTTGAACATCCTATCATGTGTTTGTTGGCAATCTGTATATCTTCTTTGGAGAAATGTCTGTTTAGGTCTTCTGCCCATTTTTGGATTGGGTTGTTTGTTTCTTTTGATATTGAGCTACATGGCTGCTTGTAAATTTTGGAGATTAATCCTTTGTCAGTTGCTTCATTTGCAAATATATTCTCCCATTCTGAGGGTTGTCTTTTCGTCTTATGTTTTCCTTTTCTGTGCAAAAGCTTTTAAGTTTAATTAGGTCCCATTGGTTTATTTTTGTTTTTATTTCTATTTCTCTAGGAGGTGGGTCAAAAAGGATCTTGCTGTGACTTATGTCATAGAGTGTTTTGCTTATGTTTTCATATAAGAGTTTATAGTGTCTGGCCTTACATTTAGGTCTTTAATCCATTTTGAGTTTATTTTTGTGTATGGTGTTAGGGAGTGTTCTAATTTCATTCTTTTACATGTAGCTGTCCAGTTTTCCCAGCACCACTTATTGAAGAGATTGTCTTTTCTCCATTGTATATCCTTGCCTCCTTTGTCATAGATTAGTTGACCATAGGTGCGTGGGTTTATCTCTGGGCTTTCTATCCTGTGCCATTGATCTATAATTCTGTTTTTGTGCTGTATTGTCTTGATTACTGCAGCTTTGTAGTATAGTCTGAAGTCAGGGAGTCTGATTCCTCCAGCTCCGTTTTTTTCCCTCAAGATTGCTTTGGCTATTCAGGGTCTTTCGTGTCTCCATACAAATTTCAAGATATTTTGTTCTAGTTCTGTAAAAAATTGCCATGAGTAGTTTGATAGGGATTGCATTGAACCTGTAGATTGCTTTGGGTGGTAGAGTCATTTTCACATGTTGATTCTTCAAATCCAAGAACATGGTATATCTCTCCATCTGTTTGTATTGTCTTTAATTTCTTTGATCAGTGTCAAAATTTTCTGCATACAGGTTTTTTGCCTCCTTAGGTAGGTTTATTCCTAGGTATTTTATTCTTTTTGTTGCAGTGGTAAATGAGAGTGTTTCCTTAATTTGTCTTTCAGATTTTTCATCATTAGTGTATAGGAATGCAAGAGATTTCTGTGCATTAATTTTGTACCCTGCTACTTTACCAAATTCATTGATTAGATCTAGTAATTTTCTGGTAGCATCTTTACGATTCTCTATGTATAGTATCATGTCATCTGCAAACAGTGACAGCTTTACTTCTTCTTTTCCAATTTGGATTCCTTTTATTTCTTTTTCTTCTCTGATTGTTGTGGCTAAAACTTCCAAAACTATGTTGAATAATAGTGGTGAGAGTGCACATACTTGTCTTGTTCCTGATTTTAGAGGAAATGGTTTCAGTTTTTCACCGTTGAAACTATGTTGGCTGTGGGTTTGTCATACATGGCCTTTATTATGTTGAGGTAACTTCCCTCTATGCCTACTTTCTGGAGAGTTTTTATCAGAAATGGGTGTTGAATTTTGTCAAAAGCTTTTTCTGCATCTATTGAGATGATCATATGGTTTTTATCCTTCAGTTTCTTTTTTTTTTTCAAGTCTATCTATAATTTATTTTATTTTATTTTATTTTTTTAACATCTTTATTGGAGTATAATTGCTTTACAATGGTGTGTTAGTTTCTGCTTTATAACAAAGTGAATCAGTTATATATATACCTATGTTCCCATATCTCTTTCCTTTTGCATCTCCCTCCCTCCCACCCTCCCTATTCCACCCCTCTAGGTGGTCACAAACCACCGAGCTGATCTCCCTGTGCTATGCGGCTGCTTCCCACTAGCTATCTATTTTACGTTTGGTAGTGTATATATGCCCATGCCACTTTCTCACTTTGTCACAGCTTACCCTTCCCCCTCCCCATATCCTCAAGTCCATTCTCTAGTAGGTCTGTGTCTTTATTCCTGTCTTACCCCTAGGTTCTTCCTTCAGTTTGTTAATATGGTGTATCACATTGTTTGATTTGTGTATTTTGAAGAATCCTTGCATTCCTGGGATAAACCCCACTTGATCATGGTGTATGATCCTTTTAATGTGTTGCTGGATTCTGTTTGCTAGTATTTTGTTGAGGATTTTTGCATCTATGTTCATCAGTGATATTGGCCTGTGGTTTTCTTTTTTTGTGACATCTTTGTCTGGTTTTCGTAGCAGGGTGATGGTGGCCTCGTAGAATGAGTTTGGGATGTTCCTACCTTGGCTATATTTTGGAAGAGTTTGAGAAGGATGGGTGTTAGCTTTTCTCTAAATATTGAATAGAATTCGCCTGTGAAGCTATCTGGTCCTGGGCTTTTGTTTGTTGGAAGATTTTTATCACAGTCTCAATTTCAGTGCTTGTGATTGGTCTGTTTATATTTTCTATTTCTTCCTGGTTCAGTCTCAGAAAGTTGTGCTTTTCTCAGAATTTGTCCATTTCTTCCAAGTTTTCCATTTTATTGGCATATAGTTGCTTGTAGTAATCTCTCATGATCCTTTGTATTTCTGCAGTGCCAGTTGTTATTTCTCCATTTTCATTTCTAATTCTGTTGATTTGAGTCTTCTCCCTTTTTTTCTTGATGAGTCTGGCTAATGGTTTATCAATTTTGTTTATCTTCTCAAAGAACCAGCTTTTAGTTTTATTGATCTTTGCTATCATTGCCTTCATTTCTTTTTCATTTCTTTCTGCTCTGATCTTTATGATTTCTTTCCTTCCGCTAATTTTGGTTTTTTTTTTGTTCTTCTTTCTCTAATTTCTTTAGGTGTAAGGTTAGGTTGTTTATTTGAGATTTTTCTTGTTTCTTGAGGTAGGATTGTACTGCTATAAACTTCCCTCTTAGAACTGCTTTTGCTGCATCCCATAGGTTTGGGGTCGTCGTGTTTTCATTTGTTTCTAGGTTTTTTTCTGTCTTACTCTTTGATTTCTTCAGTGATCTCTTGGTCATTTAGTATTGTATTATTTAGCCTATGTGTTTGTATTTTTTACAGGTTTTTTCCTGTAATTGATATCTAGTCTCATAGCATTGTGGTCGGAAAAGATACTTGATACAATTTCAATTTTCTTAAATTTACCAAGGCTTGATTTGTGACCCTATGATCTATCCTGGAGAATGTTCCATGAGCACTTGAGAAGAAAGTGTATTCTGTTGTTTTTGGATGGAATGTCCTATAAATATCAATTAAGTCCATCTTGTTTAATGTGTCATTTAAAGCTTGTGTTTCCGTATTTGTTTTCATTTTGGATGATCTGTCTATTGTTGAAGCTGGGGTGTTAAAGTCCCCTACTATGATTGTGTAAATCCTGTTCCACAGATCTATATTTGATCTAAAATATTGATCTAAATTCCCCTATAATTCGAATGTTGGTACGTTTAATGTTGTCCCACAGGTCCCTGAGACTGTCCTCAATTCTTTTCATTCTTTTTTCTTTATTCTGCTCTGTGGTAGTTATTTCCACTGTTTTATCTTCCAGGTCACTTACCCGTTCTTCTGCCTCAGTTATTCTGCTATTGATTCCTTGTAGAGAATTTTTAATTTCATTTATTTTGTTGTTCATCTTCGTTTGTTTGCTCTTTAGTTCTTCTAGGTCCTTGTTAAATGTTTCTTCCATATTCTCCATTCTATTTCCAAGATTTTGGATCATCTTTACTATCATTATTCTGAATTCTTTTTCAGGTAAACTGCCTATTTCCTCTTCATTGGTTTGGTCTGGTGGGTTTTTACCTTGCCCCTTCATCTGCTGTGTATTTCTCTGTCTTCTCATTTTGCTTAACTTACTGTTTTTGGGGTCTCCTTTTCACAGGCTTCAGGTTCATAGTTCCCATTGTTTTTGGTGTCTGCCTCCAGTGGGTAAGGTTTGTTCAGTGGGTTGTGTAGGCTTCCTGGTGGAGGGGACTGGTGCCTGTGTTCTGGTGGATGAGACTGGATCTTGTCTTTCTGATGGGCAGGACTGCATCCGGTGGTGTGTTTTCGTGTGTATGTGAACTTATTATGATTTTAGGCAGCCTCTCTGCTAATGGGTGGGGTTGTGTTCCTGTCTTGCTAGTTGTTTGGCATGGGGTTTCCAGCACTGGAGCCTGCTGGTCATTGAGTGGAGCTGGGTCTTAGTGTTGAGAGGGAGATCTCTGGGAGAGCTCTTGCCAATTGATATTACAGGGGCCTGGAGGTCTCTGGTGGTCCAATGTCCTGAACTCAGCTCTCCCACCTCAGAGACTCAGGCCTGACACCCAGCTGGAACACCAAGATCCTGTCAGCCACACTTGAGAAAGCAGAAGTGTTTAAAGTCAGAAGAACTGGATGAAGTGATGCCTCAGTCTCTTGCTGGTTGGGGAATCCAGGCACAGCCCAAATCTCCCTGTTTCAACATTGTCAGTGTTCTGCCTGTCACTCGGGGCTGGTGCACCTCCTTCCCAGTGTCTGGACCTCAGCTGACCTGGAGAGACGCTGGCTTTTTACATTTTGTCTTCCTCCTGTCTGAGGATGAAACTGGTCAAAGTGGTGTTACCATTAGATCTTTTCAACCTGCCCCTCTGGGTCTTGGTGCCTCGGACCACCACATCCACTAACAAAGACTCTCAGGGTGCAGGGTCTGAGTCACTGGCATGGGCTAAGGAAGGCTGTGGGCTCCAGAGTGGGAGCTCAGAGACTGCAACCATTGTATTTCTTCTTTTCCAATCCGTATGCCTTTTATTTGGGAAAGAGTAATTTTGCTCCATAAGGCAAAACAATCTATTCGAGGCCCTTTTCATAACAGCTACTCCTGGAAGACAATGTCTATCTAGACATTATTCATGTAGCTTGGTTGATTGGAAAGAAATTCAACCTGTTTTTTTTTTTTTTACTGCTTTAAGAGAAAAAGCAATTTCTATGAACAACTTGAATTGAAAGACACATGTCATTTGTTTCTTCTCACATATTTGTGAGTGCAGATTTCTTACTCCTTCAAAAAGGAACTACACCATGAGTACTGGCCTACCCTGGCTGCAGGCTCTGAAGACTTCACCCAATCCCTGAATTTGTCCTTCACTAATGAGTGCCAGGCTACCCTCAGACAAATGTCTAGAGCTGAGATTAAGACTGCTTTGCTGTACTGGATACTTGCTGAGCTTCTTTTATGAAACTTTCTCTGATCCTCCCATTCAGAATTATTCCATCTTTTGTGAGTTCCCACAAAAAGATGCCCTTTTGAGAGCATTTTATTATGTCCTTCCTCTGTCTATCTTTGCCTATTGAGGTGGATACTTCTGCTCTAACCCTCACTCTTTTCACTGAGGCCATAAGAAAGGGTTTTGTGTCATGACTTGTTTGTTTTCAAACTCGTGTTGAGACAGGAGCTTGCCTTAAATCTCACTTTCCTTGACTGAGGCCATATACCTTGTTAAGCCCTTTTTATTCCCTTTCCCTCATCGATGAAACCACTAGCTTATATCATAAAAAACAGGTGAAAATAACTCCCCTGAAACCAAGACCATTTTTCTCATCTACCTATCACGCCTACCAGATTCTTGAAGCATTGCCTCCACTGTAAGATTGAGACCTTGGAAAGGTAAACTAAACCATATTTCCTCAATGGAGACAGTAATTTGGATGAGTTGACTCTCTTTTTAGAAATTAATCTGTCTTGATATTTGCATATTCTCTACCTCCTCATAGTTTGTCTTTGACATTTCATCCTATCTCATAAAAGAACAACAAGGGAAAGAATATCTTTGCCTTTTTTTTTTTTTTTGAGATTTCTAGGGTTATGGTGGTTCATTCTCCACATTCTATTAAGGCAAAAATTTATTTAAACTAACCAAAATTTATTTAAACTAAATTTATTTAGCCCCACCCCCACCCCCACCCCGGATGTGACGTCTCAAGTAATTTCAGATGCTCACTAGCTGGATGGAAATATAATTATATACCCTACTATATACCCATCAATGTGATGTGTAAGCAAAGAGATGTATAAGACATCTCTTATACAGTTTTAATCCTCTCGGGGTGTATAATCTGACTGAGGACACAACAGGCACAAACAAACACACAATTCATCCTGGCTCTGTGATAAAATTAGCTGTGATTCATGACCTCAGGATAGCTTCTTTATAGTTAGCTTTTCCAGAATGTTTTTTTTTGGGGGGAGGGTGGGTTGTTAGTTTTCTAATCCATAATTTCTTTGCTCCAATTTGCTCTGCTGTATGTACCAAATGAGTCACTTCTTCAACTTGACATAGTCTAGTCTCTATAAGCAAGCAGGCCTTGAGAGATGTTGGGATTGCCCTGCCAGTCAGGATCGTTTTATTGGCTTCTGTGTTGCTCATGACCAGCCTGTGAATCATTTTACCTAAAAAACTGAGATGAAAATTGACTGCTCTGTGGAGTTCCCTAATGCTTTACCACACATCACGTGCCAAGTGGGTTAGCTACAGGAATGTTGGCTGTGTAGAAGTCATTTGAGATTGCTATGAACTCTGGGTCAAACTGTGAGTATCACAGAACTGAATTTCCCTCTACTGATAGCCTTTCGGACTTCAAATTGCATTCTACTTTCAAATATTTATTGAGTGTAAGGTTTTGTCCTGAAGGCTGTATAAATTATTCTTCTTACAAGGTTCTTATAGTTTGGGAAGGGACAGAAAATACACACCATCAGCTGTAGCACAAGGTATTCTGTGGTAAGTGCCATCAAAAAGTTGCTAACAAAGACCTATAGGGACCTAGAGCTGAGAAAGATTCTGACCCAGAGATCATGGAGAAGGTGGTAGAATTGGAGTGATATATTTTAGTCTGAGTAGGAGGGTCACAGGTAAATTTGTGGAGAGGGATTTCCAAACAAATAAAATGGAGAGTAAAAGGAAAACAGTAGGGGAGAAGTTTATGGAAAGTGATGAGTAATCTGAACTGGCTGGATTTGGATTTGTGAGGCTATAGCAGGACACGGGACATTTATATTAGTGTTAGTGTCTAGAAATAAGGGAATTGGACGTTATTGACATTATTGTGTGGCCAATACAGTATTCTTATACAGAGGATGCAGTCATAAGTTTGTTGTTTAAGTAAACCAACTCAGGAAGCACTAGAGTGCATGGATTTTGTGGACTTCATTCGGGATCTGCTTCTTCATTCATGTTGGACATAACAGAAGCTTCCTCTAGGGCAATGATCGTGAAAATGGAAAGATGAGATCAATCTTGGTGACTTTTGGGGATGACTGAAGCCCTCAGGTGTTTCTTTTCTTTTTTTTTTTTTTTTGATATTGGTGTCTAAAAGTACCTTTGTAGAATGTTGGATCACCACTATTCAATAGAAATATAATCAGAGTCATAAATGCAAAATATGTGTAATAAAAATGTTTAAGAGCCGCATTGAAAAAAAGGAAAAAAAAAACATGTAACTTTAATTTTACTAATGTTAACTCAAATATAAAAAATATTACCATTTCAACATGTAATCGATATAACAATTATTAATGAGATATTTTCATTCATTATTTTCTTAGCAAATCTATGGGATCCAGTATGTGCTTAGTACTTAACAGCACATCTCAGTTTGGATGAACAGTATTTCAAGTGCTCCCTAAAGACATTTGCTAGCTAGTGGATAAACTTTTACTTATCTACTTACTTACTACTAATCTACTTTTGCTAATCTACTGTTACTTGGATAAACTCTACTAATCTACTTATCCCATTGTGTCATATTAATTTGTTTCAGTGACATTGAGCTTCTAGAAGTGTGGCCTGGTTTTACTGATGTTTAAAGCTCTAGGGCATGACAGGGTTTCTAACAGAAGTTAAGTCCTCCAAGAATGATTGCTATATAGGTGGAGCAGAGAATGCTGATTTTGGGCCTGATGTTATATTTGGAAGTAGAGATATGGATGTAGGTGTGGGGATAAAAGGGAAGGTTTATACTTCTTAGCCTAACTCAACCCTGACTTAGGAAACTGTACCTTTCCCCTGTAACCCCCACCAAAGCAAATGTGGCTGAGAAAAGTGAGGGGTATTTCTTTCATTCCCATATTTATAAGAAGTACTCACAGACAAGGAGTTGGTATGATAAAGTTGTTTGGAGGCACTGATGAGAGATTCATTAAGAATATTTAGTGCTAAAAAAAAAAGCATCATAGCTGAAATGCATTTTTTTCTATTAAAAATGGCATTAATTTTTCCCCATTTTTAAAATGCTTCCCTTTAACATCATACAACTGATTTTTTTCTCTTTTCCTTATTGTATTAATCATGATATTAATTTTCATTATCTTATGATGTTTTGGCATCTGAAAAATCTTGCTGGCTGGGGAGGGACTGCCCCTCCCAGGGCCAGCCAATTCTTAGAGAAAAAAGGGCTTGTCAGGGAGTATGCCTTTCTTATTGAAATCAACCAATCTTGAGTTTATACCCCCAACAACCCACTTTATTAACTTACATACCAACTCATCTGCCCTAAATAATCCCAGGGTTAGGTACAAGGCAGCTACAGACTCCTAGAGTCCAAAACCTGCCAAAATATTCAAACTAGCCAATCCTAACTTGTTTCCCCTGCTCTGTCTTGCCTTTCCCATGGAAACCCCAATAAATGCTCTGGCCTAGGCTTTACCGTCACTCCTGCTTCTGCATCCTGACCAAACGTGATGCTTCCCATGTGGCCCTGCATAGCATGGTGTGCTCCCTTGTCTCAAGAGATTTAAGTAATAAATTCTTCTTTCAATAGCAATGACATCCCTGTGCTGTCACTCAGTCACCTCCATAAATTAAAATCCCATGAGTAAAAATGAGACACCTGTCTGCTTCTTTGTGTCAGTTATTTTACACTTCAGTTATGCTGGACATGTATCCTTGCCAGAAGGTAAATTTAGGACCAATGCTGAAAGGTACGTTGAAGGATTTTTAAATTGTACTTGCACAGTGAAGTCCCACCATCCCCATTGTGTGTGGGTGGGGTGGTGTGGGTTGTGGGTAATGAGAAAAAAGGGAGCAAAACACTAGTTAAACATTCTTATAAAGAATATTATGAACATTATAAAGTACACTTAAAACACCAGAATGTGGATTATGTATCTAGTACACGCTGGGTGATTTTTTCTATGCTATCTCATTCAATCATCCTCAGTACACAGGTGAGATACAAAAAGATAACTTGCTCAAGGTCACACAACTAGGTGTAGGGTGGATTTGAATCAAGTCCTTCTTATTCCATCACCCATGTTCTCACCACTACATGACATTCTCCTTTTCTAAAAGATCTCAAGTTCTGAATAAAAGAATGAATCGAAACACTATAAAACTCTTAGAGGAAAACATAGGCAGAACACTATGACGTAAATCACAGCAAGATCCCTTTGGACCCACCTCCTAGAGAAATGGAAATAAAAACAAAAATAAACAAATGGGACCTAAGGAAACCTAAAAGCTTTTGCACAGTAAAGGAAAACATAAACAGGACAAAAAGACAACCCTCAGAATGGGAGAAAATATTTACGAATGAACCAACTGACAAAGGATTAATCTCCAAAATATACAAGCAGCCCATGCAGCTCAATATCAAAAAAACAAACAACCCAATCCAAAAATGGGCAGGAGATATAAATAGACATTTCTCCAAAGAAGATATACAGATTGCCAACAAACACATGAAAGGATACTCAACGTCACTAATCATTAGAGAAATGCAAATCAAAACTACAGTGAGGTGTCACCTCACACCAGTCAGAAGGGGCATCATCAAAAAATCTACAAACAATAAATGCTGGAGAGGGTGTGGAGAAAAGGGAACCCTCTTGCACTGTTGGTGGGAATGTAAATTGATACAGCCACTATGGAGAACCCTATGGAGGTTCCTTAAAAAAGTAAAAATAGAACTACCATCTGACCCAGCAATCCCACTACTGGGCATATACCCTGAGAAAACCATAATTCAAAAAGAGTCATGTACCACAATGTTCATTGCAGCACTCCTTACAATAGCCAGGACATGGAAGCAACCTAAGTGTCCATCGACAGATGAATGGATAAAGAAGATGTGGCACATATATACAATGGAATATTACTCAGCCATAAAAAGAAACGAAATTGAGTTATTTGTAGTGAGGTGGATGGACCTAGAGTCTGTCATACAGAGTGAAATAAGTCAGAAAGGGAAAAACAAATACCGTATGCTAACACATATATATGGGATCAAAAGAAAAAAAAAAGTTTCCAAGGAACCTAGGGGCAGGACAGGAATAAAGACGCAGACGTAGAGAATGGACTTGCAGACATGGGAGGGGGAATGGTAAGCTGGGACGAAGTGAGAGAGTAGCACTGACATATGTACACTACCAGATGTAAAATAGATAGCTAGTGGGAAGCAGCCGCATAGCACAGAGAGATCAGCTCGGTGTTTTGTGACCACCTAGAGGGGTGGGATAGGGAGGGTGGGAGGGAGACGCAAGAGTGAGGAGATACGGGGATATTTGTATATGTATAGCTGATTCACTTTGTTATAAAGCAGAAACTAACACACCACTGTAAAGCAATTATACTCCAATGAAGATGTTAAAAAATTAAAATAAAGTAAACATACTTGGAGGGCTGCAGCATTAGTAATGTTTTCTTATTCTGGATGCCTGATGCATGGCATATTTTTATATGTAGTGATCAGGGGTCAGTCGAGAATATGGGGGAAAAATGCAGATTTTATTTAGCAATTAACAGGGTGTGAGGTATAGTGATTTGGGGTCATGTGGAAGACAATGACAGACCTTGAGAGCCAAGGAGTGTTTCTCGTATTAGGAAAGGAGCAATTCAGGCTCCAGAGGTCTGGCCAGAATGCTGGCAACTGTTGGAAGAAGTCTGTGCAGAAGAGAGGGACTTATATAGCTGCCAAAACAAGTGGAAAAGAAAAGGGAGTGGCAAGTTTCAGCTTTTTTTAGACCAACTTATGACTTCATGATCTAATTTATTAATTTTCTCAAGTCTACTATATTAATGCTATAACTCAGTCTGTATTTGTAAATTTTTCATGGAAACAGAGACTCTGATGCTTTAGACTTAAGATACATAATTTGGGAGTTTCCTAGGCAATGAGTAAAAATAAGAGGAATGCAATATAACAATAGAACACTTACCTTTCATAGCTGCTCAAGGATAATGAATCATGTAAAGATTTTTCTTCTATAATAAAATACTTTATGTCAACACACTGTTCACATGGATAAATGAGTAGATAGGAAAAGAAGGGTGGATATGCATAATAAACTACATGAAAAGCAAACCAAACTAGTGCCTCTGTAAGGGGCAAAGAAGAGGGTGTGAAACTGGATCAAGAAGGAAATATGAGATCAGCTGGAAAGTAAACATCTAATTTGATTCTCTTACGTGATTATTAAAATTATTTTTGCATTAAAATATTTATTTATGGTTTAATAGATTCTGGTTATACTCACTGATGACCTCCTTGACTCTTCAGATGACTTCAAATTACAAAATTTCAAGACAACAATTTCCCAAAGATTCAACTGAGACATAATTGGATTCCTAATACTTGGAAACTTGGATTCAAATTTTTAAATTAAATAGAAATGTGGAAAAGATAAAGTGACATAACATGGGTTCAGCAGAAAGATTCTCCATGTGTTCCCCTGCTAAATAATCTCTGCTCATAGATTATTGGAAAATGTCAGATAACGCAACAAAAGAAAGGGTATTCCTACGATGAATGAAGCAGTGAAAACTTGAAAAGTGACTCATTGCCTCTAAATAGGATCTATTTCAGTTCCCTTTTATTTATATATCTTTTAGTTCAGTGCAAGAAAATATAGTGTGACTTCTAGATGTTCAACATATTCTAGAGCAGATTTTGTTCTAGTTTCCTGAAAATAGATAAAATAACGAGAGTTTTCTAAATATAGAGATAAGAAGTAAAAACAGGGAGATACGCAGGAGGAATTAAGAATGATGAGTCATTTGGTAGTGAGCTTCAAGGACTCTTAAAATTAAATCTGTTTTCCCCATAGTACTAAAAGCAAGACAGTGACAACATAATTAGAGTTTAGCAATAAGAATGGGCTCTAAATTTAGTGTTTGCCAGAAGACTTTTCTCCCTTGGACTCAATCTAATTTCCTTCTGAAAAAATATCCAGATTAAGGCACTTTGTGAAAGGATCCACCCTCTCGGTTTGTTTGTTTGTTTTTTGATTTTTGGGTTTTTTCATTCTGGAGAAGAGAACTTCTAAATTCTGGAGGAAAAGAAAATCTAAAATATGTTAGATAATTCCTCCCCTGCAAATTCTGAATACACATGTAAAAATATGAAAGGTAATAGATTTTCTTTTGCTTATAAATTTCTTGTTTTTCTGTAATTTCTTCCTTCCTTTGTTTCTCACCTCACTGAGGGCACTCAATAAGAGAAATGGAAAATAAAAAAACAAAAAGTTCTCATTTACAGTATACTAGTGGTCTTAGGCTTTAAAAATTATGAAATATTTGATTGGGTTATTTATTTATTTATTTTGCTAGTGAGTTGTCAGAGTTCCTTATATATTTTGGAAAATAATCACTTATTAGATATATAATTGGCCAACATTTTCTTCCATTCTGTAGGTTGCCTTTTCATTCTGTTTGCTGTTTTCTTTTCTGTGCATAAGCTTTTTAGTATGATGGAATCTCACTTGTCTATTTTTGTTTTTGTTGCCTGTGTTTTGGGTAACATATCCAAGAATTATGGTTCAGCAGCTTTGGAAAACAAGATGGAGGTTCCTCGAAAAATTAAAACTAGAACTACCATATGATCCAGCAATCTCACTTCTGGGTATACATCCAAAATAATTGAAATCAGGATCTTAGAGAAACATCTGCATTCTCATGTACACTGCAGCATTATTCACGACAGGCAAGATATGGAAACAACTCAAGTGTCCATTGACAGATGAATGGATAAAGAAAATGTGGTATATGGGTACAATGGAGTATTATTCAGCCTTAAAAAAGAAGGACATCTTGCCATTTGTGACAATATAGCTGAACCTGGAGACATTATGCTAAGTGAAATAAGCCAGTAATAGAAGGACAAATACATGATTCTACTTATATGAAGTATTTAAAATAGTCAAACTCATAGAAGCAGAGAACACAATAGTGGTTGCCAGAGTTTAGAGGGTGGGAGGAACAGGGAGTTGTTTGATGGTTATAAAGTTTCAGTTATGCAAGATGAATAAATTCTAGAGATCTGCTTTACAACATAGTACCTAAAGGGAACAATACAGTATTCGCACACTTCGACTTTGTTATGTGGATAGATCTCATATTAAATGCTTTTATCACAAAAACAAAAACAAATAAACCCCACCAAAACAAAGGGACACAGGCAACTTTAAGAGGTGATGAATATGTCTGTTACCTTGATTGTAATGAGGGTATCATGGATGTTTGCATATGTCCAGGTGCATCAATTGTACACATTAAATATGTGCAGTTTTTTTGTATATTAATAGCTCAATAAAGCTGTTAAAGTTATGAAATATTTGAAACTTACAGAAAAGTACAGAGATTAATATAATTACAAACTCACATTTAGCTACCACCCAGTACTTTCAAATATTAACATTGTGTCATATTTTCTCTTTTCTTTTAATGAAATCACATATTTCAGGGAAGTTTAAGACTCCTGGATACACTTCTGTGATCCCATCTCCTCTCTCCCCAATGATAAAGCCAATTCTCCTGAATTTAATGTTCAAGGTTCCCATGAAGGAACTTTATGAGCAAAGAGAATCCTATTCATGCTGTCATCAGGTTTATAAATTGATAAACCTTTGAGTAGAGCAAGAAAAGAAAAATAATATCTTTAAGATAGATGTAAACATTTTGTTAGACTATGCATTTTTAAGACTTTATTCCCATTGGTTTAGTGAGCAGTGATCACACCCTTCTTACTCAAAGTGTGGTCCATGGACCAGAGCAAGGGCATCTCCTGGGAGAGTGTGTGTTAGAAATGCTGAGTCTCAGGTTCTACTCCAGGTTTACTGGATTAGAATCTGCATTTTAACAAAAATGCTAGGTGATTTATATATGTACTAAAATATGGAAGCACAAGTCTAGAGCAGCTACTCTGAATTTCTGTGTCTCAGCAGGCTGATGGGTCATGATGAGTTGTGAGCTGAATACAAATACACTGTTACTGATAATAAATAAAGACACACTTTTTTTTTTTTTTTTTTAATTTTATTATTTATTTATTTATTTATGGCTGTGTTGGGTCTTCGTTTCTGTGCGAGGGCTTTCTCTAGTTGCGGCGAGCGGGGGCCACTCTTCATCGCGGTGCGCGGGCCTCTCACTACCGCGGCCTCTCTTGTTGCGGAGCACAAGCTCCAGACGCGCAGGCTCAGCAATTGTGGCTCACGGGCCTAGTTGCTCCGCGGCATGTGGGATCTTCCCAGACCAGGGCTCGAACCTGTGTCCCCTGCATTGGCAGGCAGATTCTCAACCACTGCGCCACCAGGGAAGCCCAAAGACACACTTTTTGGGAAGGACTTTAAACTAGAGCAAAGTTGAAGTACTTCACACAGTACCCTCACTCAAACTCATGTGCATTTCCTGAGTGGGAGACTGAGTACTGAGATCGGTCTCTAGAGATAAGTATATGCACCACTACATTGCGAATATCTGAGTGATTGTGTTGAGATGCTGTGGCTATTGGAGGGTAAGTTGGTGACTGTAGTAGAGTTGTCATTCCACAGAATATATAACCCAGTGAGTGTCTGCTCTCAGAGACGATCATTCACTCAGTGAACAAATATTTACTCATCCCTTATACAAGCTACCTCCTCTGCTAGACCCCAGGAAACAGTGGTGAACACCAAAGACACAGTGCCTGCCTGACAGTTTCTCAGGAGAGGCAGATATTTGACAAGAGATTGGTCAGTGCATCTTAGGGGAAGAGAGGTCTGACTCTTATGAACCTAGCTAGCTAGGTAGATAGATGATAGATGGTAGATAACAGATAGATGATAGAGAGATGATAGATAGTTGATAGATAAATAGAAAGATGATACACAGAGACAGAGAGAATGAGAACATATAGCAGAGGTACCTACTGGAGTCTGTATGTCAGATCCAGAGATTAGAAGCATTTGAAAAATTAGAGAGACGAGAAATGTCTGATTTAAACAGAATATGTGGAATTCTTAGAACATACAGATTCAAAGAGAAACAGGACAACAGAACTTTGGGGCATTTGCTTTAAATATAACCAGACATATCAGATTTTAAAAAAAAAGTTATTTACTATGATTAGATATAACTATCCAGTAGAGCAGTAGGTTATTTGTGAACTGGCATTTGGAAACCTTGATTCAAATATTATTCAGATTTCTCAAGACTTAGTTTCTGAGTCTTTCAGAAGCAGTTATAGTTTAATTGCAAATTGAACCCTAGTCTTCTTCCCTGGTGCATGGAGCTGGAAGCTCACTCTCTCTCTCTTTCTCAAGGGTCTCACAGGGGATTCCCAAATTTCTTTAATTTGAAAAAATGAGGACACTAAGCTAGTTTCTTTTCCTTAAATGTGTTATCTTCTACCTACTACTGCTATTTTCGCAGACTGCCACTGTGACAGAAAGGCAAGAAGAGACAAGGGAAGAATTCAGGCTGCCCTGTCCAGTAATTAGGTTTTGATGAATAGTGCAATGGTTTCAGGAAAATATTATAATATATACATATATTATATATTACTATATACAATATGCTATGTAATATATTGCTATATATTATATAATGTATATATTATAAATAATATATTATATATAATAACACATATATGTATAAATTGTGTGTGTGTGTGTGTGTGTGTGTATGTGTGTTCTTCTGATATTTCCTTTTACTCAGTGGTCCTTCTGCCATTCCAACTTTATCACCTCCTTGGAGAAAGAGTAGACAGCAGAAAGAGAAAACAAAAACAGAAACAAAAACTCAGGGTTTTCCTCTGGGTTTTGAATTTCAAAAGTCTAGCCCAGCCTTTAGAGAGAAAAGGCATGAACATTAAGTTTAAGAGACCACAATAAAGGAAACACACCCGTCTTCCCTGATGATCAAATTCGATGAAGGTCCTTGGTGTGAGGGAGAGTCAGAAGGAAAATGAGAAGTGCACTGGGTCCTGGACAAGGTGGAGGGTGAGAGGCTATCTCCTGTGCTTCCTACAAGGCCATGCTTTAGGGGGATAATAAAAATCCCAGATATGTTTGGGGAACCAAGAGCAAAAACAGCCTGGGCCTTGATTCTTGGGCAGAGTTGGGGAGGTAGCAGAACCCCAGAGAGGGAATGACTTCATGATGGGTTTAGGCAGAGGGGCCTGAATTAACCCCGGGAGACTTTCACTTCCCCTGTGTGATTAGTACAAAAGAATAATTCTGATAGTCCAAAGTGGCAGAGAAGTTAGATGGTGCTGTATGTAGTTCAGTTTCCATGGTCCAACTAATAGGGAAGCTATAGGATGAGTGTATGAAACCACAAGCACTTCTAGATAGTTAAGGCTGAGCTGGACCTAAGGGCACCTGCAGGCAGGAAGCATGGAAGACACTGACCCGCCTGGTGGACTGATGGCCAGTGATCTGATAGGAGCAGACTCTTTCATCTGATGCCAGATGTATGTGTTCCCAGGCCGTACATTCACCCTTGGTACTATGTAAACCCTCTAGAATTTACGTGTAACCTCAGAATAGGGAGGGGACTAAATTGCTTAAAATTTAGTTTTCTTCACTCAGTAGAATGAGGACCCAAAGTATAAGTCGAGTTGAAGAAAAATGGTACATTTCTCCATGATCAAAATTTTGCCTAAAATTTGCGCTTATCGCAGTAGCTTTCTCAACATTTTTGTGCGACTGAGTTTGGGGATGAGATATATTTAGGGGAGAAGGGGGTTGTCATCTCTCTTCTCTTTCCTTTTTAACTTAGGGCATTGGGTTATCTGCAATGAAAGCATTTCTGTTCCTCCAGTACACTGCCATCTTTTCCAACTTTGTCCATCAATACCTCGTTTCTCCATTGCTGGTCACTGCCCAGAAATATGTCCAAGGACACCCTCACCCTCATATAACACCATTTCTCACAGAATCATGCAGGTATCAGGGGTTCTATCAGCTCCCAAATCCACTTACCTTCCTTTCTGAGGCCCAAGTTATTCTGGAGGCAAGGACGCAAAACGTTTTTAGCTTAGTGAACAAATACCAAGCATGTATAGGTAGGAAAGGGATGGACAAAATATAGGCAAACATCAAAAAAGATGGAAGAATTGACCTGGAGAGAAAGGAGAAAGCGGAAATATGAGCACAGATTTTCTTGTTGAGAATGTAAACCAGTTTGCTCACGAGTCATTTTCCCTGCTAGGAGGAATATATTTTTGGTGTGATCATGCTGAGTAAAGTATATGCCATACGCAGAGACTTTGGTGTGAACGTGGGAGCACTTGGGAGCGATGTCTAATTCTCTGGGGAGCTGGGGATTGTATTTGCCGTTTTAGAACCTTTTTCCTTTGTTGAGGTAGATGCTGTCGCAAGGAACCCTTGCTCTTGCTGCTCTGCTCCCGCATGGCTGGCTGCTTGGCCACTCTTTGCCAGACAGTAACCAGAGAGCAGCACAAGGGCATCATTTCTATACTGCGAGCAACAGAAGCCATTATTGTGATGACAGTGGGAACCCCCTTGTTTCCCCCTCCAGTGAAGTTTGCCATGTGTGTTCCCCATGGGAACTGGCTGCCATTCCCCCACTGAATTTAATGGGGTGCTTGGGGTGGTGGGGCCATGGAGACCTGTGGACAGCTGTCCACACCAGTCATATTCACAGGGGAAATCACCCTTGGTTTGTTTGTGTCTAAGGCCAATGCTTGTCTAGAAACCAAAACCACAGCATCACTTAGAACAATTTAGAGTGGAGAAGCCAGCTCAGTGCTATCTCAAGCTCCAGTGTTGAGTTTCTCACTTTAGGGAGCAATAAACCTACACAGCTGAGCAGAGAGCTTGGGTGGAGGTGGGAGAGAAGAGGAGAGGCTCCATCGACCTGGGAGATGCTGCTCTATCTTTGTCTGTTTGCTTTTCTTTCTGCCACCCCACCCTTAGCATGTAATCCGTGTCCATTCCATATTTGTTGAAAGAATAAATAAATATTTTGGGGCAAAATGGTTGATTCCACTATAGTTACTTTAATAATTAAGTGATTGTTAATAATGAGTCTATAAGCATTTGGTCTATTTTTTTTTATTATCTGCAGTTCTGTTATTTTTATGACCAAATTGTCTAACAATCTTACTAATAACTCAGCCGCGATGGTCAGACAGAAACCTCGTTGATAAAAATAACTATGGGTCCAATAACTCTGTGGATGTTTTTGTATTTCTGAGAACATGGTCTTAGGCCCCAGAAAAGGGAATCTGCATACATGGTGACATTAACCGACACTCCCTCTCCTCCAAAGGGAAACATTTGAAGTTTCAGAGAATTCATTCGGTGACTGCAGTATCTATGATCCGATGGCTCAGACGCAGTCAATATTCCTTTATGTGAGAGGAGAGGGCTTTGCAATGAAAGCAGGGCATGAAGGAAGCAGCAATCCTTGGATGCAATAATGCCAAGGTCTTATTCTCAAAGAGTAGGAGAAAAACCCTGCGAATGGGAAGAATGTGCTTTCCTCTTAGGAGATTATACTCTCTTTTCTTTGGTGATTCTAGAGGAGCATGACTGCAGCCATCACTGGGAAAGAGCTTCTACTCATGGGTACCCAGCACATGGTTGCCCCTTAGAATCAGCAGGAATCTGGGAAAGAGAAAACTCTCAATAACACTTTGCTTAAGTCTGAGTTGGCAGAGTTTGCAATATGCAAAATGAAGTAAAGACATCAATAGACTTTTGTTCTGTGGGAGATGTAGAATTTTCCTGGAAGTGGAGTGGGTTCTGGGGAAAGGGGAGCTTTCCAAGGGAAGAGGAAATCAAAGGGTCACTGTGGGAATGGAATGGGATTGCTAGGGAGAAGAGCTTAGGGAACAAGGGCATTCCCATGTAGGGGGGTTTCTCTAAGGGCCTGGGTGGAGAAGCTCTATTTTCAAGGAAATGTGTTAATTAAATTAGGTTACAACTGGTCCTATGTTGTAATCCTTTCAGATGCTTACTTGATATTTCTGTAAAAGATTATTCAGACTTCTGTTGGATCTCAGGGGCAGGGGTTGCTTGGCCCTCTCACCTCATGTGTTACCAGGCAGAGGATGCTGACCAGCAAATAACCCCAGAGAGCTGGTAAAACCCATTCTATAACCTTCCCTTCCTGAGACACTCTGATGACGCACATTGATCCATCCTTCAAGATAAAAAGAGAGTTCTCTGCATTCTAGTACATAGAAACCCATCTTTCACTCTCTTTGCCAAAGACTAAGGTATCTTATGGGCCAGTATGATCCTGCAAGTCAGAATTTTTCTTGCTTGTGGCTTTAAGGAAGCTGAAACTTGAAGAGAGCATTAGCCTTTCTTTTTCTGTCTAAATTACACACTTAAATGACATTCCTAAATGAGAATTTCAATTATCCTAAAATATGAGGATAAAATTAGAAAAAAATATTAAAAAAAACTATTTTTGGGGGCTTCCCTGGTGGCACAGTGGTTGAGAATCTGCCTGCCAATGCAGGGGACACGGGTTCGAGCCCTGGTCTGGGAAGATCCCACATGCCACGGAGCAACTAGGCCCGTGAGCCACAATTACTAAGCCTGCGCGTCTGGAGCCTGTGCTCCACAAGAAGAGAGGCCGCGATAGTGAGAGGCCCGCGCACCGCGATGAAGAGTGGCGCCCACTTGCCGCAACTAGAGAAAGCCTTCACACAGAAACGAAGACCCAACACAGCCATTAAAAAAAAAAAAAAAAAAAAAAAACTATTTTTGCAAGCTGTTAGAATTTCATTAGGCAAACTTCTGTTTACTTTAGACTTGTTCTTCATTTCATATATATTGGGTATGTGATCTTATTTTCCAGATCATTTTAGCTTGCATTTTGTGTACACTTAAGCCAGTATGTATCTTTGCGTGTACTTGGTGCTTTTTTGGGCTTTTAGTGGGAAGCCACATCTGTTATATGTATTTTATAATTACATGTGGCACTGCTTGGATATTGCAGATTCAATTGACAAGCCCTCATTGATTTGTTATCCTGCTTGTACAATGAAAACATGAGATCCGTCTGTTATTTGAATCTCGGTCTTTCTTACCATTAATCCTCTTTTGTAAGCAATTGATGTTACCTTAGCAACAATATTAAGTTAAATAGCTACTCAGGGTCTTTCTTCTAGGACTGTATTCATTTTCATCTTTAAAAAATTTTTTTCATAAGCTTGCTTTGTTAATTATGGTTCTTACCTTAAAGTACTAGTTGTTTATAGTGTTGCACTCACCTTCACAATTTGCAGGGAAATCAATTCTTAAACCTCTGGAATTTCACCTAGTGCATGTCATGTGGTCAGTTGGCTCATGGAGGGGACACCTTTCATGGTACAATTAAGTATGCCTTTTAATTATATGAAAAAGACCCCAATATTTGCAAATCTAATTATTAACACCAACCATCTTGAATTTAGCTTGGGCAATAATTAAGTAGAATACTGGGGACAAAATTTTTTTTGTATGTTAATAAATGGGTTGTTTCTCAAAATTAATCTGATAGGAGAAAGGATAATCTTTTCAATAAATAGTGTTGGGAAAACTAAATAGCTACATGCAAAAGAATGAATTTAGACCACTATCTTGCCATAGAGAAAAATAAACTCATAATGAATTAAAGACTTGAACATAAGACCTGAGACCATAAAACTCCTAGAAGAAAACATAGGCAGTATGCTCTTTGACATCAGTCTTAGCAATAACTTTCTGTAAATTTCTTCTCACTCAAAGGAAACAAAGCAAAAATAAACAAATGGGACTACATCAAACTAAAAAGTTTCTGCACAGAAAAAATAAAGAAATAAACAAAAAATCCCCTGAAAAGCCATCAACAAAATAAAAAGACAATCTGCTGAGTGGGAGAAAATATATACAAATTATATATCCTAAAAAGGGTTAATATCCAAAATAAACACAGAACTCATACAACACAACAACAACAAACAACCCAATTAAAAAATGGACAGAGGACCTGAATAGATATTTTTCCAAAGAAGACATAGAGATGACCAACAGGCACATGCAAAGATGTTCAACATCATTATTAAGGAAATACAAATCAAAACCACAATGAAATATAACTTCATACCTGTTAGAATGGCTATTATCAATAAGCCAAGAAATAGAAAGTGTTGAAGAAGATGTGGAGAAAAGAGAACTCATACACTGTTGGCGGGAATGTAAATTGGTGCAGCCACTATGGAAAACAGTATGGAGATTCCACAAAAAATTAAAAATAGAACTACAATATGATCCAGCTATTCCACTTCTGGATATTTATCCAAAGAAAACAAAAACACTAACTCAAAAATTTACATATACCTCTGTGTTCAGAGCAGCATTATATACAATTAGCAAAGATATGGCAACAACCTAAGTGCCCATCGATGAATGAATTATAAAGAACATGTAGAGACGACAGAGAGCAGAAGCAAGAAGTACTAAAACCCTGCAGCCTGTGGAACTAAAACCACATTCACAGAAAGATAGACGAGATGAAAAGGCAGAGGGCTATGAACCAGATGAAGGAAGAAGATGAAACCCCAGAAAAACAACTAAATGAAGTGGAGATAGGCAACCTTCCAGAAAAAGAATTCAGAATAATGATAGTGAAGATGATCCAGGACCTTGGAAAAAGAATGGAGGCAAAGATCAAGAAGATGTAAGAAATGTTAAACAAAAACCAAGAAGAATTAAAGAACAAACAAACAGAGATGAACAATACAATGATTGAAATGAAAAATACACTAGAAGGAATCAATAGCAGAATAACTGAGGCGGAAGAACGGATAAGTGACCTGGAAGACAGAATGGTGGAATTCACTGCTGCGGAACAGACTAAAGAAAAAAGAATGAAAAGAAATGAAGACAACCTAAGAGACCTCTGGGACAACATTAAACACAACAACATTCACATTATAGGGTTCCCAGAAGGAGAAGAGAGAAGAAAGGACCTGAGAAAATATTTGAAGAAATTATCGTCGAAAAATTCCCTAACCTGGGAAAGGAAATAACCACCCAAGTCCAGGAAGTGCAGAGAGTCCCATACAGGATAAACCCAAGGAGGAACATGCCGAGACACATAGTAATCAAATTGGCAAAAATTAAAGACAAAGAAAAATTATTGAAAGCAGCAAGGGAAAAACGACAAATAACATACAAGGGAACTCCCACAAGGTTAACAGCTGATTTCTTAGCCGAAACTCTACAAGCCAGAAGCGAGTGCCATGACATATTTAAAGTGATGAAAGGGAAGAACCTACAGCCAAGATTACTCTACCTGGCAAGGATCACATTCAGATTAGATGGAGATATCAAAAGCTTTACAGACAAGCAAAAGCTAAGAGAATTCAGCACCACCAAACCAGCTCTACAACAAATGCTAAAGGAACTCCTCTAAGTGGGAAACACAAGAGAAGAAAAGGACCTACAAAAACAAACCCAAAACAATTAAGAAAATGGTAATAGGAACATACATATCGATAATTACCTTACATGTGAATGGATTAAATGCTCCAACCAAAAGACATAGGCTCACTGAATGGATACAAAAACAAGAACCATATATATGCTGTCCACAAGAGACCCACTTCAGACCTAGGGACACATACAGACTGAAAGTGAGGGGATGGAAAAAGATATTCCATGCAAATGGAAATCAAAAGAAAGCTAGAATAACAATACACATATCAGATAAAATAGACTTTAAAATAAATGTCACAAGAGACAAGAAAGAACACTACATAATGATCAAGGGATCAATCCAAGAAGAAGATATAACAATTTTAAACATATATGCACGCAACATAAGAACACCTAAATACATAAGGCAACTGCTAACAGCTATAAAAGGGGAAATTGACAATAACACAATAATAGTGGGGGACTTTAACACCTCACTTACACCAATGGAAAAATCATCCAAACAGAAAGTTAATACGGAAACACAAGCTTTAAATGACAGAATAGACCAGATAGATTTAATTGATATTTATAGGACATTCCATCCGAAAACAGCAGATTACACTTTCTTCTCAAGTGCACACAGAACATTCTCCAGGATAGATCACATCTTGGGTCACAAATCAAGCCTCAGTAAATTTAGGAAAATTGAAATCATATCAAGCATCTTTTCTGACCACAATGCTATGAGATTAGAAATCAATTACAGGAATAAAAATGTAAAAAACACAAACACATGGAGGCTAAACAATATGTTATTAAATAACCAAGATATCACTGAAGAAATCAAAGAGGAAATCAAAAAATACCTAGAGACAAATGACAATGAAAACATGACAATGCAAAACCTATAGGATGCAGCAAAGGCAGTTCTAAGAAGGAAATTTATAGCAATACAATCCTACCTCAAGAAACAAGAAAAATCTCAAATAAGCAATCTAACCTTACAGCTAAAGGAAATGCAGGAAGAATAACAAACAAAACCTGGAATTAGAAGAAGGAAAGAAATCATAATGATCAGAGCAGAAATAAAAGATATAGAAACAAAGAAAACAATGGCAAATATCAATAAAACTAAAAGCAGGTTCTTTGAGAAGATAAACAACATTGATAAACCATTAGCCAGACTCATCAAGAAAAAGAGGGAGAGGACTCAAATCAATAATATTAGAAATGAAAAAGGAGAAGTTACAACAGATACCGCAGAAATACAAAACATCCTAAGATACTATTACAAGCAACTCTATGCCAATAAAATGGACAACCTGGAAGAAATGGACAAATTCTTAGAAAGGTATAACCTTCCAAGACTGAACCAGGAAGAAATAGAAAATATGAACAGACCAATCACAAGTAATGAAATTGAAACTGTGATTAAAAATCTTCCAACAAACAAAAGTCCAGGACCAGATGGCTTCATAGGTGAATTCTATCAAACATTTAGAGAAGAGGTAACATCCATCCTTCTCAAACTCTTCCAAAAAATTACAGAGGAAGGAACACTCCCAAACTCATTCTATAAGGCCACCATCACCCTCATACCAAAACCAGACAAAGATAATACAAAAAAAAGAAAATTACAGACTAATATCACTGAAGAATATAGATGCAAAAATCCTCAACAAAATACTAGCAAACAGAGTCCAACAACACATTAAAAGGATCATACACCATGATCAAGTGGGATTTATCCCAGGGATGCAAGGATTCTTCAATATACACAAGTCAGTCAATGCAATACACCATATTAACAAATTGAAGAAGAAAAACCATATTATCATCTCAATAGATGCAGAAAAAGCTTTTGACAAAATTCAACACCCATTTCTGATAAAAACTCTCCAGAAAGTGGGTATAGAGGGAACCTACCTCAACATAATAAAGGCCATATACCACAAACCCACAGCAAACATCATTCTCAATGGTGAAAAACTGAAACCATTTCCTCTAAGATCAGGAACAAGACAAAGATCTCCACTCTTGCCGCTACTATTCAACACAGTTTTGGAAGTCCTAGCCACGGCAATCAGAGAAGAAAAAGAAATAAAAGGAATACAAATTGGAAAAGAAGAAGTAAAACTGTCACTCTTTGCAGATGACATGATACTATGCATAGAGAACCCTAAAGATGCCACCAGAAAACTACTAGAGCTAATCAATGAATTTGGTAAAATTGCAGGATACAAAATTAATGCACAGGAATCTCTTGCATTCCTACATACTAATGATGAAAAATCTGAAAGAGAAATTAAGGAAACACTCCCATTTACCATTGCAACAAAAAGAATAAAATACCTAGGAATAAACTTACCTAGGGAGACAAAAGACCTGTATGCCGAAAACTATAAGACACTGATGAAAGAAATTAAAGATGATACAAACAGATGGAGACATATACCATGTTCTTGTATTGGAAGAATCAATATTGTGAAAATGACAGTACTACCCAAAGCAATCTACAGATTCAATGCAATCCCTATCAAATTACCAATGGCATGTTTTACAGAACTAGAACAAAAAATCTTAAAATTTGTATGGAGACACAAAAGACCCCAAATAGCCAAAACAGTATTGAGAGAAAAAAATGGAGCTAGAGGAATCAGACTCCCTGACTTCAGACTATACTACAAAGCTACAGTAATCAAGACAATAGGGTACTGGCACAAAAACAGAAATATAGATCAATGGAACAGGATAGAAAGCCCAGAGGTAAACCCATGCACCTATGGTCAACTAATCTATGACAAAGGAGACAAGCATATACAATGGAGAAAAGACAGTCTGTTCAATAAGTGGTGCTGGGAAAACTGGACAGCTACATGTAAAAGAATGAAATTAGAACACTCCCTATCACCATACACAAAAGTAAACTCAAAATGGATTAGAGACCTAAATGTAAGATCGGACACTATAAAGCTCTTAGAGGAAAACATAAGAAGAACACCCTTTGACATAAATCACAGCAAGATCTTTTTTGATCCACCTCCTAGAGTAATGGAAATAAAAACAAAAATAAACAAATGTGACCTAATGAAACTTCAAAGCTTTTGCACAGCAAAGGAAACCATAAACAAGATGAAAAGACAACCCTCAGAATGGGAGAAAATATTTGCAAATGAATCAACGGACAAAGGATTAATCTCCAAAATATATAAACAGCTCAAGCAGCTCAATATTTAAAAAACAAACAACCCAATCAAAAAATGAGTAGAAGACCTAAATAGACATTTATCCAAAGAAGACATACAGATGGCCAAGTAGCATATGAAAAGCTGCTCAACATCATAACTATTAGAGAAATGCAAATCAAAACTACAATGAGGTATCACCTCACACCAGTTAGAATGGGCATCATCAGAAAATCTACAAACAACAAATGCTGGAGAGGGTGTGGAGAAAATGGAACCCTCTTGCAGTGTTGGTGGGAAAGTAAATTGATACAGCCACTATGGAGAACAGTATGGAGGTTCCTTAAAAAACTAAAAATAAAATTACCATATGACCCAGCAATGACACTACTGGGCATATGCCCAGAGAAAACCATAATTCAAAAAGACACATGCACCCCAATGTTCATTGCAGCACTATTTACAACAGCCAGGACATGGAAGCAACCTAAATGTCCGTCGACAGACGAATGGATAAAGGAGTTGTGGTACATATATACAATGGAATATTACTCAGCCATAAAAAGGAACGAAATTGGGTCATTTGTAGAGACATGGATGGATCTAGAGACTGTCATACAGAGTGAAGTAAGTTAGAAAGAGCAAAACAAATATCGTATATTAACGCATATATGTGGAACCTAGAAAAATGGTACAGATGAACCGGTTTGCAGGGCAGAAATTGAGACACAGATGTAGAGAACAAATGTATGGACACCAAGGGGGGAAAGTGGTGGGGCAGGGTGGTGGTGGTGTGATGAACTGGGAGATTGGGATTGACATATATACACTAATATGTATAAAATGGATAACTAATGAGACCATGCTGTATAAAAAAATACAGAAAATAAAATTTAAAAAAATTAAAAAGAAAAGTAAGAAAAAAAGATGTTTTATATATATATATATATAAATGTAATATATATATATAATAGAATACTACTTAGTCAATAAAAAGAAGGTAAAATCTTGCCATTTGTGACATGGATGGATGGACCTTGAGGGTATTATGCCACAGGAAATAATTCAGATGGAGAAAGACAAGTACAGTATGATTTCACTCATATGTGGAATATAAAACAAAACAAAATAAATGAACAAACGAAATCAAATAAAAACAAACACACTGATCAATATGGAGAACAGAGTAGTGGTTACCAGAGGGGAAAGGGAGTGGAGGGAGGGTGAAATGCATACAAGGTGTCAACTGTATAGTGATGGATGGAAACTACACTTTTGGTGATGAGCATGCTGTAGTGTATACAAAGTAGAAATATAATGTTGTACACATGAAACTTATATAATGTCGTAAAGCAATGTTAGCGCAATAAAAACAAATTTAATCTGATAAAGTATCATTTAGCAGATTTAGTCATTTAGTCAGTCAGTGAAATGAATGATGGTTTTCATTTAAGTTTTTTTTTTTTTTTTCAATATTAAAATGCCTGGTAATTGACTACAACTCACAGGCCAAGAAGGAGCATTAGGGAACTCGAAGGGTCTTCTTATGAATGTGAAGAGAGATTGTGATAATGGAATTCACATCCTGCAGACATATGTTTGCTCACTATAGTTTGGCTTCCTGCAGCTCCTCCCAATGCCTTTCTATGTGAGAAGCAAGACAAGGAGCCTACAGACCTGCCTTCTGTGGTCTAACTGTGTCAGTTAGTGAAGTAGTACAAGAGTCCCATATGAGAGAGGTTAAGATAGCACTGCCTCTGCTATTATATGGAACCCAAACACCAGTCTTTTGAACTGTGAACTTTGACTTAATTGTTTGAATGGTGGGATAGCAGTGTTCATGGGGCAGGAAATCTATGTCACACACACATTCTTCATATAAATCATATAGTATAGGAACAAAAATATATAAACTGGTAAATATACCAATAAACAATAGTTTTTCCTGATTCTGGTAATAGACTGGTGAATTCATCTTATTTGGGAGGTTGGGCGGTCAGGAGTGAAGGGGGATATAGAACAATGTATGGAAAAAAAAATTACGTTCATGAAAGTGATTTGTAAATCCTAAGTGATGAGCAAATTGCAGCTGCCATTATTATTTTGTCTATTTTCTTCCATGACAATCTGACTACATTCATAGCTCACTGAATCACCTTAACTCAGGGACAATGTTCTCTAGGTGATTTTCATTGTAATTGAATTTTCCAAAAGAACAAGATGGCATAGTTACTTTGCATTTTAATAAAATGAAGGGTTCAAATCTCTAATACATTGCATGCACAAGAGAAATAAAATTTCTTCAGAAAGTTCATAACTATGATCAAAATACAATTTGAATAACTAGGTAGTTACAACGTTTTAGAAACTCCTCATTGCTTTTAAAAGGTCCAACTAGGAATGTGTCTTTACAAATGGTACATTCCTTTTCTGCTTAAACAGTATAAATACTAGATGCTACCAAAATAAAATACCTAGTTTTGTAGAAAAGTATTAATTAATTTTCTTTGAAAATATTTTGTTATTATGAAAAATTTCAAGGTAACAGAAAAGTTTATAGAAGCCCAAATATATGTGTGTGTGTATATATATATATAATCATCAAGCTCCAATGATTCCAGACATTCAGGAGGTCAGAAATTTCAAGAGTAAAACACTGTAAATCTCAGATAAGTTTTTTATTGCTGTGAGTCAGGTATACTTGCAGATTTTGTATATATATGTTATATATATATTATATATATATATATATATATCATATGTATATATATATGATAGAAAACAAATAACCAGAAAAGGTGACATAAAGTCTGGTTCCTATATGTGCAGCTTACATCCTGGGATAGCCATCAATCCTCCTTGAATTCCTGTCACGGAGTGGTAGTTTCTGGTCTCTCTTTTGATCCTGCCCTAAACCTGTGTTCTCTGCAGTGGCAGATATAAAACCTTTCCTCCAACTTCAACAGATTTGGGTCTACTGAGTCCATCTGAAAGAATAACTTTCAGAATTCTCCCTCCCTACACGTTTACTTAAAAAAAACAAAAAAACAAAAAAAAAACAAAACACCCCAAAAGCAAAAAACCTTATTACACTCTGCAATATGGTTAGTTCACACCTATCTCCATAGGTTTATTCTCCAGAGCAGATGACTGTGAACAGTGTGTGTGTCTCCCCATTCTTACCTCAACCATAGGCATTAATGGGCTCTAGAATATTAGGAAAAGAAAAAGTCCTTTTTCCTATTGAACTGAAATGATTTAGACCAACCCAGTCTGTGACAGGCCAATTTACTCACCTAGCACCAGTCACACAGAATTTGGCAACCTCAACAAGGAAAAACAACACAAAACAAAACAAAACAAAACCAAAAAAACCCTAGGCAAATAGATAAATGAGATGTGGAAAGGAACACAAAAGGACCAATATCAACTATAATAAGCATTTGACTAAACTTTCCCAAATGTAGCCAACTTTTGGGATACAGCTGGTGAATATGGAAGAGGATTTTGAAATTCCATCACTACTCCATTAACCTCAACCTCAGCCTCCTGCTAATGCTTACTGATATAAATACAGTCCATTCTTTACTTTCATGTAGTAACTGAGTTTTGTTTCAGCTCCTTTGTTTAGTCTCAGCCAGGGGAAATTTGCACCCTAGGGAACTGTAATATTGTGATTTATGAGAAAAATATATATTTGGTCATTCAGATGGCCAAAATATATTTCTCATATATATTTGGTCTTCGTTCAGGGTTCTTGGCTCACAGCTTTCAAACCCCTTGGAACTGAGAGTGGGAGAGGTGTCTTTTTTATGTTAATGAGGTGAATTTTGGGAAGCACCTAAGGATGGAGGTTGGTTGCCAGTGGAACAGATCGTGGAATGAGAGTTGGAATTTTCAGTCCCACCCACCCTGATCTCCAGAGAGGGGGAGAAGTTGACTCAATTGCCAATGGCTAATGATTTAATCAATTATGCCTATGTAACGAAGCCACCATAAAAGCCCAAAAGGACTGGATTCGAAGAGCTTCTGGGTTGGTGAACATGTGGAGGTGCTGGGAGAGTGGCTTTCCTGGAGAGGGCATGGAAGCTTCCTGCCCTTTCCTCATGCATTGCTCTCTTCATCTCTTCCATCTGAATGTGCCTGAGTTTCATTCATTTGTAATAAACTGGTGATCTAGTAAGTGAAATGTTTCTCTGAGTTTTGTGAGCCACTCTAGCAAATTAATTGATTCCAAGGAGGGGGTTGTTTGAATCTCTGATTTTATAGCCAGTTGGGCCAGAAGTACAATTAACAACCTAGGCTTCTGACTGCTGCCTAAAATTGGGTAAGGGGTTGTCTTGTAGGAATTTGATGCTTTTCCTGGGTAGGTAGTGTCAGAATTGAGTTGAATTTTCAGACATCCTACTGGTGTTCGAGAATTGCTTGTTGAAGTGGAGACCGCGCTTCCCATACACACACGTTGGAATTGGTGGAATTGGTGACCAGAAACTTTTAGGGACATTTGCAGTGTCTGGAAATATATATGTATATGTCTTTTATTTGTGATTATGAGGTGCTATTAGTATCTAGTTGGTAGAACCAGGAATATTGCTAAACAACCTGTCATGTACAGAAAATCCATCTAAAGCAAAGAATTATCTGGCCCAAAATGACCAACGTGCCGCTGAGGATCAGAAATCCTGCTCTGATGCTTTTCCATTTTAAATAAGTGGTTCCACTTTTGGAAAGCCAATTCATGTCTTATGCAAGTGAGTCCCAGTGTCAGGCATGGAAAGCATATCTTTTGCTTTTTAATAAGTCCTTCCTTTAGGTGGATGCTGGAGAAAAAAAAACAAGAGAAGAATATTGATCTCTTTCTGTTCTAAACAGTTTCAGTACCATGGGTATATGTTTTTCCCAAATGACAAATTGTGGTTAAGCCCAAAAGTTTCCAGTGTGAGCTTCTTATTTATCTTTCTGATGACTTCTCATTACCACTTTGCCTTGGGAATTCTTACCTCTTGGCTGCTGGGTTCTTCTTGAGCTTCTGCAACGTGCATGCCAATGAACACCTAGAAGCTCTGGCCCAGTCAATTTGTCCTTTACTGACGTATGTTTGCTTCATCACTGTCACTACTGGTTGACACAAAATTTCTCCTTCAGCGTTATGCTAAAAGGCACACTTCTCCACATTGTCCCAGCTCTGATGTTGACTATTTATCTTACCCTGGCCACTCTGCTAGATTGTTCCCGTTATCCTTTTAGAGAACTGGAAAGGTCCATGCAGGGTTTCTGGTTCTATCTTTACTTCCAGAGAGTGAGAATCCATATTAAAGTGTTCTACTTGAGGATGTCAGTCCCCAGGGGAGCTGGGAAATATCTCTAATTTATGGGATTACCCACACTTCACCATAAGGGAGTCTTTGGTATAGTACCTCGCTCCTCACTCAGTCTATGAGTCTATGGCCCACCTTACCTCCTTAGGGGTTAGCTAGGAGGAGCTCTTTTATTTTTGTATGTATCTGTGCGTTTCTTTGTCTTTAGCTTTCCTTGTTCACAGTGAGAGACATGGCTACACACTCTAATCTTTAAGATGATAATGTGTATTGAGATAGGAAATGGAAAGTATAAGGGACTTACCTGGTGGCGCAGCGGTTAAGACTCTGCGCTCCCAATGCAGGGGGGCCGGGTTTGATCCCTGGTTAGGAAACTAGATCCCACATGCATGCTGCAACTAAGAAGCACACGTGCTGCAACTAAGACCCAGTGCAACCAAATAAATAAATAAAATAAATTTAAAAAAAATCTGTCATCGTCATTGTTTTAAAAAAAAATTGCAAAGGAAATGGAAAGTATAAAGTATAAGTGTATCCCAAATTTATTTGAATATAGATTATCTTTTCATAGGAGAATATTAACCAAGCCTTTACTATAATAATATGGTGGGAAATTATATGGAAATTTATATTTTCAGGGCAGAGTTTATAAAGACAGCTTGATTGCCTTATTCTTGCTTTCTATGGAAGGTAAGGCGAGATCAATAAGCAGTATTCCAGGGTCATTTGTATTTATCCTCAACATAAGTTTGAAAAGTTTAAAGAATTGAATGAGAATTCCCTAAATTAAACATAACACTTCTTTTGAAGGAATCTCAAAAGATTAGGTATCCATAGAATACCTTTGGAAAATTATTTAATGGAAAAGAAAGTGAAAATTAATTGTGGATATTATTATGGGCTTTGAAGAAACCTGTAGACTCTGGGATGTCATGTTAGTTGAAATCAGTTTATTTGTATTCTTTATTGTATTCTTACTACATACTGAACATTGCGTATTGTTATATCATAGCCTCAAATAATGAGGCTTTTATTAAATAATGCAGGATTCTCCTAACACAACACTGTAAATCAACTATATTCAATAAAAAAATAAATTTAGAAAAGAATTCTTAAAATGAAATATACAGAGATATATGTCACATATGTATCCAGATATAAGAGGTCCTGTGTAAAAACCATCTACATGTAAACAATCCAATTAAAAAATGGGTAGAAGACTAAATAGACATTTCTCCAAAGAAGACACACAGATGGCTAACAGACACAGGAAAAGATGCTCAACATCCCTAATTATTAGAGAAATGAAAATCAAAACCACAATGAGGTATCACCTCACACCGGTCAGAATGGCCATCATTAAAATAAATAATAAATGCTGGAGAGGGTGTGGAGAAAAGGGAACCCTCTTACACTGTTGGTTGGAATGTAAATTGGTGCAGCCATTATGGAGAACAGTATGAAGGTTCCTTAAAAAACTAAAAATAGAGTTACCATATGATCCACCAATTCCCACTCCCTGGCCTATATCCGAAGAAAACTCTGAATCAGAAAGATACATACACCCCAATGTTCACAGCAGCACTAATCACAATAGCCAAGACATGGATGCAACCTAAATGTCCATCGACAGATGAATGGATAAAAAAGATGTGATACATATATACAATGGAATATTACTCAGCCATAAAAAAGAATGAAATAATGCCATTTGCAGCAACATGGATGGACCTAGAGAATATCATACTAAGTGAAGTAAGTCAGACAAAGGCAAACATCAAATTATATCACTTATATGTGGAACCTAAAAATGATACAAATGAACTTACTTACCAAACAGAAGCAGACTCACAGACATAGAAAACAAACTTACAGTTACCAAAGGGGAAAGGGTGAATGGAGGGATAATTAGGAGTCTGGAATTAGCAGATACAAACTACTACATATAAAATAGATGAACAACAAGGTCCTACTGTATAGCACAGGGAACTCTACTCAATATCTTCTAATAAACTATAATGGAAAAGAATATGAAAAAGAATATATGTAAGTATAACTGAATCACTTTGCTGTATACCAGAAACTAACACAATATTATAAATTAACTATACTTCAATAAAAAATATAAAAATTATTTAAAAATTTGTCAGAAAAAAAATCACATCTACATGTGTGTACCTTCATCTGTATATTCAAAAATATTACATTTGTGTATATGTCCATGCTTGTCATTCAATAGACATTTTGAAGACCACTTTTGTGTTTATCACTATGCTAGAAACTAGTCATTAGATTTCATTGAGAAAATCTCAGTTATTCTGTAGCTTCCTTGGTCTCTAAGATGCAGTTGAGAAATATTGTTAATGATTAGAGAAGAGGAGCTACATGTAAACATATTAACAAATATGAAACTGTTTTGCCAGGCTTTTCAACGAGGAAGTTCAAACTTGTGTCTTTTTGTTGGACTCACATGAAATAGCTTGGTAAGCATACCCTTGAGGCATGCTCTGATTCATTTATCATTTTTTTTTTTATACATATATCCCCTCTTTTTTGGGTTTCCTTCCCTTTTAGGTCACCACAGAGCATTGAGTAGCATTCCCTGTGCTGTACAGCAAGTTCTCATTAGTTATCTATTTTATACATATTAGTGTATATATGTCAAGCCCAATCTCCCAATTCATCCCACCCCCCCCCTTCCCTCCTTGGTGTCCATACATTTGTTCTCTAGGTCTGTGTTTCTATTTCTGCCTTGCAAACAGGTTCATCTGTACAATTTTTCTAGATTCCACATGTATGTGTTAATATATGATACTTGTTTTTCTCTTTCTGACTAACTTCACTCTGTATGACAGTCTATAGGTCCATCCCTATCTCTACAAATGACCCAATTTCGTTCCTTTTTATGGCTGAATAATATTCCATTGTATATATGTATCACATCTTTGTATGAAACCAAATGGAGACAGAATAAGATTCTAGATATTGATAAAGTTCTATAGTCTTGCTTATTCACCTATAACTTCTTTTTTTTTTAACATCTTTATTGGAGTATAATTGCTTTACAATGGTGTGTTAGTTTCTGCTTTATAACAAAGTGAATCAGTTATACATATACATATATCCCCATATTGCCTCCCTCTTGCATCTCCCTCCAATCTTCCCTATCCCACCCCTCTAGGTGGTCACAAAGCACCGAGCTGATCTCCCTGTGCTATGCAGCTTCTTCCCACTAGCTGTTTTACATTTGGCAGTGTATATATGTCCATGCCGCTCTCTCACTTCATCCCAGCTTACCCTTCCCCCTCCCCATGTCCGCAAGTCCATTCTCTATGTCTGTGTCTTTATTTCTGTCCTGTCCCTAGGTTCTTCAGAACTATTTTTTTTTTTTAGATTCCATATATATGTGTTAGCATATGGTATTTGTTTTTCTCTTTCTGACTTACTTCACTCTGTATGACAGTCTCTAGGTCCATCCACTTCACTACAAATAACTCAATTTTGTTTCTTTTTATGGCTGAGTAATATTCCATTGTATATATGTGCCACATCTTCTTTATCCATTCATCTGTTGATGGACACTTAGGTTGCTTCCATGTCCTGGCTGCAATGAACATTGTGGTACATGACTCTTTTTGAATTATGGTTTTCTCTGGTTATATGCCCAGTAGTGGGATTGTTGGGTCATATGGTAATTCTATTCTTAGTTTTTTAAGGAACCTCCATACTGTTCTCTATAGTGGCTGTATCAATTTACATTCCCACCAACAGTGGAAGAGGGTTCCCTTTTCTCCACACCCTCTCCAGCATTTACTGTTTGTAGATTTTTTGATGATGGCCATTCTGACCAGTGTGAGGTGATACCTCATTGTAGTTTTGATTTGCATTTCTCTAATAATTAATGATGAACATCTTTTCATGACCTCTTGGCCATCTGTATGTCCTCTTTGGAGAAATGTCTCTTTAGGTCTTTCACCCTTTTTTGATTGGGTTGTTTGTTTTTTTGATACTGAGCTGCATGAGCTATTTGTATACTTTGGAGATTAATCCCCTGTCTGTTAATTTGTTTGCAAATGTTTTCTCCCATTCTGAAGGTTGTCTTTTCATCTTGTTTATGGTTTCCTTTGCTGTGCAAGAGCTTTTAAATTTCATTAGGTTCCATTTGTTTATTTTTGTTTTTATTCTCATTACTGTAGGAGGTGGGTTAAAAAAGACTTTGCTGCTATTTATGTCAAAGAGTGTTCTTCCTATGTTTTCCTCTAAGAGTTTTATAGTGTCCAATCTTACATTTAGGTCTTTAATCCATTTTGAGTTTATTTTTGTGTATGGTGTTAGGGAGTGTTCTAATTTCATTCTTTTACATGTAGCTGTCCAGTTTTCCCAGCACCACTTATTGAAGAGACTCTCTTTTCTCCATTGTATATTCTAGCCTCCTTTGTCATAGATTAGGTGACCATATATGCATGGGTTTATCTCTGGGCTTTCTATCCTGTTCCATTGATCTATATTTCTGTTTTTGTGCCAGTACCATATTGTCTTGATTACTGTAGCTTTGTAGTACAGTCTGAAGCAAAGGAACCTGATTCCTCCAGTTCTATTTTCCTTTTCTTAAGATTGCTTTGACTATTCAGGGTCTTTTGTGTCTCCATACAAATTTTAAGATTTTTTGTTCTAGTTCTGTGAAAAATGACATTGGTAATTTGGTAGGGATTGCGTTAAATCTGTAGATTGCTTTGGGTAGTATAGTCATTTTCACAATATTGATTCTTCCAATCCAGGATCATTGTATGTCTCTCTATCTGTTTGTGTCATCTTTGATTTCTTTCTTCAGTGTCATATTTTTCTGAGTACAGGTCTTACCTCCTTAAGTAGATTTATTCCTAGATATTTTATTCTTTTTGTTGCAATGGTGAATGGGATTGTTTCCCTAATTTCTCTTTCTGAACTCTCGTTGTTAGTGTATAGGAATGCAAGAGATTTCCTTGCGTTAATTTTGTATCCTGCAACTTTACCAAATTCATTTATTAACTCTAGTAGTTTTGTGGTGGCATCTTTAGGATTTTCTATGTATAGTATCATGTCATCTGCAAACAGTGACAGTTTTACTTCTTTTCCAATTTGTATTTTTTTCGTTTCTTTTTCTCCTCTGATTGCCGTGGCTAGGACTTCCAAAATTATGTTGAATAATAGTTGTTAGAGTGGACATCCTTATCTTGTTCCTGATCTTAGAGGAAATGCTTTCAGTTTTTCACCATTGAGAATGATGTTTGCTGTGGGTTTGTTGTACATGGCCTTATTATGTTGAGGTAGGTTCACTCTACGCCCACTTTCTGGAGAATTTTTATCATAAATGGGTGTTGAATTTTGTCAAAAGCTTGTTCTGCATTATTGAGATGATAATATGGTTTTTGTTCCTTAATTTGTTAATATGGTGTATCACATTGGTTGATTTGCATATACTGAAGAATCTTTGCATTCCTAGGATAAATCCCACTTGATCATGGTATATGATCTTTTTAATGTGCTATTGGATTCTGTTTGCTAGTGTTTTGTTGAGGATTTTTGCATCTATATTCATCAGTGACCCACGTATCATTCATCAATGGGGAAGGAGAGAAAGCTGAAACACACTTTGGGAAGTCACCCCAGTTGTTAGATTGGCTACTAAGTGGCAACTAACTGTAAAATCAGGGTCTAGAATGTATAGGATATTCTAGCTAAAGTTAAAGAAATTGTACTTTTGATGGGACTAGCACAGGCCTGTCTTACATCTATGTTTTTGATTTTGATTATTATTGTAATAGTTATTAATTGAAATAATTTTTATTAATTGTAGTTATTAATAAGACTTTCTTTTAGTCTCACAAGTAGCTTAGCTGAGGCAAAAAAAATATTTCTTCTAATTAAAGAGGAAAAAACATGGGGTTTAGTAGTAGCTAGACCTTGGTTTTAATCCCAGTTTTGATGTCTACCAAGTAGGTGGCCTAGTGCAAGTTACAAAATCTCTTTGAGCTGCAGTCTTTTTATAAGTAAAATGGAGTTAATAATTCTGCAAGAATTGTTGAAAGACTTATATAAATGTAAAATATCCGTCTGAGGCCTGGCACATGGTAGACACTAAATCAGTCACAGCTACTTTTGCTATTCTGATTGGTATTTGCTCTAAGAAAGTTCAATTCCAAGAGGACAAGTTAACAGAAATCCAGAGAAAAGGTGATACTTGAAGTTAGATCCTATTTATTCTACATCCAGGGAGCAGTCTGTGGCCAGCAGCCAAAGACATGGAGGAGAATGCCCAGTTCTCCATGGCAGGGCCTGGCAGAATCTGAGACATGTGGTCAGATGTTCACACCAACAAGCTTGTTCAAAGGCAGGACATAGATCCTACTGAAGAAATGTGCCAGAAATCCAGTTATATGGACTAGGCAAGTGTAAAGGAGTCGTGGAAATGAGTAGCCATTGCAGTGTTCAGGATGCAGCAGGATGCAATGGCCCACATACCAGATACCATATCTATAGGAGCATTATGAATTCCAGTTTCCACTTCATAATGGACTAAGCCTATTAATAGTTTCCATAATCTGTTCCAGACTACCACAAGATCGAGATATTTTGAGTGTACAGCCTTAGTACCTGTGGTTGAGCTACACTGTGGAGAGGCTAACCTAATCAAAATTGATTTCTTTTTCCTGGTTGAGTAGTATGCTTACATTTGGGAGAGAATGACCATATTTCCGTAGCAGGAATACCTCAGAGCTTCACCACATTATAAGGCATCCAGAGGCTTTTGGTAATGGATTGTAACATTTTACATTGCTTGTGTATATAAATAATTCCTATTGAAATAACCCTATTACTTCAAAAACACAAAACGTCTAACTTTTCAAAATATATAGTAGCTTTTTATGGTAGTGTTATTCTTACAAGCATCTATGGTAACAGAATTCTAATGTTCCCACCCCTGTGCACACATTCTGTAAAATTTTTCTCCTTTGCTGTCAGTGGGACTTGTGGATATGATGGCATATCACTCCCATGATTATGTTACGTTATAAGGCAGAAGGAGATTTGCAGATATAATTAAGCTCCCTAATCAGTTGACTTTGAGTTAACCAAAAGGGAGATTATTGGGATGGACCTGAGCTAATCAGGTGAACCCTTAAAAGAGGTAAAGAGATTCAAAGTGAGGGAGATTCTTATGCTACCCTTGAAGGAGCAAACTTCTATGTTTTGGAAAAGGCCATGTGGTAGATAATAGCGAGTAGTCTCCAGGAGTTGAGAGCAGTCCCAAGTTGACAGCCAGCAAGGTAGCAGGAACCTTGGTCCTACAACTGTATGGAACCAAAGGCTGGCCAAAACTTAAATAAGTTTGGAAGAGGATCCTGAGGTCTGGATGAGCCCACGGCTCCACTCACCACCTGGTTTCAGCCTGACAAGACCCTGAGCAAAGAATCTAATTATAACCCCTCCCAGCCTTCTCAAACTGTGAGATAATAAGCAGATTATGGTAGGATACTGAATTTGTGGTAATTTGTCACACAGCAACAGAAAAAGAATACGTCTACTGCACAACCTTACTATGAATTTAAAATCTAATAGTATTGGAAGTCAACTAAAACTGAATGTAAATTCTTGGTTTTATGTCCCTAGGTTTGTCCAACTTTAATCAGGATTGAAAAGTTTAATGTGAGATTATTCTATGTCTGATGAAACTCTTTAAAATTAAATCTGAAATCTGAAGCCAGTTAGCTTTGGGTTATTTTTCACAAATTTCTGAATCACTTAAAATGTGATTTTAGAGAATTTATTTAAGCTACGTTCTTTAATATCTTTTGTTCCAAAGTATGTAGAAGAAAATTTACAGACCGTATGCTTTATGTTTGCTAAATACAAAAGCAGATTTCTGAGCTATCTAGCTTGCTAGATATCAGGGATTTCAGAACATTTTATGTATTTGAAAAAATTCTTTTGCAACACTTTTTATTCACTAAACCTGTATAAATCAGAATCAGTGGAAACCTAAAAAGAATAAGATGTACGTCTCTTCTTGGTGGGTGAATAGCACAGATCTATTTCAATCTAGATGATAGATATTCCCAGAGGTATTAAAATCAGTAAAATTAATTAATGTCTGGCCATGTGAGAATATGAATTCCTACCTTTTTGTTGACTTTTTGACTTTAAAAAAGCTTTTTGTTTTGCCATATGCTGCCTGGTTTTCATTCTCACTTATATTTAATGAAATTGAGATTGTCATATTTTTCAGACTAATTGCAGTGCTTTATTTTATGTCTTTTCTGGAAGACCATAACATAAGATGAATATATACTAGATTTAAATCTTTTTGGATTATTCAGAAGCGAAATGAACTTGAGATGTAAGGGAGGCCCTTCTAATCTGAACTATGTCACTGTAACTTTAATTTAAAACTTTTCTTCTACTAAAAACTCTACTTGATAAGAGACTGTGAGTCAGTTATTTCACCTTCATCATGCATGCTTTTTCTCCTTCTGCAAATGTCCTTCTGTTCAAAGACCCATACATTCAGCACCCTTTAAAAGGATGTTATCCCTTTTTAAACTTCAAAGTAAATGTTTGAAATAAAAAGAGAATTGTTAAAGTAGTGAATATAAGATTGTGTATGATTGAGCTTGACAATATGATAGTTTATTAGCTCTGATATTTTTATGCATTTGGAAAAAATTGCAGTGGTTCAGATTGCTTTTATGATCTGTTGCTTAAAATCAACAATAGTGATGTGTCTTTGAAAGAATATTTTCTCCCATTTACTTCCATCGTCTTAGACTCCTAAGCAACACATGAGAGACTGATCTATAATTTTATAAGCAGCAAGGATCTTTAAAGGAAATTGATTAAGCATTTCTCCCCCTCCTCTGCCCTTAAGCTGCTTTCTCTCCAGAAGATCCCAGAAATGGAATATTTATTGAGGCTGCCAGTGGGTTCCATTAGTTGGACTACACCTCGTGGTTTACTAATGAGGCTAGGCTGTTTTTGCTGTCACTAATGATGATTCGAAAGAATGCTTTAATTATCTCTTTGCATTGATCGTGGTTGCTTTTCTTATGGCTTTAGTGTAACCATGTTGTATGATATCTTTCTTTTGGAGTTTTTTTGTACTACTTGATATTTTGTTGTTGATGGTCATTCTATGTTGGCAGAAAAATAGAGTAAATTAGCTTTCCTGCTTGTCATTTGGGGGAAGATGATTTATAGAGTTTTACATTTAGTTAAATTCCTACATCCCACAACATATTGTGGGTAAACACCCAGGAGGCTGCAGAGGTTGCTAAGCTTCTCTTTCACAAAGGAAAAGCATCATTTTGGATCATATCTACTTGCATCTAATAATGGCAATGTTCCTCCTTTTATTTGAAGTTTAGGCTACTTCTTTTTGTAAATAACTTGTATCATACAGTCTGATGTGTAGTTAGGTTAACCCATTCTTAGAGCTGTTAGATATTATTTCAGTCCCTATACTTGAGGGTGTTTCTTCCTTTGTTTGCTTGTTGTTTCTAACTCAGATGTATTTGGCAGAAAGCTAAAATCTTTTGAATACCCTCAGGGTCTGAGTCACCTCAGGATTTGGGCAAATGCCAGTGAAATGACTTTAGTAGAGCAGATGTTTAAATGATCTTCACTTGATAAATTTCACCAGGGATCATATCTTCTTCCATGATATAGTAAAAAGCATGTAGGCTTTGAAAGAGACAGAACAGAGTCAGAAAGCATCCTTCTACTACTCCTGCTTATGTGAACTTGAGTAGGTTACTTAAGCTTGCCGAGCTTCAGGTTGCTAGTCGTAAAATGGGCATATTACTTACCTTTCAGTCTTCTTATGAAGATTAAAGAAGATTACCATAAGTAAAATATATGTAATGTAATACATGTGTACGTATATATGTATGTACATATACATACATAAAATATATGTAAAACGTTATTTATGATACGCAGTAAGCCCTCAAATGTATATTGTCTTCAGGCGAAGGTTCTTCTTTTTCATTTTCCTATGCTTTCATAAGAACAGTAACAAAAAGTATCTTACATAACTTTATAGAAACTATCTTATGCACAAATGAACGTACTCCTGCTCTCTTGATAGAATAAATGTAAAAAAATTTGTAATGTTGTAGTTTCTATGAGTAGTTAGAGCTTGGTTAGCACTGTGGATTGATTTATAGCATCACACTTATCTTTAGGATGAACCTAATGCTGAAGATGTGTGCAACTGAAATATTTCAGTTTTTTGCCTTTCATTATTTATTTTTAATTTAATTTATTATTTACAATTTTTAAACAACTGGAGCAGAGCTGGCTTGATGAGTATTCCACTGAAAGTTATATTGATGGTCATTTATAATGATCAATGAACAATGGGGATGAGGATATCTGGAGAATGAATGTCAGTCCCAGCTGATTAAACAGTGAATTCCCAAACAAGTTACTAGTTAAATTTTTAATTACACAGAGTTACATCTAGTCTTGTAGAATACTTAGAATTTCTTAAATGTTTATTTTTTAACAATAAATATCCATGCATTATACTGTATGGCATGTTCTTACAAAGCTACAGTAATCAAGACAGTATGGTACTGGCACAAAACCAGAAATACAGATCAGTGGAACAGCATAGAAAGCCCAGAGATAAACTCACACTCCTATCATCACCTAATCTATGACAAAGGAGGCCAGAATATACAATGGAGAAAAGACAGCCTCTTCAATAAGTGGTGCTGGGAAAACTGGACAGCTACATACAAAAGAATGAAATTAGAACACTCCCTAACATCATACACAAAAATAAGCTCAAAATGGATTAAAGACCTAGAAGTAAGGCCAGACACTATAAAACTTAGAGGAAAACATAGGCAGAACACTCTTTGACATAAACCACAGCAAGGTCTTTTTTGACCCACCTCCAAGAGAAATGGAAATAAAAACAAAAATAAACAAATGAGACCTAAAGAAACTTAAAAGCTTTTGCACAGCAAAGAACACCATAAACAAGACAAAAAGACAACCCTCAGAATGGGAGAAAATATTTGCAAACAAATCAATGGGCAAGGATTAATCTCCAAAATATACAAACAGCTCAGGCAGCACAATATCAAAAAACAAACAAACCAATCAAAAAATGGGTGGGGACTTCCCTGGTGGCGCAGTGGTTGAGAGTCTGCCTGCTGATGCAGGGGACGTGGGTTCGAGCCCTGGTCTGGGAGGATCCCACATGCCGCGGAGCAACTGGGCCCGTGGGCCACAACTACTGAGCCTGTGCGTCTGGAGCCTGTGCTCCGCAGCAGGAGAGGCCGCGATAGTGAGAGGCCCGTGCACCGCGATGAAGAGTGACCCCCGCTTGCCGCAACTAGAGAAAGCCCTCGCACAGAAACGAAGACCCAACACAGCCAAAAATAAATAAATAAATTAATTAAAAAAAAAAAATGGGTGGAAGACCTAAATAGACATTTCTTCAAAGAAGACATACAGATGGCCAAGAGGCACATGAAAAGATGTTCAACATCACTAACTGTTAGAGAAATGCAAATCAAAACTACAGTGAGGTATCACCTTACACCAGTTAGAAGGAGCACCATCAGAAAACCTACAAACAACAAATGCTGGAGAGAGTGTGGAGAAAAGGGGACCCTCTTGCACTGTTGGTGGGAATGTAAATTGATACATCCACTATGGAGAACAGTATGGAGGTTCCTTAAAAAACTAAAAATAGAACTACCATACGACCTAGCAATCTCACTACTGGGCATATACCCTGAGAAAACCATAATTCAAAAAGACACATGCACCCCAATGTTCATTGCAGCACTATTTACAATAGCCAGGTTATGGAAGCAACCTAAATGCCCATTGACAGATGAATGGGTAAAGAAGATGTGGTACATATATACAGTGGAATATTACTCAGCCATAAAAAGAAACGAAATTGGGTCTTTTGTAGAGACATGGATGGACCTAGAGACTGTCATACCGAGTGAAGTAAGTCAGAAAGAGAAAAACAAATATCGTATATTAACGCATATATGTGGAATCTGAAAAAATTGGTATAAACGATCTTATGTACAAAGCAGAAATAGAGACACAGACATAGGGAACAAACGTATGGATACCAAGGGGCGGGGGTGGGATGAATCGGGAGATTGGGATTGACGTATATATACTATTGATACTATGTATAAAATAGATAAAAAATGAGCACCTACTGTATAGCACAGGGAACTCTACTCAGTGCTCTGTGGTGACCTAAATGAGAAGGAAATCCAAAAGAGAGGGGATATATGTATACATATAGCTGATCCACTTTGCTATACAGTAGAAACTAACACAATCTTGTAAAGCAACTATACTCCAATAAACATTTAAATAACGAATGAGAGTCAAGGAATGATTTGAGGGCATATTGTCACAAACACATATATGTAAGGGAGGGAAGACGTTTGAAGAGGATGAAGGATGAATGGATGAGAGATACATAGACTTCTGTTTGGAAACAGTGAACTCAAGACGGAGAGCGTGGGGTAAAGCATGAGGGGAGGGGACATTGTGAAGTCTATTATTAAAGAGGTGGATGGAATTGATGTGCACACTCTTGTTAGCCAGGCATGAGCATTGAGATGCTAGCTTCCCTTTCCTGCCCCAGTTGATAAGTCATTTCAATAACGTCTGCATTTGACAGAAGGCATTTTGAAGACATGAGAATTGTGCAGGAGAAATATTGGAATATAAAGAAGAATTTGTACCCTCTGACCAGGAAACTAGAAAATGTCTTGAGGATAGCAACATGGGGAATCTAGGAAAGCAAATAATTTCATGCTCTAATCAGCCAAGAGTTACTGGTTCCTGTTCTCACGGTGTTTTCAGAGTGCTGTATAGTGATTAATAAGCAAATTAAAGTACTTAAACTTTTGAAGGACATATTAAATCAATGGATCTTGGTCCAAACTTCTTAAAGTTTGGAAATACTATAATTCTTTTAAGTTTCTTTTCAAAAGAAGGGGATAAAGTAACAATAAATCTGAAAAGGAAATCTCTATACAATAGGCACTGTGTATTACCCACTCACCTCCACCTGCAGCCTCATCTGTCAGGCCAATCACCATGCCCTGCAAAGATAGGCACTCAATCACATAGTATGAAGAAGAATGCAGTGCAAAAAGAGGTACAGAATCAGAGCATTCATCCAGACATATCTATTCTAATTCAACAGCTTCGTTTTGGGAATTAAATGAGCAGTTTATATTTTATACAGTAAAAGAGTACAAAAGAAGAGAAACCCACTTGTTGGGGTTACTGTGGTCAAAACGACATGTAGCATGTCATCTTGTCCTCCAGCCCCATACCTCAGTATTTATTACTTTGGAAAGAGGGAGTCAGGGGGGCCTGGTCAAGTTTTCATATCTGTTAACATAGGAAGAGGTGTTGACATTGGTCTTTTTATTTTATTTTTAGATTTTATCTATTTATTTATTTATTTTAGGTAAGCTACTTTTTTAATTGAAGTTAATTGACTTACAATATTATATTAGTTTCTGGTGTACAACATAGTGATTTGGTATTCTTATACATTATGAAATGATCACCATGATAAATTTAGTTACCAACCATCACCATATAAAGTTATTACAAAATTATTGACTATCTTCCCTGTGCTGTAAAATTCATCTCTGTTATTTATTTTATAACTGGAAGTTTGTACTGTCTTTTTAGATCCTCTTGTCACCTGATGATTTCTGTATCTTCCATGTTATTTGTCCCAAACAGGGAATGAAAGAGTTGATGTGATGGATATGATCCTAGTCTCCAGAAGTTGGTGAAATACCAACTTCCTGGCTCTGCCCACTTGGTTTAGCACAGAAACTTTGTAGTATTTGCCTTCTGCTCTGTTGACGTCAGAGATGTGAGTTGAATTAAAGATTTGCTCAGCTTCTAATCTAGGATTTGTGCCAAAACTGGGAAATGGTCCCAGATTTGATAGGGCATCCATCATTATTGTTAGTAATTCTCAGATCTACCATTTTTGGAATTTATTCGCTTTCTAAAAATTTGTCTGACAAACCTTCTTGTTTTTTTTCTTCAAGTTTTCTCAATGGGGAATTTTTGTAGTTTTATGTATCCCCTCCAAAACATACCATAACCCTCTTTGTATTTGTCCTATGACCTTTGGCCTGACAGATGCATCCAATGCCTAAAAGAATATTCCAAAAGTGAATTTTCATTGGCTCCATTTTCACTTACCGCAGGTAATTGCCTGTTTATATTTTAAAGCATCACACAACTCTAATTAATTTTAGACATCAGGGGATATGCAAATAGTATAAGCACTGATTCATCTTTAAGTGTGAAAAAAAGCTACTTAAAATTCATTATATCCCACTAAAATAATTTTGAATAAATAAGAGTTTTCAAAGGCTGTTCCACCCCAAGATTTCCCCCCAGAGTTTCAAAATAAATATATCTTTCATTAGCAATAAGGAATTCTTTTAACCCCACCAAGTAGCTGATGAAATAATCCTAACTGAAGAGCCACTTAATGACTAAGGCAGTCACTGATGGGATAGGTCTCCTCAAAGACATTTACATTCATCTTCCTTGTTATAAGAACTCCAATTTTATTCAGATATGGGGGGATCCATATATTTTAGGGAGTGAAGTATATATGCTAAGCCAATATATATTTCCATTGTCTTTGTTAGAATTTCATGTCATGACATCCTGACCCATCACAGGTGAGAGTAAGTTTCTTAGGAAAGTAATCTTTACTTTTAAAAAGATACTTAGGACAGCATATTTCCCCTTTTTTCCTTGCATTGGACTTTGTGGTATAGGGACACAATGCCTGGAGACACTGTGGTCATTCTACTACAATGAGAAGTGAAGCCTACAGTTGTCAAGAGCAATCTTGATATTAAAATGCTGATTTAACTGATGCTCTATTTTGGGGCATCTTATTACATGAGATAATACATTTACCTTATTACGTATAAAAATGCTACACCAGTTTTACTAAGGTATAATTGACTTACAATAAATTGTACTTTAAGGTGTGCAGTTTGACAAGTTTTTACATCTCTACATACATATGAAATCACACAATCAATATAATGAACATGTCTACTACCCCAAAAGTTTCTTATGTACCTGTCTTTGACTATTGCCTGCAGTCCAGTGTCTTGAAAAACCACTCTTTCATATAATTTGTCTATTTTAAAAATTTTTTCAGGCAAGATGGAAAATGCCGTTCCTGTTACCCTGTCTTGGCCAGAAGGAGAAAGTCTCATATAAACTAATTTTGTTTGCTTAGTTATTTTTATTTGCAGCTAAAAACAATCTTATATATCCTGACTTGAAGAAATAGATGAAACTTTGAAAATTATTTATTTGGCAAGAAAATCTACTTGCTTATTTAAATAACTTTCTTACATGTCTATTCCTTACTCATAATTGAAGGGTAGGGGCACATCCCAGTTTATTAGTAAAAACTGTTATATTTAAACATATCTAGAAGTTTTTATGTTACATTTGAAAGGAGGAAAAGAAGTAGAATTTTATAGCTGATTCTTTATAAGAAAATGCTAGTTGACTTTGAGGTTATTTAGCACATGCAGCAGAGGTTGTGAACTCATGACCCACAGGCCTATCTGGTCTGCAGGCATGTTTTATTTGGCTCTCACTATCTTGGTTCTTATGATATTCTTTTTTTTTTTTTTTAAATATCTTATTTATTTATTTGGCTGCGTCAGGTCTTTGGTTATGGCACGCGGGATATTTTGCTGCAGTGCACGGGCTTCTCTCTAGCTGTGGCGCCTGGGCTCTAGAGTGCATGGGCTTAGTTGCCCTGTGGCATGTGGGATCTTAGTTCCCCAGCCAGGGCTTGAACCCGTGTCCCCTTCATTGGAAGGCGGATTCTTAACCACTGAACCACCAGGGAAGTCCTGGTCCTTAAGATATTGTAAAAAGATACACATGTTGCTATCATTAAAAAATGTTGGAGAATTTAAATGGAAATCTAGATTTCCAGCTTCTCTTAGACACTTTGAGTATCTGGAGATACTCATAAAGTATTGCAACAAAGCAGCAAAGTGTTGGAGCTGAGTAGTGGTTGCCTCCTTTAGATGAACATGCATCCCTTAGCTTACCACAGTCTATACCACGGCTCGTAGTCTCTTATATGAGACACTCACTCATACATCATGTGCCTGATGATTGAAGAGACTTGTTTGAGCTTTCTCCAATATACGGATTATATCTGGATCCAACTTCTCTCTACTATCTTCTAGATTTATTGTACAATGAATTGGAAAAAGCCTCTGAAATTCAGTGAAGTAAAACAAACAGAAATTCTTTATCTTTCCCTAATTAATCTCCTTTTTTGGAAGATTGAGGAGGAGAATTTCTTTGTGACTTCTCTCTCTACCTCCTTAATAAATATGGGCATGTTCTTGTTCCTCCTCATTTGCTTTATGTCCATCCTTTTGGTGAAAAAAGGGCACAACATAACTTTGCATCTAATTTTTAAAAACATTCCTATTCTTTGAAATATGCGGACATCTTTTCTGCCACCTGCAACTGGCTTCCTCACAGAATCTGTACTCAAAATGTACATATATGACCTGGTTTAAGGATAATCAGCACTAAGGAAGATTGGAAACTTAATATTGTGCAGTGATACTCCAGAGCTGGGTTTTGGTTACTTTCTAATTTATAGTTTTTTTTTTCTATATGTGATTTGTTTGTAGTGGATAATTCATCATGTGACCATTTCACCTGAAATTCTGAAGTTCTCGGAAAATAAAGTTTATACTATCAAAAAATGGTTGGACAGATTGAATGATATTGTAAGAGCCTATTTTATACTCATAAAGGAGATAAGTTTTGATAGCTCAGGGAAAACAATAAAGTAAACAGCTAGAAAGAGACAAGTCCAATTAGAGGAAAGGAGATAGAAACCCTAGTTGGGTTTAGAAGGTATTTGAGAAAACAGCCAGCCTGTATTTCACCTGCTAGGGAGTAGCCTTACACAGAAATTTGCACACCAGCTTGGTATGTCAGGATGGAGAATCCAGGCTGAGATTATGCCCAAGCCAGGGAATGTTTATCAAGGGATAATGCTGAGACAACACCTGCTATCTCCACCTCTCCTCCCCCCAAAATGTGTCACCTTCATCTCAAAATGGCATGGGAGAGTATGCAGAAGTTGTCAATTGCTCAGACTGAGAAAGCTCTAAAAACTAGAAGACATCATGGTAATGGTGAGGTGATACCATCTATAAATGTGGTGTATGGACCCTAGGAGCCAGACTCCATGAAGAAGCTGGGACTTCAGCAGTAGATGGCAGTAAAGATAGATGTCAATGAGCAAAGATTACATCCTATAAGGATCAAAGCTGACACTGGTTAAGTATGAAACCACCTTCTCTTCTCCCAGCCATGTTATGCTAATATTTCAGGCTGCCTTAGCTCTGTGGAGATGAAGGGAGCAGGAGAATCCTGATTTTGAGTTTTGCAATGGAAATGACTGAATAAACGCTAATTGGGATTAAATATGCCTCCAACAGTGTGATGGAGACTTATGATAAAAATAGTTTGGTGAAGAAAATAAATTTACATTTTTGAATTCCAGAGTTTCATGTCTTTGAAATTCAATTCTGCTACATGTATCTATGCAACATGCAAATAAGGAGTGGAAGCTAATAACATTTTCAAGAGAAAAACGTGATCTTCTGGTTTGCAGTCTTTCTCTACTTCAATCTATCCCTTATACTACTGCTTAAAGAATATTTTTAAAATACTTCTTTGCACACATCACCTAATCTTCCCAAATTTCAGGGTTTCCCTTAGTTTATAGATAAAATCTAGACTTTATGCTAACCTTACACAATTGGGTTTCTGTGTAACTGTTTCCAACTCTAACTGCTATTTCTCCCTCCAGCCCCAGGCAAGATTCTCCCTTTTACCCAAATCTATTAGATTTCTTACAGATACCTGGACACGACTTACCTCTTTGTCTTGGATCATAACGCTCTTCTTGTCTGGAATGTCCTTTTCCCTACTTTCTGTATGTTTAATTATAAATCTCTTTCAAAATCTATACTCATGTCACACATGGTTTATGAAGCTTTCTCCAAATGCCCCAATCCTAATTCCTATGAACTGCTACAGAAATGACAGCTATATACTCACTGGCATGTGGACAATCTGGCTCTGCTTTTATCAAGGCTTTTATTTGAATTGCAAAGAGGTCTCAGTTTTTCTCTCTGTAATTGCTCACATTTTGCATGCTGAGCTTCCAGCCACCATAATTCTTTATGGCTCCTAATTTACTTCTTCACAGATTCAGGCAATGCTCAATTTAAAAGCTTCCTTCTTTCAATGCATTATCTTTAAAATAACTTTTACTCAGGAATCACTTTACTTTCCCTGTAATATGCTCTCTGAATTGTAGTCAAGAAGTAAGAATTGTAGTCAAGAAGTAAGAATTGTAACAAAGATAATCACAGCTTTTAGGGTTAAGAGACATGTACCAGAGAGGATGCTACCTGGAAAAGTTTTCCTTTCTGTGCAGAAGTTACCATTATCAAACCACCCTCCCCATCTAGGATAGAGAAGCATGTTTTGTGTGTACTTTGTGTGGATCATAAATGGTTGAGATAACTAATAAGCAACTGATATTAAAAGGTCAGTTAGGATGGATTAATTTTAGCAGGAGTCCTCTTATCCAAAGAAATTGGGTCATATATTTGGTCAATTAACCCAGTCAAATGTGAAATTATGATATGGTTTTGTGCAGTGAAGAATTAAGTTAACTCAAAGACAGGTCTGGTCTTTGCCTTTGGCTGCTGGGAGTTGATCTTTAGTCTACTGGGACGTGCTACCTAATAGAAGTGTCTGTTTTCCTGGAGGAAGGGACTGAAGACTAAAGGTATCAGCCTGAGGCTCTAGGAGAGACTGGAGACTAAAGGACAACCACATGGGTGGTATGTGATAGAGCCCCAATAAAAACTCTGGACACTAAAGGCTTGGGTGTCCAGAGTTGGCAATACTTCCTGGTTGGCAATACTCTGTACATACTGTCATGCATCAATGCTGGGAAAGTACTACATTCAAGATTCCTTGGGGAGAGGATAGAAGAAACTCCACATTTGCTACCTTCGCTGTGCTTCTTCTTTGGCTTGTTTTAACTTGTACCCTTTCCCTGCTGTAAACGATAACTGTGAATATAACAGCATTTAGTAAGTTACTCGAGTTCTTCTAGTGAGTTATTTAACCTGAAGGTGGTTGGGGGACTCTCCTTCCTACTGAATTTCAATCAGTTTTAGAAGTGAGGGTAGTCTTGTGTGCACTGTAATTTTGCAGTTGGCTAAACTAAACACAGGTGTTCATCAGAGATATCCATAAATATTTAAAGTCTACTTCTTCTAGGCATATTGTAATATATATATAGAATGTGTGATAAACTCTTGTTGTTTGAAATGACTGAAATTTGTAGATTGTAACTCCAGTGTAACCTAGACATCTAGCTGATGAACATACAAATAAAACCTTTGGCTTAAACCTAAAGCATAGTAGGGCAAATTTATTTGCCATATTTTGAAAGGCATTTTCTATGAGTATGGATTCAGTGGTGATAGGTCTGTGGCATCTTTCTTGAATAAATCAATCCATAACTCACTATCTAGTATCCAATTATTATTTCTCTGAAAGTTGAGCACAATCAATCTCAGAGCAGGATCCTTCTAGATTTCCTCCCTCATTTTTGTACTTGTATTTCATGTGTATGTGTAATATTTCCTTGAGTAATGTAATCATAATACAAATACAACAGACAAAATGGTTTGGAACTGCATATGATAAACTCTTATTAGGCATACAATTAAACTGCAAGAGGAAGTATTCAGGCATACAAAAGGGTAGTTTAGGGTTGGAGAGTATTTTGTGTTCTGTGAGCATCTGTATTTAGGTTTTACATAAGAAATGGAAAGTGTTAGTTTATAAGACAAATTAAACGGTGGTCAGTTAGGAGAGCTTCTGCAGTAATTAATTAAAAAGATAAGGTTGGGAGATCAATACTCATACTTTGATATAGTTCACAAACTATAAACATCAGACCGTATTTTAAATTACAACACCTGATCTGTTTGCTTTCTTAACCTTTAATTTCTGTTCTGTTTTTCTTTGTTTCACTTAAATTATGGTGTGTCCCAGAAACTTATTATCAAGAGAAAGACTCAACAGCACAAATGAGAAAATAGGAAACTTTTTGCATTATTAACAATTTAATCTCTGACTCAAGATAGTATATAGTTATAAAATAATTTGCATGTTTTAAAAATAAATTTAGAATTCTTAATGTATACCTGAAGAGTGTGAAGAATTAAGCCAATTAATGTTTGTTTCCAACAAGTAGTTATAGGGGAGTGTCTTGATTTACTCATCTGGTCCATTTCTCTTATCACTATGCTTTCTTGTCAATTCAAGTCTAGAAAATTATCGCACACCTAACCACTACTGTTTTCTTTCACAACTAAGCCTATTTGCTCCTTGTTTTATCACCTTATCTAGCAAATGTTTACTTTTCTTTTGCAAACTCCCTGATAATTTTTTTTCATAGGCTCTTCTGTAATCTGCTTTTTTCTCTCAATAAAAATTCTGACCATTTTTCTAGGTCAAGAAATATAGGGCTAAATCATAATTTTAAACTAATACATAGTAACCTGATATGTGAGTATGTGTGTCTACACCATAAAATATTAAAAAAAATTAACCAGTTACTTTTCAGTAAAGGGGAATTGGGGTAACTACCTGACTTTTCTCTGCCCTCTGGCCCTTGGCTTAGTTGATTGCTCCAGGGGTGGAAACACTGATGTCCTGAAATTTCACAAGTATATACATAAATTTCACATCTGTTTTCATTTAACTTGCTTATCAATCATGCCCTTTCAATTTAACAACTGTTGTTTCCTTTGAAAACTGGGGAATTTTATCTTATCATTGTCTTTATTTTAAAAATAATTTCATCTCTAGTTTTCTTTCTTCTCTCTATATGAGATTCCTACTACTAGGACTGAGGGTGCTCTTCTTTTTAAAGTTACTATAATTATGTAACAAATTACTCCGGAACTTAGTTCTTCAAAAGAACGTTTTAATTTTACTCATGACTTTGTAAATTGGGATTTTTGGAAACACTTTTGGTTAGGCGGGTCCCACTTGAGGATTCTAATGGAGTTGCAGCAGACTTCAGCTGGACTGTAGTTATCTGAAGACTCTGTTGGGCTGGACATTCAAAATAAATCATTCATAAGGTGGTAATTGATGCAGGCTGTCAGCTGAGAGCTCAGGGGCAGCTGTCAACTGGAGCGGCTGCACGTGACTTCTTCACGTGGCTTGGACACCACTTGATTTCTTTCTGCAGAAATTTGTTGAATTCCCTGAGCTTCTGATGACCCTCACTACATCATGTTGTGGTTTTGTATTATGTCTTTTGGATATCCCTTTGCTACTATGTTTTTTAAAATCAATATTTTAAGGAAGCATGACATAGTTACAAAAATGTGCACAGATTTTTTTAACTCAATGAATTTTCATAAAGTGAACATATCCATGGAATTGGTACCTAGATCAATATGTAGAACATTACCAGCATCACAAAAGTCCCCAATCCCAGTGTCTCTTCTAGAACCCCTCTCCTCTATCCTAATTTCAAATCCACTGATTAATTTTGCTTGCTTTTGGGTTAATTTTAATGGAATCACAGAGTATGTACTCTGAATGTAGCTCTTTTTACTGGATGCTATGTTTGTGGGAGCCAATCACACTGTAATAATATATGTTGATTTATTCACCTTGTTATATTATTACATTGTATGAAATGTCATAATTTAATTTGGCTTTTTTATTGTTAATGTACTTTTTGCATTTTTTGGCTTTTATCAATAGTGACCCTATAATTTAGTAATTCTAGTAGCTTATCATTCTTTTGAATTTTCTACCTACACAATTCATTTGTGAATACTGACTTTACAATGCCTTTATGAAGCTGTTGGGTGGGAGAAAATATAGATGCATTTACTTAGACTGACTTCTTGACCAGAAGTGTACACATTTTACATATAGACAATTTACTAAAACTTCCTTCAGAAATGTTGTATCAGTATGTCTTCCTGGATGTATGAATAGCTGCTTTGTCATAGGTTTTCTGATACTGTGTACTTTTTCTGTATTAACTTTTACCAATCTCTTATCCAAAAATAAGACTTTAAAATTTGCATCGATTATTGAAAATCTGCACTGAAATTTTTTTGTAAATTGCCTTATTATATCTTTTGAACATTTTTCTTCGGACACACCCTGTGAATTAAGTTGTATTTGATGTAGAAGAAATCTGCCATAGAGTGTCTTAAATAGTAAGGGTGGATATTGTAGACTCCACAATTTTTTTTTTTCACACTCGTAGCATGTGGCTTTCATCTCATAATTGTCACTTTCTGGTATAAGATGGATATTCTCACTGTTTCTCCAGCAGCAAGGAGATGGGGTAAAGGCTTATATCATTTATGTTTCCCCAAATTCTAAAGTTTTCCCAGAAGCTTTGTCCTGTAACTTCTGCTTCTATCTTATTGTCCAGAACTAAGTCATGTTGTCACCCCTAGCTACTCTGAAGCAGGGAACATACCTCTCTATGGACAGAGGAATTGTCAATTCAAAAAGAATCAGGGGCTGTTTGTAAGAAAGTATGGAAGAATGGATTGGGTAGGCAACAGCAAAATCTTTCACTCTATACCATTCTGGCTCCCCAACACCAATCGATACCTTCTCATACGTAGGATCTATTTACCATCAACCCAAGGAAGCATTCCATGAAAGGCATCTCATGGTCTGGTGACTTATAAGCTAAAAGACTAGTCATCTGCCTCTGATATATTCAATACACACCATAGAGTAATAATTTTATGGTTCTTTCATAATTACAGTTAAAATTCCAATTCAGAAAAGGAACAATGGGAACTAGACATTGACTACTTTTCTCAGCAAATACCAAACCCTTCAGGGCAGCTATAGTAAAGTCTCACCGGCTGCAGTTGTGATGTAAGCTCCTTGACAATACATCAGGTATATTTCACTAGAAGCAGAGCCTGAGATGTTGATTCTTATGCACGTCATTTATTGAGACAGTATCCTCAAGAGAATCTTGTAAGGAAATGAGGGAAGCGTGAGGGGAAGGCGGAAGAAGCTAGGCAAAGGGATATGTTTGTTTAACTTGAGTCTCAAGTTCATCCCAGGGGGAGTTTGAGAGTAGGAATGGCACCAGGGAGTTGTCCCTCCTTGAAGCAATGGTGTTGGGCTTTTACACTTGTATTGGTGAGTCCTTAGCTGCTGGCCACCACTCAGCTGCAGCGTTTTGGGTAACCACCCAGACATCTCTGAGTCAGGGGGCTCTGACTGGCAAAGAGCAAGTCTCTGGAGGAGGGTGCAGCTGTCAGCCATTAGCAGCCATTTACCAGCACAGCAACTGGGCCTGGTAAAGGAGATCTGGGCAGGTACCAAACAGCATCCGAGAGGTAATCTGGCAACTCCTGGTTCTCTCTTGGAAATTTCTGTATTTTGTTTTCTTTGGCTTCTACTCTATATGTGTTGGGAGGAAGTTGGGGGGAGGATTCCTGTTTACTCCTTCCTTCCATTGATTCTTCTGAGGAGGGCTTAAGGGAGGGAGGGTGTCTTGGTTAATCAGCTTTCTAAGGCCTCTCCCATGGGTATAATTTGGGGGACCTAGAGATAGATTTAGGGGTTCAAAAAAGCTGTTGCAGCCAAGCCTGGGATTTTGTTGGCAAAGTAAGCTCCTCAGAAGAGTTCTAATTTGCTTCCAGTTATGTGCAAATGGATGCAGTTAGAAGGTTTCATATACATGATGCTTAAATATGAAGATTGTCTGGTTTTATTTAATGGCCTTGTCACTCAGGCTACTACCCTAGGGATATATACGGGTATTTCAGCTCCTTGGTGATGGCATTTACTCCACTACTTTCTACTCATTATGAAACTGAGGAACAGAGAAGTTAAATGCCTGGTAGCAGGTCACACACTTGTGTAGATAACTTCAGTTTTCCTTCCTTCAAGTCCAATGTTTTGACTAAATTGTATTCTCATCAACATGTGATTAAGAGATAACTGTAATATTAATAATGGAAGCTTATTTTTATTGAGTGCTTACTATATTATAGTTATTATTCCAAATGCTTTACATAATGTAATTTCATCCTTCCAAGAAATCTACAATGAACTTTGGAAAGGTAATATGGCTAAAAGAGACTGAGCTGTTTGAGACTAAGTATAATATTTAGTAGAAAATATTATTCTTCTCAAATTAGACTTCCTAATTCCAAGTATCATTTCCTTGGTCTTCAAAACCATTCTTTTTTTTTTTTTTTAATATATACTTCCCTTTGACCCTTGTCTGGTCCATGTCATGATAATTTCACATCAAGGCCATTGAAATTGCCACTTTCTGTATTTTCTATAACTGGTCTCATCTTATTCTTAAGGCTTCTTTCCTTCCCAAAGCAGGAAAATTTCAACTTCGCCATTTAAAAAGAAATCGGTCTCATTTAAAAGTTATCTTTGTGATAAGTATTTAGTCAATTTAAATTCCCTTTCAGGACTGTTTATTTCCTCCAGGATTTCATCGCTCCCTTTTTCCACGATTGCAACCAAGCTTGGGTGGAAACTCAGCTATCCTTACGATGGTGGGGAAAGAGCCTCTTGTCCTCCTGCTGTCCTTTGGGTCTGCATCAACCTCAGGGGAAGAGAATGCCTCCATTCGTCCTGTTCCTGCGTCTTCTGCTGTGGTCTGCTGAGATGTGGTCCCATCTTCTTTCTTTCTGGACAGTGTGCTGGCACCCGTTGCTGAAATTTGTGGTCCCTGCCTCAACCTTCTAGTTGATGTGCCCACTCCCTGGCATCCTGGCATTTACCAGTCCCCTCACACCCCTGCACTCCACTTGGTGTCATGGGGGCTCCATTTGGACACCTGCACCCAGTCAATGGGCCAGGATGCACTGGTGCAGGTAGATTCCCCTAGAGACCATCTTCTTGTGCCATATTGGAAGAGGTGGGGACGCAAGGAAACTGCCAAAATGTTCTTAGATTCTCTCTAAACTTATTTGGAGTCTCTGTCAGTTTTCTATCACGGTTTCTCCTCCCTTTTGCAGGGACTCAGGCAATATCTTTACATGAATGCATCCCTTCAAAGTCTCTCTCAAGCTCCTGGGCACAAAAGTCTTTCTGTGTCCCCCGTTTCTTGATTACGGGAAATAGGCTTCATTCAGCCTCCATGACTTTCCGTGAGTTCCAACAGGCAAGTTCAAACAGTTGCTAATCAGGGAAGGGAGAGGATGCAGAGACAAAGGAGGAGCAGGCAAGAAGCAATAGTGCAGCCTTGGGGCAGGGTCCTGGTTCCCCCTCAAGGGATAAGCATAACAATATCTTTGAGCTGTTTTGCAGATACTGAAATCCCCACTAGGTGGAGAGGTGAACCATATGCTGCCCACAAGCATGTAGACCCCAGACAGGTTGGAACCAGAAGGTAGATGATGCTGACTCCCAATTACCTCACCACCAACCAATCAGAAGAATGTTCACAAGCTGATCACATCCTCTTTGAACCAATACTATAAAACTCCTCACTACCCCCTCCAGGTCGGGACACACAGTTTTGAGGGCATTAGCCCGCTGTGGTCCCCTTTGCCTGGCAAAGCAATAAAGCTATTCTTTTCTACTTCACCCAAAACTCTGTCTCCAATATTTAATTCGGTGTTAGTGTAGAGAGGCTGGATTCAGCATCAAAACCAGAAGGGCATTTCTCAACATCTCTGTAGAGTATTACTTATAGTAATTGTATTCTTAGACCTCTCAGTTTTATTCTTAATACATACAAGGGAGTTGTGGAATTAAGGAAACTTTTTGTTCTCTCATCAAATCCAGGCTTTCAAGACTCACTAAAATGAAACATTTCAGCTCTTACAGCCTGCAGAATAAAGTCTTATATTTTTAATCTGGAATCAACATCTTTCACAATTGGATTGCCAACCTATCTTTCTGTTTTTAAAGTCTCTGTCTCCAAAAGGACTCAAATCTTTATTCCTGCTTAGACAACTTACCCAAACTGAAATGCCCTTCTTCTTCACTCTCCTCATCTGCTCACAATTCCCTCCTGAAGGAAACTATTTCTGGCTTCTCCTCTTCACCTTTCTTGCCTGTTTTGTCCCCTACTTGATTAAGTTTGCAACCTCCTCCATCATTTTATTTTTCTTTCTCAGCCCTTCTGAGCATTGGTAGTTCTCAGGGTTTGTTTCTTTGCCCTCTCCTCTTGTCATGTGGGCTTTCTTTGGCTGATTGTACCTGCCCCTTGTTCTTAACTACTATCTCTAGCCAATGGCTCCCACGGGTGCATCTCCACTCCCAACATTTCTCTTGAAGCAGATCATTTCTTTAATGGAGCCATTTATCTCTTCTGCACGCTCCACTGACTGCAGATGTTCAAAGTTGATCTTAAAAAAATGGGGGACAGAAAGCTGTTGTTCTTATATTCTCAACACTTTAAGCTAGTTCTGTTGTCTCAAGATGAAGAAATCTTCAAGAATGATGAAGAATTTAGAATGTAGGAAGTTCAGATTTATGAGTGCTAGACGTTAATTTACCATAGAGAAAAGTCAATAGATGCATGTAGGTTTAACATTCATCCCATCTACCCAAGTTTTGGAAGGAACAACACTATGACTCTTTCATTTATGTTCTGTTTCATTTTTATTCCTTAAAAAAATTTTTGTCCTGATCATAAATCTAATAAAATTTATTACCAAGTAATTAGAATAAAAAAAAAACCAAAAGGAGAAAAATAAAAATGGCTCTTAAGTTCACCATCCAGAAATTAGAACAGGTGAAGTTTAAAATTATATTTCATTCTGATCTTTTTTGTATGAGTATATATTTAATCTACTTAATTGAATGTTGTTTATTTATCTATTTATATTTAGGTAAAATTACCACAATACTAAGTACAGTTCTGTATTTGCTGTTTTCACTACTATTATATAGGGAATATTTTTATGTCATTAAAATTTCTTGTAATTCCCACTTTTAGTGACTGTAATGTGTCCCATGGTCTGAATATACTGTAATTTATCTCATCATTCTCCCTTTATTGGTACTTTAGATATTTCAATTTTTATTTTTCTAATTTTAAAACCCATAAGTCAAGAGGAGAGGGCAAAAAAACCCAACTCTGAGAACTGACAAAACTCAGAAAGAAGCTGAGAAAGGAAAATGAAATGATGGAGGAGATTGCGCTTTGATGAACATGCTTTACCTATATATTTGATCTCATGTCTGATTATTTTCCTTAAATTAATCCTAGAAATTGCTAGGACCAAAGTTAGGTTTTTTTTTTCTTTACCTCAACTAACTAACCAAGATCCAATCTTTCTTATTCAGTCTGATTTGGAATTAATCAGGAGCATAGCATGAATGTTCCTGATTTTTTTTTTTTTAACTATAGTTTTTCTTTCTCCAAGAGAAAAAAATTAATAACTTGTCTTTGTAAACTACTTGTAAAAAACTTGTCTTTGTAAATTGGCGACTGTTCCAGAAGCATATACCTCTCCACACACCCTTTCTTCAGATTCTTCCATCAGGAACACAGTAACTCCTCCCAACTCCTGCCTTTGAAAGATGTTTAGGGTTCTGCAGCAGATGAGGCCAGAGAACAAAGCCAATGTTTAAGGGAGGACATCATAAGTATTCTCCTTGGTCCTTTAAAGAGAATAAAATTATGTAACACACAACAGCTTATTGAATGTTTTAGGCATTATACAAGGTTCTGGATATCTGTGCATTTTAGACAAAAGATGTAAACACAGCCCATTTCATTTAAGGTTTTTTCCTTCATCATAGGTGATACTCTTAAACACATCTTGAAACCAGCTAAGTTTGATTCTTTTGAGTAAAGTAATTGGTTATTATTATGGCCTGAATATTTGTATCTCCCTACACGTTCATATGTTGAAATGTTAACTCCCAGTGTCGTTGTATTAGGAGATGGGGCCTCTAGGGAAGTAATTAAGTTTATATGAGATCAGAAGTGTGAGATGGGATCCCATAGGATTAGTGTTCTTATAGAAAAAAAGACACCAAAGAGCTCAGGCTCTCTCTCTCTCTCTCTCTCCACCTGCACAGAGAAAGGGTCATGTGAGGATATAGTGAGAAACTGGCTATCTACCAGCAGGAAGAGACCTCTCACCAGAAACCAACCGTGCTGCCACACTGATCTGACTTCCTGCCTCCAGAGCTGTGAGAAAATAAATTTCTGTTTAAGCCACTCACTCTGTTGTATTTTGTTATGGCAACCTAGGAGATTAATAGTTACTAACCTAATGTCAGACAGAACCTCGGAGCACAGAGAAGACAAAGTGTCACTTGTTGAACACTAAAGAGCGACTAGGCATAAGAATCTGAAAAAAGACTTGGACTCTCATGTGTGGAAATACAATCAATTTAAATAAATAAAAAAGAACACTAGTTTTAACTGAGATTTTTCAAACTTAAGTGATAAAAATGAATTGTGGAGCTTCTTAAGCAACCAAATTCTTGAACCTCAAGCCCAGATTCTAATTTTGTCAGTTGGGTGGGGTCTCTGTGCTTTATTTTTTATTTTAAGAAAGCATCCCTAGTAATTCTGATGATTAATTTGGTTTTGGAACCTCTAATCTAAGAATTACAGTGTTTGCTTTTTACTGCTTTTTAAAGAAAGATATTGTTTATTTTATATTCATCACAAAGTGAGTATAACAACACAGTGGTCAACTCTCTCACTACTAAACAGTCTTCTCTTATAATTAACAAAAAATTAATAAAAACTTGTGCTCAGTCTGTATTTTTATCACTTCATTATTTTCAAATTCTCTTTTTAGGAAACTTGCCTCAAAGGATGACTCACTTTTTATCCAGCTTCAAAAGAAAACATTTTAGTCTTTGTGCTAATTTCCAGGGTAGGTTTGATTGTTTTAGAGAATTAAAAAAAAAAAAAAAAACAAAACACAATAGATTCATTTTTCCTCCACAGGAATGTTTCAGAATAACAGACCTTGAATTCATTTTTAATCTCTTTTGTGCTACTCTTTGTTCTCTTTCTGAAGAAAATTTTCTTTTCTCTCTTTTATCCTTTTTCCCTCTCCTCACCACCTCCAACCGTTTTTGTAACTCTAATTTTTGTGATCTTATTTTTAAAAATTTGGAATTTGATCAAAGCTATTAAAAAGGAGCAAACGTTTCCTGGAAAATGCTGTTGTGCCTTGATTTAGAGCTCGTTCTGTATGAATATCATGGATTTCTGTATTTCTCTGATTATTTACCACTGTATGTCTTGGTTTGATTCACAATCAACTAATATCGACTTTTTTAATACTCTAAAAACCATTGTGGGACTGATATTATCATATGTCAAATTGAATCACATAAAATTGCTATGTTTGAAGGTTAAAAATCTCAATTCAGTATTGGCAATTTCATATGATCCAGTCTAATATACTTGTTGGCTGAATAAACTGAATCTCAGATTAAGTGACTTTGCTCAAAATAAAAAACATATTTACCAACATCTGTAACCTGTTTTCTTTCTTCATAAATTGACAACAATTAGATCTTAAGTTGTGTTATTTAATGTATACTACACATGCATACAAGTCTGATTCATAGAGCATACATGTTGCATTTGTATTATTTTAACATCAACCAGCCTCTTCTGTGTTGCTCTGTATGTGTACATGGTTATGTGTGAATATACCTTTTTCTTAAAATTAATTAATTAATTTATTTATTTTTGGCTGCATTGGGTCTTCCTTGCTACGTGCAGGCTTCTCCAGTTGCAGTGAGGGGGGCTACTCTTCGTTGCGGTGCATAGGCTTCTCATTGCGGAGGCTTCGCTTGTTGCGGAGCGTGGGCTCTAGGCACACGGGCTTCAGTAGTTGTGGCACATGGGCTCAGTAGTTGTGGTTGGTGGGCTCTAGAGTGCAGACTCAGTAGTTGTGGCTCATGGGCTTAGTTGTTCTGCGGCATGTGGGATCTTCCCAGACCAGGGCTCAAACCCGCATCCCCTGCATTGGCAGGATTCTTAACCACTGTGCCACCAGGAAGTCCCTGAATATACCTTTTTAAAGTGAGGAATAACTATTATCACTTTTAGAACTTAATATTGCAGTATAAAGAATTTTTAGATTGATCAAAACTACATTGAGGTACTTCCCTGGTGGCGCAGTGGTTAAGAATCTGCCTGCCAATGCAGGGTACATGGGTTTGAGCCCTGGCCTGGTAAGATCCCACATGTTGTGGAACAACTAAGCCCATGCACCACAACTACTGAGCCTGAGCTCTACCACCCGTACCCTCACCTAGAGCCTGTGCTCCACAATGAGAAGCCTGAGCACCTCAACGAAGAGTAACCCCTGCTCCCTGAAACTAGAGAAAGCCTGTGTGAAGCAATGAAGACCCAACGCAGCCAAAAATAAAAAAACAAAACAAAACAAAAAAACCACACCAGTCAGAATGACCATCATTAAAAATTCTATAAATAAAAATGCTGGAGAGGGTGTGGAGAAAAGAGAACCCTCTTACACTGTTGGTGGGAATGTAAATTGCTGCAGTCACTATGGAAAACAGTATGGAGGTTCCTTAAAAAACTAAAAATAGAGTTACCAGCAATCCCGCTCCTGGGCATATATACGGAGAAAACTCTAATTCGAAAAGATACATGTGCCCCAATGTTCATAGCAACACTATTTACAATACCCAAGACATGAAAGCAGTCTAAATGTCCAGTGACAGATGAATGGATAAAGTTGTGGTATATACAAACAATGGAATACTACTCAGCCATAAAAAAGAATGAAATAATGCCATTTGCAGCAACATGGATGGACCGAGAGATTATCATACTAAGTGAAGTAAGTTAGGCAAAGACAAATATCATATGATATTGCTTGTATGTGGAATCTTTTTAAAAAGACACAAATGAACTTATTTACAAAATAGAAATAGATGGCTTCCCTGGTGGCGCAGTGGTTGAGAATCTGCCTGCTAATGCAGGGGACACGGGTTCGAGCCCTGGTCTGGGAAGATCCCACATGCCGCGGAGCAACTAGGCCCATGAGCCACAACTACTGAGCCTGCGCGTCTGGAGCCTGTGCTCCGCAACAAGAGAGGCCGCAATAGTGAGAGGCCCATGCACCGCGATGAAGAGTGGCCCCTGCTTGCCGCAACTAGAGGAAGCCCTTGCACAGAAACGAAGACCCAACACAGCCAAAAATAAATAAATAAATAAATAAATAAATAAATAAAAAGAAATAGATTCACAGACATAGAAAACAAACTTATGGTTACCAAAGGGGAAAAGGGGTGGGGGAGGGATAAACTAGGAGTTTAGAATTAGCAGATACAAGCGACTATATATAAAATAGATAAACAACAAAGTCCTCCTGTATAGCACAGGGAACTATATTCAATATCCTGTAATAAACCACAATGGAAACGAATATGAAAAAGAATATATATGAATATATACATATGAATCACTTTTCTGTACACCAGAAACTAACACAACATTGTAGATCAACTATACCTCAATTAAAAAAAAAAAGAATTTTTAGATTGGACTGCTTTGTGTATTATATTGGAAAAACCTAATATGTAAAATATAAAAGAGATAATGTTATTTTATTTATGTTCTACTTATTATGTCTTGCAGATATTGCAAACAATCAGACCAAAAGAGAAGTAGTCATAGCACAAGATCCAAGTCCTGGAAACTTTTTCTAATAAGATTGAAAATTATGCAAAACATTATGGGCTTGGAAGAGAGTCTATACTAGAGCAAAATTCCTGAACTTATAACTGTTAAGGTACATTTACTGTTTTAACAACCCAGTTCATCCAATCTACCTGTATTCATAACCCTTTCCATGTAACTTTGCCATGAGCAAGTTGGTCTGCCCTTCCTCTTTCTTCGTTCTCCATCTAACTTGTTTTGGCCAATAGAATGAAGTAGAAGTGATGGTGTGCAGCTCCAAGCACAGGACTCACGAAGCCTTGCACATTTCTGCTGCTAGGGAAGTGGTTCTCACCTGGGGAAATTTTTCTCCCAGGGGAATTTGGCAATTTCTGGAAACATTATTAGTTGTCACGATTTGGGGGATTCTACTGGCATCTAGTGAGTAGAGGCCAGTGATGCTGCTAAACATCCTGTAATGGACATGACAACTTCTCACAAGAAGGAATTATTCAATCTAAAATAGAAATGCAGTTGAATTTGAGAAATTTTGTTCTTTATAGACTCTGTCATAATGCAAGAAGGACATGCTTGGACTGACCCTCAGGGCTTAAGAGGAAGATGAGAGACACAGAAAGTAGAATTAACTTGTAGAAATATGAGCAAGCCTAGTCAAGATCAACCAACACACAGCCTTGTGACATATGAGATTTAATCATTATTATTTTAAATAACCAAGTCTTGAGATGGTTTGTTATGCAGCAATAGCTAAATGATACAACTTTGCAACAAAGAAAAGCTGAATATTGAGTGACAGAGTCACAAGTCAGTATGCCATGTTAATCAGTTAGTAACCAAAGGCTAAAAATTAACCTATTACAACTCCTATACCCTACCAAAAGCACATATTTTTTATTTTGGGGGAAAATAAAAGCAGTTTTAAGATTTGTACAATAAATTTATTTCACAAGTCAAAGGATAAATAATAATAGTATGTTAGCATAAGTGAGAACCTCTGTTCTAATTAAGCTATTTGTTATTAAGTATAGCATATAAAATTCAATTAAATCTGTATTTATTGAGTGCCCTCATTGCCAGGCATCATTATGAACACTGTAATCATACAGAAGAAAGAAACATATTCCCTGGCACAATAAGCTCCCCACAAAGTTGCTATATTAAAAATACTGTGTTTGTGTATATTTAACTAGTGTATCTTATTATTGGTTGAGGAAGAGCATCTAACTTAAAACAAACAAGTCTATTTTTGGAGGCAGAGTTATAGCTCAGAATATTAATTTCTGCTTCTTCTGAGTTTTTGCCCCTCTCTTCTACTCTCTATTATTAAGCTGGGGGCTATTTTTACTTCCCTAACCCTACACTGAAATAGAAAAAGACTCAAAAAGATACGTGTCCAAGTACAAGTCAGAATGACACACCTATGTACTAATGGAGGTATATTTTTCGTAGTTAAAGATTAGTAAGGCAAGGGCAGTGGGAAAGGTGGACTATACCTAGAGAGGAAGAGTAGAGGGGCCTGATTCCACAAAGGAGAGGACAAGGTTGGACTTTTCTATTACAAATACTGGGGAGCAAAACTGAAAGAGTTCATTACTAGCTATTCTCCAATATGTGTTCCCCCTCCTCCTTACTGACCCATTGTCTATAGACAAATGGAAAACATACTGGAAGTTTAACTAAATGAAAACTGGAGGTCTTGGAAACCTGGTGTGGAGATGGGAGTTTAAAAAACACTTCACTTCTGATCAATGCAGAACTAATCAGAATCCATTTGGACTTTCCCTATGACCATTTGGACTTTCCCTATGACCAGGTACAGCTGGGGACATGTATATATGTATACATACACACATATTTCATGCTAATTCAATATTTAAACATTTCTCACCTTTTCATTTTCAAAATCTTCTTTGTCAATTGCACATATAATCAAGTTTGTGATTATGCCTACTGACATCTGAAAATACGGAATATCAGAAATGTTGTTTTTCTTATATCTATAGTTATCCAACCTATTTCTATAATGGCAAGGCAGAATCTCCTGTAACATGGTTTCTATACCTCCCATAACAGAAGCTCTAAAAAGGCTTCAAATTAGAGGGACTATGCATTTTTCCTGCTGCAACATCAAAAGCTGGTGCGGTACATAGACCCCAGGGTGACTGTCAGTGATCCCCACTCCCTGGTGTTTATGCCTGTTGTAAACACTCTGAAGAAACGGTTGGACCCTGCACCTGAAATCTGGTTCAGAAGTCAAGAATGATGATGTCATACTTACACCGGAGAGTATGAAAAGGTGTATCACTCACATAAAGAGGCTTTGTAGGAGAGCAAGACAGGTGTCTCAGGCTGGTCTGACAATGGCCTCACAGAGCAGGGAAAGGAATTTGGTTTGGGGTTGTTATGGTAGTTAGAGCGGGTACTGAGGTCAGTGTTCTCACATGTAGACAGGGCTTGTGTGATGTGACTTTCCCACAGGCTCCAAAGGAAGGACTTTGCTATCACTTGCTCAGATGTGAGCAGAAGGGGAAGAAGGAAAGGTGAAGCATAAAAGTCGTCTGCAATAAAACATCAAAAATGGAGTCAGGCTATTTATTACCATTCTTTTGTGTAATCCATTCCCCTTGGGTGTGAGTGGGACATGTGACTTGTTTTGAACCAATAGAATATAGAAACTGGGAGGGGCTGTCACTCTTGTGATTATGTTATATTATACTGTAAAGGTAAGGATAGTACTCCCATGATTCTAGCACATTATCTATACACATTATGACTCCAAGCAGACTCAGTCTGCTCTCCTGCTGACCTTGAGGAAGCACACTGCTGTGTTGTAAACCACCTATAGAGAGGGTCACATGGTAGGGAACTGTGGGCAGTCTATAGGAACCTAGGGTTTCAGGTCTTCAGCTCCAAGGAACTGAATTCTGCCAACAGCCACAATCGTATGAGCTTGGAAGAGAACCCTGAGCCTCAGATGAGATTCCAGCCCTCCTGACAACTTGACTGCAACCTGTGAGGCCCTGAAGCAGAAAACTGTGTCAGACTCCTGACCCACGGAAACTGTGAGATACTTAAATGTGTGTTGTTGTAAGATGCTAAATTTATGGTAGTGTATTCCTCAGCAACAGATAACTAACATACCAAAGGACAACGATGTTTTTCTTAGTTCCCTCCCCATGTCTTTTGATACAAGGAAAACATATCAGATTTGAAAAAAAAGATATTTCATAAAAAATATATTTTTTTGAGTAAATGGAACATAAATTAAAGCCAGAGGTGGAGGGTTTTAAACATAGCAGAGCGTTTCATAATGGAATGGAAGGAAAAGAACTGTAAGGTGTAGTTACAGCAACAATGGGAAACTAATACATCTTTTTTATACATTCCAGAGAAAAGAAAAATAGAAGGCATTAATTCTATGTAATCCTTTACCTAAACCAAAAAATGAATCTCTTAAAAATATCCTGGATTATTTTTTCTATTTCCCTTCAGTATGCTGTTATGGTATTGAGACATGTTCCCTTTGATTGTTGGTAAAATGTACCTTTTTCTTCATGACTTCAAGAAAAGTTTCTGTGAAAGCTAGAAACTAACACTCTCAAGACAAAGCATGTTATTCCAATAGTGAGCAAAAGAGAATAAAGGAAGCAGAGGGTTTAAATTTCCAAGGTCAGAACATTTTCTAAATAATAACTTCATGTCACTTTTAAAAAGAACTTTTGCTCTTTTTATTTTTATAGCTTGGGAGTGTTTGGAAGCTCAGGAGTGAGGGTGTTTCACATGAATTTCTATACACAAAAGGATGGTCACTAGTAAATATTCTCAAGCTTTTCTTGCAACCCATTCAAATCAACAAATCAAGTGTGCTTTTGTGATAATAATAAATATTTTGTAATTTTAAAAAATAAGTGTTGTGATAAATAATAAATATATGAAGCACCTTAAAATGCAGTATAGGCTAAGGGCTAAAATGTTACCGATTCGTTTATATAAGCCTAACATGCTAGTCTGTACTAATGACACATAGCTTAGCATTAAAGGGCAATGTGTTTCAGGACAGAGGTTGTTCCCAAATTCTTTCAAGTGTGATGTGAGGGCTGTCATGCAAAATTCTCATTCCTAAATATATCCCCAGAGCAACAGAGCCTAACCTTGAAGATACACAACAGATATTTACTTAAGAATATATGTTGCCAAGAGACATTTAAAACAAAAATAATTTTTATATGAGCATATTTACTAATCTACTCATTCAGAAAAGCTTGATGGTGTGGCAAAAATATAGTAAAATATTACAGATATTAGAACCCACGAGTTTGGGTTAAAATTAGGTTTAGCTTATGGTAACTAGATTTATCATGGTGATCATTTTGAAATGTGTAGAAATATTGAATCACTATGTTATGTACGAGGAACTAACATAGTGTTGTAGATCAATTATACTTCAAAAACAAACAAACTCATAGAAAAAGAGATCAGATTTGTGGCTACCAGAGGTGGGGGTAGGGTAGGGAAAAGGGGAATAGAATGAAGGTAGCCAAAGGGTACAGTCTTCCAGTTATAAGATAAATTGGTACCAGGAAAGTAATATACAACATGATAAATATAATTAACACTGTTGTACTTTATATATGAAAGTTGTTAACAGAGTTAATCCTGAGTTTTCATCACAAGGAAAAAAAAATTTATCTCTTTAATGTTGCAACTATATATGATGTATGTTCACTAAACATTGTGGCAATCATTTCATGATAAGTCAAATCATTATGCTGTATATCTTAAACTTATATGGTAAGTTATATTGTAAGTCAATCATATCTCAATAAAATAGAAAAAAGAACAGGTTTAATTTCTTATAAAATTCTTATGAACTACTTATGAATATCATATCACTCTCTCTGGCTTCCAATTTCTTCATTTTTAAAATAAGGATAAAATCCGCCTTATGTAGGAAGTGGTATTGTCTTATGATTAAAGCACAGACACACATATTGCGTGGGTTGAAATTTTGGCTCACCCACTCACTCCATGTCTGTGGGCTAGTTACTCAGTGACCCTGGGGAATAACTTTGCCTTTGTTTTCTCACAGTATAGTACCTACATGGTAGAGTTGTTGGTAAGATTGCATAGAAAATATAAGAGCACCTTGTGCGTGCTCCGTCTGTGTTCCCTACCGTAATTTGGTTGTGGGGAGGAATGGATGAGATCACGTGTGAAAAACACTTAGCACTCAGTATCATTCAGATTCATTTATTTGAATATTATATAACATAAATATGTTATAGATAGGTATAACATTTAGTATATTGTATAATGTTTCCTCAATTTTAGAACACAACTTTTTTTCATATTATTACATTTCAAATATTGGAATGTATCTTACAACTGACTTTTATGTTTAACATAGTGCTTTTTCCCCAAAAAACTAATATTAAATTTGTGATGGTGTCTTACAAATGAGGAACTAATACACATATGTATGTCATATATATATGTATGCGTATATCAGTCAGGACATTTCCTTACTCACCTCTGTTTCCCAAGGGCCAGCACAATGTGGGCCCTTGTATTGATGTTTGCTCAATAAACGTGTGTTACACTATAAATAAATAACTTAACAACATCTCCGGATTTAACCTGGCCTCCCCTTTTCCCACTGCCCTCTCCCCCATATTTCAGTCTAGCTAAGAACACTTTTGGCTAGTGGTTTGCTTTTAGATATAATACTGGGCTGCCTTTGCCTTTGAAATAAATACAAATCTCATCACATTTGAAATAGTATCTATTCTAAAACCTAGATTCCTGCTCATATATCTACTTTGGGCCTCTGACTGTTATCACCTTTCAGTTTCCACTCGGCAGGCAAGCTCCTGCTCCAACATTCCTGTCTGGTTCCCTGGCTTTCTCCCCATCTCCTTTCCAGCAGAGCACAGACACTGTGAGGCTGAGCAATCAGGAGAAAGGACATGGGTGTGTGAGCCAATGTGGGCAGGGTGTCTGCAGGAAACCTTCCTGTGCATTTTTCTCTATTTTTGCCCTCATGACCAGGAGCCTCTTTTTACTCATCTGTATACCTTCAAGGCACAGTACAAGGCCTGACCCACAGTATGTAATGCTGTTGAATTGAATTATTAAACTGGAATAAGCCACAAATTGTTCATTCATGCCTGATTTCTTGGTTGACCATCTATTGAGAACTATGAGTTAGTAGCTGGAGAAAAAAAGATGAATAAAATTTCTTTCCTTCCACAGAAAGTCTCACAATGAGTGGGGAGATAGATTTATAAACTCATAATTATAACAACAATAATAAAACACTCAACATATTTATGTATGAAATGTTACAAAAGCAGATAAGATGGAATGATTTACTCACTGTTCGTGGGAGAGAGGAAAAGTGAAAATGCAGTTGGATTTTGAAGGAAGACTATGCATTTAAGAGGCAAAAATTTGAGCCAAGGAAATTACAGTATGATCCAGCTCCTACTGGACATCCTACTTGTTCACCCAAGGGAAATGAAAACATATGTCCACACAAATATTTATGTACACAAATGTCATAGCAGTATTAGTCATAATAGCCAAAAAGTAGAAACACTCAAATGTCCATAACTGACGAATGGAATAAATTAAATGTGGAAAATGCGTACGATGGAATATTCAGCAATAAAAAGTACTGATATGTGCTATAATATAGATAAATCTAGAAAACATTATGCTAAATAAAAGAAGCCATAATAGAATTCTTTAAAGAACGTTTAAAATATAATTCTCTTTACTATATGAAATGTCCAAAATAGGCAAAACTGTGGAGGCTGAAAGATTAATGGTTGCCTAAGCCTGGGGGTGAGATATTGAGGAAACATAGAGAGTGATTTTTAATGGGAACAAGGTTTCTTTTGAGTGTGACAAGAATTTTCTAAAATTGACTGTGGAGATTGTTGCAGAGTTCTGTGAATATATTAAAAAACATTGAACTGTGTACTTCAAATGGCTGGTAAGTGAACTACATCACAATAAAATTGTTACACAAAAAAAGGAACAAAAAAGAACAGGCAATCCAAATATTTATTATAAATGTTCATGTGAAATTTTTACAACTAAGATGTTTAGTTGTTATACTGCAATATAAATATTCTTAAAATAAACAACAAAATCTGTAGAGAAGAAGAAGTTGACAATACATGAGAGAGATGGAGGGGAGAAAGCAGATAGAGAAGAAATCTCTAGACTGAGGTCCTTGAAAAAGTTGTGAGCAGATAGCATCTGGAACACAGAAGGATAACATTTTCCACTATGAGGGGGAAGGATGCAAGCAAGGATAGGCAGGAAAGTAGGTATACTAATAGGTGGGGCTACAAAGAGTTGAGAATGTTTCTACCAAATGGATTCTATTGCCTCTGGGAAGCATGGCATCTTCTGTGAGTGTTGAAGGAAAGAGGAGGGCTGAAAGATTGCAGAAATAGCTGTCAGAGTGATAAAGCAGATGTTCACCCAGCATTTTATTCACCCATCTGTGCCGTAACAATGCTGATAAAATAAAATACAAGAAATAAGTGGACAATCTTAGCATGAGGCTTAATGTGGACAAAACTCCAGGAAATAGAACATCAGTTTTCATAATAATCTTAATGTTGTCATGAAATGGAAAAAATTAATTATGAAAAACTCAAAACACTTTCCTTGAATATGATTCCATTTATATGATTCCATGTTCCATGCTAATTTAACTTTTGCAAAAACAATTAAATTCCTTTTTTAAGGAAGTCCAAGTCAAGGAGAAAATTCTTTACAACAAAGTAAATGAGGAGACCTTCAAGTAGGCGGAGGAGTAAGACATGGAAATCACCTTCCTGCCCACAAATACATCAGAAATACATCTACATGTGGAACAACTCCTACAGAACACCTACTGAACGTTGGCAGAAGACCTCAGACCTTTCAAAAGGCAAGAAACTAACCACATACTTGGGAAGGGCAAAGAAAAAACAGACAAAAGAATAGGGACAGGACCTGCACCTCTGGGAGGGAGCTGTGAAGGAGGAAAAGTTTCCACACTCTAGGAAGCCCCTTCACTGGCAGAGACGGGGGTGGCAGGGGCGAAGCTTCAGAGCCACAGAAGAAAGTGCAGCAACAGGGGTGCAGAGGGCAAAGCAGAGAGAATCTCGCACAGAGGATCGGTGCCAACCAGCACTCACCAGCCTGAGGGGAGCACCACCTAAACAAGCTCTAGAGATAGGTGCGAGCTGTGGTTATCAGCGCGGACCCCAGAGACGGGCATGAGACGCTAAGGCTGCTGTTGCAGCCACCAAGAAGCCTGTATGCAAGCACAGGTCACTCTCCACACCTCCTCTCCTGGGAGCCTGTGCAACCCGCCACTGCCAGGGTCCCGTGATCCAGGGACAACTTCCCCAGGAGAACGCATGGCACACCTCAGGCTGGTGCAACGTCACGCTGGCCTCTGCCACCGCAGGCTCACCCTGCATTCCATACCCTTCCCGCCCCCCGGCCTGAGTGAGCCAGAGCCCCCTACTCAGCTGTTCCTTTAACCCCGTCCTGTCTGAGCGAAGAACAGACGCCCTCAGGTGACCTACACGCAGAGGCAGGTCCAAATCCAAAGCTGAACCCCAGGAGCTGTGCGAACAAAGAAGAGAAAGGGAAATCTCTCCCAGCACCTCAGGAGCAGTGGATTAAATCTCCACAATCAATACCCTGCATCTCTGGAATACCTCAATACACAACGAATCATCCCAAAATTGAGACAGAGGACTTTGGAAGAAACTGGAACCTTGGGGTTTGCTTTCAGCATCTAATTTGTCTCTGCTTTTATGTTTATCTTAGTTTAGTATTTAGAGTTTATCAACATTGGTAGATTTGTTTATTGATTTGGTTGCTCTCTTCCTTTTATATATATATATAGATATATTTTTTTCCTTTTTTTCTTTGTGTGAGTGTGTGTGTGTATGCCTCTTTGTGTGATTTTGTCTGTATAGCTTTGCTTTTACCATTTGTCCTAGGGCTCTGTCTGTCTGGTTTTTTTTTTTTGTTTGTTTGTCTGTTTTTTGTTTTTAGTATAGTTTTTAGCACTTCCTATCATTAGTGGATTTGTTTTTTGGTTTGGTTGCTCTCTTCTTTCTTTCTTTTTTAAATTACTTTTTCATTTTTCAAACTTTGTTATTTTAATAAGTTTATTTTATTTTATTCTTTCTTTCTTTCTTTCTTTCTTTCTTTCTTTCTTTCTTTCTTTCTTTCTTCATTTCTTTCTTTCTTCTCCCTTTTCTTCTGAGCCGTGTGTCTGACAGGGTCTTGGTGTTCCGGCCACGTGTCAGGCCGGGGTCTCTGAGGTGGGAGAGCCGAGTTCAGGACATCTGTCGACCAAAGATGTACCAGCTCCATGTAATATCAAATGGCGAAAGCTCTCCCAGAGATCTCCATCTCAATGCTAAGACCCAGCTCCACTCAACGATCAGCAAGCTACAGTGCTGGACACCCTATGCCAAACAACTAGCAAGACAGGAACACAACCTCACCCATTAGCAGAGAGGTTGCCTAGAATCATAATAAGGTAAAAGACACCCCAAAACAGACCACCGGATGCACTCCTGCCCACCAGAAAGACAAGATCCAGTCTCATCCACCAGAACAGAGGCACCAACCCCTCCACCAGGAAGCCTACACAACCCACTGAACCAACCTTACGCACTGCGGGCAGACACCAAAAACAGCGGGACCTACGAACCTGCAGCCTGCGAAAAGGAGACCTCAAACACATTAAGTTAAGAAAAATTAGAAGACAGAGAAACACAGAGCATATGAAGGAGCAAGGTAAAAACGCACCAGACCAAACAAATGAAGAGGAAATAGGCAGTCTACCTGAAAAAGAATTCAGAGTAATGAGAGTAAAGATGATTCAAAATCTTGGAAATAGAATGGAGAAAATACAAGAAACGTTTAACAAGGAACTAGAAGAACTAAAGAGCAAACAAACAATGATGAACAACATAAGAAATGATTTAAAAATTCTCTAGAAAGAATCAATAACAGAATAACTGGGGCAGAAGAAAGGATAAGTGACCTGGAAGATAAAATAGTGGAAATAACTACCACAGAGCAGAATAAAGAAAAAAGAATGAAAAGAATTGAGGACAGTCTCAGAGACCTCTGGGACAATGTTAAATGCACCAACATTTGAATTATAGGGGGTTCCAGAATAAGAAGAGAAAAAGAAAGGGACTGAAAAAATATTTTAAGAGATTATAGTTGAAAACTTCCCTAATATGGGAAAGGAAATAGTCAGTGAAGTCCAGGAAGCACAGAGAGTCCCATACAGGATAAATCCAAAGAAAAACATGGCAAGACACATATTAATCAAGCTATCAAAAATTAAATACAAAGAAAAAGAATTAAAAGCAGCAAGGGAAAAACAACAAATGACCCACAAGGGAATCCCCATAAGGTTAATAGCTGATCTCTCAGCAGAAACTATGCAAGCCAGATGTGAGTGGCAGGCCATATTTAAAGTGATGAAAGGGAAAAACCTACAACCAAGTTTACTCTACCCAGCAAGGATCTCATTCAGATTCAATGGAGAAATTAAAACCTTTACAGACAAGCCAAAGCTGAGAGAATTCAGCACCACCAAACCAGCTTTACAACAAATGCTAAAGGAACTTCTCTAGGCAGGAAACATAAGAGAAGGAAAAGACCTACAATAACAAACCCAAAACAATTGAGAAAATGGTAATAGGAACATACATATTTATAAGCACCTTAAATGTAAATGGATTAAATGCTCCAACCAAAAGACATAGACTGGCTGAATGGATACAAAAACAAGACCCATCTATATGCTATCTAAAAGAGACCCACTTCAGACCTAGGGACACATACAGACTGAAAGTGAAGGGATGGCAAAAGATATTCCATGAAAAAGGAAATCAAAAGAAAGCTGGAGTAGCAATTCTCATATCAGACGACAAAGTAGACTTTAAAATAAAGATTATTACAAGAGACACAGAAGGACACTACATGATGATCAAGGGATCAATCCAAGAAGAAGATATAACAATTGTAAACATTTAGGCACCCAACATAGGAGCACCTCAATACATAAGGCAAATACTAACAGCCATTAAAAAAAAGGGGAAATTGACAGTAACACAATCATAGTCGGGGACTTTAACACCCACTTTCACCAATGGATAGATCATCCAAAATGAAATACATAAGGAAACACAAGCTTTAAATGACACATTAAACAAGATGAACTTAATTGATATTTATAAGACATTCCATTCCCAAGAAACAGAATACACTTTCTTCTCAAGTGCTCATGGAACATTCTTCAGGATAGATCATATCTTGGGTCAAAAATCAAGCCTTGGTAAATTTAAGAAAATTGAAATTGTGTCAAGTATCTTTTCCAACCATAAGGCTATGAGACTAGATATCAATTACAGGAAAAAATCTGTAAAAAATAAAAACACATAGAGGCCAAATAATACACTACTAAATAACCAAGAGATCACTGAAGAAATCAAAGGGGAAATCAAAAAATATCTAGAAACGAATGACAATGAAAACAAGATGACCCAAAACCTATGGGATGCAGCAAAAGCAGTTCTAAGAGGGAAGTTTATAGCAATACAATGCTACCTCAAGAAACAAGAAAAATCTCAAATAACAACCTAAACTTACACCTAAAGCAATTAGAGAAAGAAGAACAAAAATACTCCAAAGTTAGCAGAAGGAAAGAAATCATAAAGATTAGATCAGAAATAAATGAAAAAGAAATGAAGGAAACATTAGCAAAGATCAATAAAACTAAAAGCTGGTTCTTTGAGAAGATAAACAAAATTGATAAACCATTAGCCGGACTCATCAACGAAAAAAGAGAGAAAACTCAAATCAACAGAATTAGAAATGAAAAAAGAGATGTAACAACTAACACTGCAGAAATAAAAAGGATCATGAGAAATTACTATAAGCAACTCTATGCCAATAAAATGGACAACCTGGAAGAAATGGACAAATTCTTAGAAAAGCACAACCTTCTGAGACTGAACCAGGAAGAAATAGGAAATATGAATAGACCAATCACAAGCACTGAAATTGAGACTGTGGTTAAACATCTTCCAACAAACAAAAGCACAGGACCAGATGGCTTCACAGGTGAATTCTGTCAAACATTTAGAGAAGAGCTAACACCTATCCTTCTCAAACTCTTCTAAAATATAGCAGAGGGAAGAACACTCCCAAACTCATTCTACGAGGCCACCATCACCCTGATACCAAAACCAGACAAAGATGTCACAAAAAAGCAAAACCACAGGTCAATATCACTGATGATCATAGATGCAAAAATCCTCAACAAATTACTAGCAAACAGAATCCAAGAGCACGTTAAAAGTATCATACACCATGATCAAAGGGGGTTTATCCCAGGAATGCAAGGATTCTTAAATATATGCAAATCAATCAATGTGATAAACCATGTTAACAAATTGAAGGAGAAAAACCATATGTTCATCTCAATAGATGCACAAAAAGCTTTTGACAAAATTCAACACCCATTTATGATAAAAACCCTCCAGATAGTAAGCATAGAGGGAACTTTCCTCAACACAATAAAGGTCATATATGACAAACCCACAGCCATCATTGTTCTCAATGGTGAAAAACTGAAACCATTTCCTCTAAAATCAGGAACAAGACAAGGTTGTCCACTCTCACCACTATTAGTCAACATAGTTTGGGAAGTTTTAGCCACAGCAGTCAGAGAAGAGAAAGAAATAAAAGAAATCCAAGCTGGAAAAGAAGAAGTAAAGCTGTCACTGTTTGCAGATATGATACTATACATAGAGAATCCAAAGATGCTACCAGAAAACTACTAGAACTAATCAATGAATTTGGTAAAGTAATAGGATACAAAATTAATGCACAGAAATCTCTTGCATTCCCATACAGTACTGATGAAATATCTGAAAGAGAAATTAAGGAAACACTCCCATTTACCATTACAACAAAAAGAATAAAATACCTAGGACTAAACCTACCTAAGGAGACAAAAGTCCTGTATGCAGAAAACTATAAGACAGTGATGAAAGAAATTAAAGATGATACAAACAGATGGAGAGATATACCATTGTGAAGAATCAACATTGTGAAAATGACTATACCACCCAAAGCAATGTACAGATACAATGCAATCCCTATCAAACTACCAAAGGCATTTGTCACAGAACTAGAACAAGAAGTTTCACAGTTTGTATGGAAACGCAAAAGACCCTGAATAGCCAAAGCAAGCCTGAGAAAGAAAAATGGAGCTGGAGGAATCAGGCTCCTTCACTTCAGACTATACTACAAAGCTACAGTAATCAAGCCAGTATGGTACCAGCACAAAAACAACAATATAGATCAAGGGAACGGGATAGAAAGCACAGGGGTAAACCCACGCACATATGGTCACCTTATTTTTGATAAAGGAGGCAAGAATATACAATAGAGAAAAGACAGACTCTTCAATAAGTGGTGCTGGGAAAACTGGACAGCTACATGTAAAAGAATGAAGTTAGAACACTCCGTAACACCATATACAAAAATAAACTCAAAATGGATTAAAGACTTAAATTTAAGACCAGACAGTATAAAACTCTTAGAGGAAAATATGGGCAGAACACTCTAACATAAATCACAGCAAGATCCTTTTTGACCCACCTCCTAGAGAAGTGGAAATAAAAACAAAAATAAACAAATCGGACCTAATGAACTTAAAAGCTTTTGCACAGCAAAGGAAAGCCAAAACAAGGCAAAAAGACAACCCTCAGAATGGGAGAATACATTTGCAAATGAAGCAACTGACAAAGGATTAATCTCCAAAATTTACAAGCAGCCCATGTAGCTCAATATCAAAAAAACAAACAACCCAATCCAGAAGTGGGCAGAGGACCTAAATAGACATTTCTCCAAAGAAGGTATACAGATTGCCAACAAACACATTAAAGGATGCTCAACATCACTAATCATTAGAGAAATGCAAATCAAAACTACAATGAGGTATCAACTCACACCAGTCAGAATGGCCATCATCAAAAAATCTACAAACAATAAATGCTGGAGAGGGTGTGGAGAAAAGGGAACCCTCTTACACTGTTGGCGGGAATGTAAATTGGTGCAGCCACTATGGAGAACCCTATGGAGGTTCCTTAAAAAAGTAAAAATAGAACTACCATATGACCCAGCAATCCCACTACTGGGCATATACCCTGAGAAAACCATAATTCATAAATAAGCATGTACCGCAATGTTCATTGAAGCTCTATTTACAATAGCCAGGACATGGAAGCAACCTAAATGTCCATCGACAGATGAATGGATAAAGAAGATGTGGCACATATATACAATGGAATATTACTCAACCATAAAAAGAAACGAAATTGAGTTATTTGTAGTAAGGTGTATGGACCTAGAGTGTGTCATACAGAGTGAAGTAAGTCAGAAAGAGAAAAGCAAATACTGTATGCTAACACATATATATGGAATCTAAAAAAAACAAAAAAAAAGGTTCTGAAGAACCTAGGGGCAGGACGGGAATAAAGACGCAGATGTAGAGAATGAAGTTGAGGACATGGGGAGGGGGAAGGGTAAGCTGGGACGAAGTGAGAGAGTGGCATGGACATATATACACTGCCAAATGTAAAATAGATAGCTAGTGGGAAGCAGCCGCATAGCACAGGGAGATCAGCTCGGTGCTTTGTGACCACCTAGAGGGGTGGGATAGGGAGGGTGGGAGGGAGATGCAAGAGGGAGGAGATATGGGTATATATGTATATGTATAGATGATTCACTTTGTTATAAAGCAGAAACTAACACACCATTGTAAAGCAATTATACTCCCTTAAAGATGTTTAAAAAATCCCAGATATTAATTTAAAAAAATAAATCAAATGAGAAGGAAAATAATAAGTAATAAAATAATAAATGAAAAAAGTGCAAATAATAATATTAAAATATTAATAACTAACACTTATGTTGTACCATATATCAGGCTCTATTCTAAGCCAAACACACACTCATTTAATACTCATAAAATCCTATGAGTTAGATATATACTCCCAATTTACATAAATTAAGATGAGGCATAGAGCAATTATGTAGTTTAGCAAAATTCACTTAGGTAGTAAATGTGAAAGGAAAGATTCAAACTCAGGCAGCTATGTTCTGTAACCACCATGCAACACTAGATAAATTGCAAGATATGTCCAGGAAGTTATCAGCTGTTCTTTGCAGCTGAAATGAATATAGGCTTTCTACTGAGCAGTTTCAGAAGAGGAAGAGAATGCCAGAGTGGGATAAGTTTGTCAGTATCCTCAGATATGGAGCCCAAATTAGTACCACCCCAGCTGAGTACTTGTTCAATGCATTTATTTATATGGACCTGCAAAAAAGCACTGGGTGCTAGTAATTTATGAGAAAGTTAACAATATAGAGGAAAGCATGTTTACTATGATACCTCTCAGAAAAAAATTCTGAGTGTGTTAGCAAAGAAAACTTATTGGCTACTTGTGACAAGGGATGATACCACAGAGGAATAGGTTCAAACAACAAAAGATGAGACGGCTCATAACTACCTTATTTACTGAGATTAAATTAATATAAAATAAAGTGCATGTCTCTTATGCATTCAGTTGGATAGACTTTGACAATTGTATATGCCTGTGAAATCATCTCCCATAAAAAAACAAGGTGTAGAATATCTCCATCTTCCAGAAATTTCCATATACCCCTTCTAGTTAATTCTCTCTCCTGCATGCTATCTGTTCTTTCACCATACATTAGTTCTGCCTGTATTTAGGTTTCATATAAAAGAATGTATGTAGTATGGAATTTTTTGGTCTAGTTTCTTTCACTTAACATACCATTTTTTTTTCTTTTTTTGTAGGAAGAAGAGGCAAGAAGGGATTTTATCTTTTTTTTTTATAAATGCTTGTTATGCATATAGAGATATCTGGGATGTTGAATTTATTTAGATTCAAGACAGGTGGACCAAACACTTCAGTTAAGTTCCTCAGGTTTTAATTAATTAATTTATTTATGGCTGTGTTGGGTCTTCGTTTCTGTGCGAGGGCTTTCCCTAGTTGCGGCAAGCGGGGGCCACTCCTCATCGCGGTGCGCGGGCCTCTCACCATCGCGGCCTCTCCCGTTGCGGAGCACAGGCTCCAGACGCGCAGGCTCAGTAATTGTGGCTCATGGGCCTAGCTGCTTCGCGGCACGTGGAATCTTCCCAGACCGGGGCTCGAACCCGTGTCCTCTGCATTGGCAAGCAGACTCTCAACCACTGCGCCACCAGGGAAGCCCTAACATACCATTTTTGAAGTTCACCCATGTTTCTGTGCATAACAGTTATTTGTTCTTTTTTATTACTGAGTATTATTCCATTGTGTGAATGTAGGAAAATTTATTCATTTTCCTGCTGAAACACATTAGTGCTTGTTTTCAAGTTTGGGGTAATTATATTATAAATAATTTTTTGTGAATTTCTTTTTCATGGACATATGTTTTTATTTTCTTGGGGAAACATGTAGGAGTGGAATTGCTACATCATAAGGTAGGAGTATCCGAACTCCCTCTTAAGAAAGATCAGTCTGACTGTTAATGTGACTTTCATTTGGCAAAACAAGTTAAGCAAGTTGGGACCACAGCTGAATTGTGCATGACAGTTGGAGGGAGGCTGAGTGCTTTCTTCTGCCCCTTTTCACATGGATGCTCAGCCTCATCCATAAATAATAGAGGAACAAGTATTGAAAGACTATTGGTTTCAAGCAGTGATAAATTAATTACCAACTAGAGGCAACAAAATGTCTTAATCTGGCTTAAATATACCATAGTTATGAATGTAGATTTTGTTTTGAAGATTTTGTGACATGATTAAACCTATGTCTAATGACAGTAGCATTTGCATATTGTGGAAGGTGAACAAAGAATGGAGAAATAATTTTAAAGGCTATTGCAAAAGTCCAGGTGAAAAATAATGAGGTAAGCATCTTTGGGAATTCTTAGGAGGGAACTGAATTCAGAAGATATGTAAACACTGCTTGTGAATGTGTGTGTGTGTGTGTGCGTGCGTGCACATGAATCCATGTGTGTGCATGTATGTTGCAGCAGAAAATAATTTTGTAATAATACTCTCTTTTCACATTCACTGCATTTATTGCATCCACACACAATAGATTCTGTATTACAGATTCAGCTTAACCAAAATACTCAAAGCAGCTAGTAAACTGGATATCCCCATCCTGCAAGCCTCATGCCTTGCACTCATCTGATGCCTATCTAATGAGACCCATAGCACTCTCAATACATCATGGTTTTTTAGTTTGTGTCAGAATGTTTCTAAAACTCTTGGCGTTTCCAGCATAGTAGTTTGGAATGTGCTTCAGTGCTCTAGTATCAGTTCTGAAAACCACAGAAAACAAAACATCCAACTGAAATAATATATGAGAAGTATGTGAATATCAAACTCTGACCCAGGCCTTAATGGTACCTCTTTTATTGTGTTTCTCAGCCATCTTCACAAAAAAACAGGCAAGGACTGGTTAGAGATGCACTTTTTTATTCAGATTCAGAGAAAGATTCACAAGATATTTTATTTTTCAGCCCAGAAAGTCCTGGAAGAGCTTATCTTTATCCTCTCCTTGCTGTGACAGGCTTTGCCATTCTGCTAGCTGGCATGTCCAAGCATGATCTCTGACTGAAATAAAACTGATTGGTCATGGTTTAGGTCACTTTAACACAATGTACGGTCTCACTGTTTATTCAAGGTATTGACCCACAATTCTAGAAGATATGAAAAGACTAAAAGAAGAATTGAATTAGAGAGAGCCATTGCTTATATATTTTCTCCGTCTTGTGACCAGTGTATTCATAGAAACTCCATTATCCAGGTTTATCCCACTATCTACTTCATAAATTCACTGTGGGTGGTTGGTCTATTATTTATATTATCTCATCTCTTTTCCTTAGGGAATCTTTTGAGTATTTTTCAAAAATGAAAATAGATCCTGAATCAATCTTCTATTATTAAAAATCAAGGATGTTAATTTAAATATTTGGTACTTGTTGGGTAGAAATGAAACCCCTGATTAATTAACTAGTAGGAGTACTTATTAAAGGTTACAGGTTGATAGTTTTCATAAACAGGGTGGTACAATTTTTTGTGGGTCACTAGCCAGTCAGGATAATGGGCCTCTGGGATGTCCGGAACAAGAGCTGTGGTGTGTCTGCTGGGAAGGTGACTTTATTTGGAAGGTAACATGCCTCCAGAGTCACCAGGAGAAGTGCATGCTAACTCTGGCCCTGTGATGCTTTCATTGATTTTGCAAACCATTTATGTAGCAGCTGTGAACACTAACTGCACTATGTCAGAGTCAAAAGGAAAAACAAGCTTTCTACATGTTAGAGAAATTTGCTTAGCCTTGGATGGCTCGTTCAGCAAGCTCTGAAGTACTTCCACACACAGTGAAAAGCAAGACATGAAGGTTCTAGTCTAAAAAAAAAAAAAGATTCTCTCTGCAATATAAAACTTGATGCAGGATTCTTCATCTTGGTGCATCTTTCATCAAATTAAAATTCCAGGCTTGAAACAAAAATTGCAGATGAGAATGTTGGGATGCTTCAGGCTCTACTCTCTGTAGGGAGAAGACTGCAAACTGATTGTAAAATCAGAGTGACTCATCTAATTACATAGGAAAAGAATACAAACTTTATTGGAAAAAGAAATAAAAGCCTATATTGGCCTACGTTTTCTCTTGCAACTAGATCAGTTTACTTGAATTTGAGTATCCAGGACTTAAGTGTCACCTTCAGAACAATCATACCTACTCCAGGACAAATGGAATTTGTTCAATAAGACCCAGTGCCCTCACAATATCTCAATAAGGTCTGAATAAAGCCAAATTCTGTGAAACAAGCTACAATAAAATGTTGAAAATTTGTTCGCAATAATGATGATCTGTCAGCTAATTTCTAATAGAGATAGCTTGTTTTATATTTCTCATTAAATTGTTTGCACAAAAAATAATGGATAGTAGCTTGCTTTGAAGATATTTTACTCTTCAGACATCTATACATAAGAAACAATATGCTATAAAATTATTTATTAATAATATTTGTTTTATAAAATAATATTTTTGAAGGATAACATTAATAATCAGAAGTCAGAAAAATTTGGAGTAAGGTATCTTCCCATTAAAAAAAAAATCTTTTTGATAGTGTTCCTCTATCAGTCTGGTCATTACTCAACTCTTCTGCAGTACTAGACTCTGTGTGCCAAAAATCTTCCTATCTTAAGTTCCCTGAGACCAACCAATGTTCTACCGAACACCAGGTGGAGTGGATTCTGGGAGGTAGATTTTATTGATAAAACCTACTCATTCTATAGAAAATACCAAAAGCTGAAAAAAAAAATCCCAATGGTTTTGTTTTGTTTGCATAGTTAAGATTAGATCATATGTTAATTTTTTATTTTATAGAAATAATCAAATATTGTTATAAAGAATTCATAAACACAATTTTTATTGTCATATAGTATTTCAGTGAGGAGCTATGACTTACTTTTCTATTCCATTCCTACTGTGGTGATGAATGTCTTTGAGCATAAGATACATCACGGCATGGCAGAAAAAGCATGACATCTGGAATCAGACAAATACAATTTCAAATTTCGTCCACTTCTTTGAAAGAGTATACGACTTAAGGGATGTTATTTTAGACTTTCACAATCTCAGATCGCTCACATTTTAAATGGATTATATTTACCTGGTCAGGCTTTTGGGATAGTTAATTAAGAAAATATTTTCAGAATATCTAACAAAAGGCCTGATATTTATTGTTGTAATTAAATTATTCTATTTATTGCTATTATCATCTTTATTGTCATAAAGACCTAGGACAGATTCCATATAATCAGCATCACTGAAGGATATTTTAATAATTGATCATGCATACCTGCTATGTCCTTGAAGCCATTTTTATTAATTTTATTTTTTATTAGCTGCAATGTTGATTCCTCCTTACATTTCTGTTGTTGCTTTATATATTTAATATAATTAATATAATATTTTAACATGTTTGACACATTAAAGTTAATTTTTGTCAAAACTTCAAAATGGATTATTAATTCACATTGAATATCCTATTTAATGTTTGGGTCTTGGAAATATATTTGGGACACTATCTATATTTGCCAAATATATCTTTACCTAGCTCTTTATTTGCAATCATATTGTACCATGCATCTTAATTTTTTGCAGCATATAGCCAAATTTTAATTCATATGAGTTGTCTTTAAATGAGCTTTATTTTATATTTAGTTTAACAACTTTTTATAAATATTTTGATTTACTTCCCAGGAGTAGGAATACTGTTATTGGGACCAACAAATGGGTTAGAGGTCTCTAGAAGTCAGGCCATGCTATACTGAGGCAATGTTTCTCTAATCGCAAATTATGTCTCCAGGAGCCAAGACTTATGCATAAAAATTAAATGAAGGAGAAATGAAGCATGAAGTAGAGATGGACAGAGAAAATGAAGAACAGAACCAAAGGATGTATATGGAGAGAAAAGTTAACATTTTATTTTAGGACTGAGTCTGAAAATATATAATTACTAGAATTCCCCTTTTATGCTGCTCCTTGTACATAATTTGGAAAACAATAAGATTTAAAAGGCTCATTTTATTTATTTTTTTAATTAAAAAAATTTTATTATTATTATTTTTTAATATCTTTATTGGAGTATAATTGCTTTACAATGTTGTGTTAGTTTCTACTGTATAACAAAGTGAATCAGCTATATGTATACATATATCCCCATATCTCCTCCCTCTTCCGCCTCCCTCCCACCCTCCCTATCCCACCCCTCTAGGTGATCACAAAGCGCAGAGCTGATCTCCCTGTGTTACGAAGCTGCTTCGCACTAGCTAGCTATTTTACATTTGGTAGTGTATATATGTCAACGTTACTCTCTCACTTCATCCCAGCTTATCCTTCCCCTTCCCCTTGTCCTCAAGTCCATTCTCTACATCTGTGTCTTTATTCCTGTCCTGCCCCTAGGTTCATCAGAACCATTTTTTTTTTAGAGTCCATATATATGTGTTTGCATATGGTATTTATTTTTCTCTTTCTGACTTACGTCACTCTGTATGACAGACTCTAGGTCCGTCCACCTCACTACAAATAATTCAATTTTGTTTCTTTTTATGGCTGAGTAATATTCCATTCTATATATGCACCACATCTTCTTTATCCATTCATCTGTTGATGGACCCTTAGGTTGCTTCCATGTCCTGGCTATTGTAAATAAAGCTGCAGTGAACATTGTGGTACATGACTCTTTTTGAATTATGGTTTTCTCAGGGTATATGCCTAGTAGTGGGATTGCTGGGTTGTATGGTAGTTCTATTTTTAGTTTTTTAAGGAACTTCCATACTGTTCTCCATAGTGTCTGTATCAATTTACATTCCTACCAACAGGGCAGGAGGTTTCCTAAAGGGCTCATTTTAGCTCGGACTTTATTATCTTTATGTGGTATGCTTCTTGTTTAAAGAACGTTTTTTTCATTTTCTCATTCTATTTTTTGGAGGGACTATATAAACTAAATATGTTTTGTCTTAGCTTCTGCAATAATTGACATGGTATGTATTCAATTTTTAATTGTATTAGTGGTTATCTTATGTTTTTAAACACTTTAAAATTATATTTATCTAAAAATTCTTAAAATTATATTTGTCTAATTTTTGAAATAAAACCAGCAGATTTTTAAAGTTTGTTATTATTTAAGGAGCGTCTATTTTCTTTTTATATTCATTTATCTACTGTATCTCACACCCCTGCAGTTTTCCTGGTTTTCTGTAGTGTAATTCAGGGGATATAAATCTGTATTTTTTAAAACTCTTTCCAACATACAGATTTTTTTCACATAACTTTTATGCATTTAACTCTGGCTCCAAATTCCATAGTTACTTAAGTAATTTCATTGGCTTTTTTTGGCTTAAATATTTATCATCAGTCTCTTTTATCTACAACTCAACATAGATTCTAAACTTTGATTCAATAATTGAAGGGCATCTATCTAGGAAGGATAACTTGATAGAAAAACCTATTTTTATTTCTATAAACATCTAAAACACCTTGCTATACATTTCACCCACAAAAATTAATATGGCTACACAAAGATGTTATGGGTAGCAGATTTTATTTTACTGTTTTCCAGAAGCTAATCCTGTGGGAAGAAACTTAAAGCCAACATAAGTTGTACTCATTTTTAATTTACTTGGAAATTTGTAAGGTAATTTTAAATGTGTTCTGAATATGGGTAGATAATCAAGCTTCTCATAAATTTCTTGAACCATGTCATTTTCAGTTCAGAAACCATTTTTGCTATGATTTTTTTGTTCTAGATTCTATTCATGAGTTCTATTATCGCCTTAAAAGGGACATATTGCCTTTGCCTCATTTTCTTCATATTTATTCTCATCATTTTTGTCTCTTTTTACTTTTGTCTCTGATCTAGAGATGTATCTCCAGTTAGTCTTTTACTTCATGAATTGAAATTTAATGTTTCTGATTTACTAAACCTGAATACTCTATTCATTCACAAACAAACTTTTTTCACATTGCCCTCTTCTGATGATCTACTACTATTCAGACAGTGGATATTTTTTATATCATGTTGCTTTGAATCTAAAATATTCTTGTTTTGCTTGTAAGAAACAGCTTAAAACAACACCAATTTATTATCTCACAGTTCTGGAGGTCAGAAGTCTGAAGTGGGCTTCAGTGGGCTAAAATCAAGGTCTTGGCAGGGTGTGTTTCTTCTGGAGCGTCTTGGGGAGAATCTATTCCTTTGTCTGTCCCAGCTTCTAGAGGCCACCTGCATTTCTTAGCTGGTACTCCTTCCTCCACCTTCAAAAACAGAAACATAGCATCTTCAAATCTCTCTCCGATGCTACCACTTCCCTCTCTTACTTTATAAAATCTGTTTGTAATTACATTGATTACATGGGACCACCACCCAGATAATCAGGAAAATCTCCCCATTTCAGGATCCTTAAGCACTTCTGCAGAGTTCCTTTCCCATGTAAGGCAACATAGTAACAGATTGCAGGGTTTAGGGCATGGACATCATTAGTGGGTCTATCTCAGCAGAATAGGAGCATATATTTGCAATTTCTGTCTTCTTATGATATGAAGTTGACCATCAGATGGGCAGAAAGAAGCTGATTAAATACTCTGATTACTAGATATACTGTTACAAGATATGTCAGAATATTAACTTTTGGTGAAATTCATTTCTGAGCTTATTCTCTTGGAACTGTAAACTTCAGAATCAAACAACAGGAAGCTTTTCCTTACACATGAAGCCAAAGCTATCATTTGTCAAAATTCCTTATTAACCAGATGTTTTTGGAGCACTTGAGTTGAGGCTACTAAATAATTAAGCAACTTCCTCTTTTGTCTCTTGAGATTCCCATTTCAGGCATATTTATTAGGGTGTTTATAAACAGCTGGTGTGCATGAAACAGCTCTGACTTAAATTTCAAATCTGTTTTAATTAAGATCTGTGTATATGTTTTAATATTAGAAATAGAACAAGAGGAAAGCTTGCCAAAAAAGGAGAGTTATGTGACATATCTAAAACACAGGAAAATTTAAGGTCTCTAGGAACTTGGAGAAATTGAAAAACATTTCAATACCTCATGTATCATTTAATTCAAGAAGGATTTCAAGCATGTAAGAATATTAAAGAAGTATTGTAAAAGCACATTAAAATAATAAGGACCTTTGTAAAAGGTAATCTCATAGCAAACTCCAGTCATGAAGAGGATTATAAGCCTTTTCTATGCTCAGTGGAAAGGACGGCAATGACAATGGTGATGTCTGCTGTGCGTGTGGACCACATATTAGCTCTCCCTATTTTTGATGTTTTGTTTGGATTCTTCTGAATGAGCACACTAGAAAATATTAGGCTTTATCAGAAACATGTGGAAAATGTGTTCTCAATATTATTTCTATTTTCTTAGTACCACTAGAAAATAAGGAAAGAGTTCTGTTCTTCCAAGGAAGTTGACAGATATCTTGCCAAACAAGCATTCTATTAAATGCATTCATAAAGATCATGGGATAAGTATAGTACTTTTCTTATTGTCATTCCTAAAATTATTTTATTATGACTGCAGAAAATAAGAAAACCAACGTTTTCCTTATCTGGTTCTGTAAAGGCAAATTACAAGATGTTTTATTTTTAAAATATAAAAACAAAACCACAAAGTCAGAAGGAAGAAAAACAAAACATTTCTGGAGTGGTGTTCCCCTTAATCAGCTGGTCAAGGGAAAGGATTTATGCATTTTTAATTCTACAGGGAGAATAAAAGTAAGGAAAAAGAGAAGTTTTGTACATACATACACACATACACACATACATATTTTGTCTCTTCAGCTATAAAAAGACATGTTTGAAGGAGTATTTTCATGTTTCAAATAAAAATTCTACTACAGTGTTAATGTGGTAAGGGACCTCTTCCTGATTCTCTCTGTGCTTTCTGTCTCCACCCCCAACACATTCTGGGATTCCAGGTATTTAGTAATGACATTGGGAGGCAAGAAACCTAGCTTTATCTGGATTCAGCAGTGCAGCCCAGCAACTCAGGACCAGACTCACCACAGGATTTAGGTTTTTCTATTCAATAGAAGAAGAAATGTTATTATAATTGAGTTATTGACATTTTCCTCTTCATTTCACAGGTTTGTTCACTCATTCATTAGCTCAAGCATTATTCAGTACATGATTCCTGGATTGGGAGAAAATAGAAGACTAGAGGATCATAAAAGATATAATTTTTTTTTAAGCTGACATTGAAATTTTTATGAGCACAAAGCAAGATATTTTGGAATTACAATGGTTACAGGTAAGGCAAATGACCAGGGAGAGGTCATGGGAGGGAGCAGCTATATGTCATTGGATATATGAGACCACTGAAGAATTGAGAGGTCAGGGAGTTGGATGGTTACCACCTGAGTGCTGAATTCTCCCAGGATTATGGGAGGACTCGGAGTAGACATGAAGTCTATCTCAGATGCGGGAGTCTGCTGTGAATGAGGTGTATTCAGTGAGAGGTCTGTAGATGAGAGCAACAGGGAGGGGAAAGGATGGTATTTCCAGATGCTACGTCTTTCAAGATGATTGCTTTAGAGGGTCAGGGAGTAATGACATTGATCAAGATTCAGGAAGACGTTGATCACACCTCCTGACCCTAAGGATTACAAGAGTGAGCAACCAGCACATCAGAGGACTGGGAAGGAAGCATGGTCTTGGTGCAGTGCCAGGTGTCAAAGTAAGACTAGGAGACAGTGTACATGAAATAGCGCTCTCCATTGTTAGTTAGAAGTCCAAAGTGAGTGAGCCAATGAAAATAGGGGAAAAATGTAATTTTAACGGTAGTCTTGTTCTTATTCACAGGCCACATTTCCTCTACCCTCACTGAAGCCTGACATTTGGAAATGGTTGGGCTGTAATAGGGAAGAACATTTTGTGTTCTACTGATATTACAAGTTAATCACTAAAGGGATGTTGCCTGTAAGTTTAAATTATACATAATGGCCCATCTCGGGGAACCCTGCTTCCCAGGTAATGAGCATTAAGCTAAAATACCTTTGTTTAGCTCACAGGAGACATCCTGACCAGGCCCACCTGTGAATAACTGCAGGAAGGAAGAAATTAACACATCCCCTCTGGAGGCTGATGGGAACCAGGAAGTGTTTGACTTTACTCCCTCCCCTTTTAGTATAAAAGGAGCCTGAATTCTAACTCAGGCAAGATGGTTCTTTGGGGCACGAGACCACCATCATCTCAGTTTGCCAGCTTTCCGAATAAAGTCCCTATTCCTTGCCCCAACACCTCGTATCTCGATTATTGGCCTGTCGTGCAGGGAGTAGTATGAGCTTAGACTCGGTAACAGGAATCCATTATAGATGGTGGCTGCAGTTACATCCAAGGGCAGAACTCATTTTGCCTCCCTCCTTATCTGTGGACACTGGGGTAAAAACTCAGAGTAGGTCAAATAGAAATAGGACAGCAAACTTAATGGGAACAATAATAAACTCATTTCTTCTTTCTCTTATTATGACTTTGCAGATCTCATATGGATACCTGTGTTCTCTTTATTTGTTTTGAGAGAAGAGTATGAAACTAACACGAATTTGGTTAGGGGTATCATATTTTGTGAAACAATTGCTCCCCACATGGGTAATGCAAGGGAATTTTTGAAAACCCTTTGCAAAGTTGTTTCAGAGGTTAAAATGAGTGTTCCTTCTGTCATTCGCTAGTATGTGGAAGACTGTGGAAGTTTACAGGTTAAGTTTGAGGAAAAATATAAAACAGGCCTTTTCCCTCAAACCTTCTTTTCTTCACACCATTCCTATCTTTGGAGGATGCTGCTGCCTTGTTCAGGCACCATGTCTTACGGCAGCCCTTGGATGCCTGACCCCATTGTGATGACCCAGCCAATGTTTCCTGATAGAGCGGTATCCTTGTTTGCTCCATTCAATCAGAATCTTTCCTGTACAGTGTCCCATTTTTTGATTACGTACTTGCATTCTTCCCAGAGGGCTTTTAGCTGGAATATTTAAATTCAAATGAAGGGATTTTCCAATAATTATGATATTGGGGAAACAAGATAGCACTCCTTAAATTAGAATATGCAAACAATTGTTTACTACACCTATGACAATCTATTGTAGTCATTATATCAGATTTGCCCTTTCTAAAGAGAGTGAAGCCAAAGCCCCCAAACTTCACCATTATAGGATTATTGACAGGGCCCAGAAATCAAGGAATCCAATAAAATACTTGCTGAAATCTGCTAAATATGCCATTCTGGATTCATGCTAATTGGCTAAGGTGTTGCTCACCAGAGAAAACCTTGGATATAAGATCCAGTCACCAACATATCTCAAGTAGACACAAGATGCAGAGTTCTTGTCACCATGGAGACAATAGAAAAAGGACAGCATGTCACTATCCTTGAGGACTTCGGCTACCACAGAAGAAAGAATATAAAACCTTGCTCACACCATCAGCACCAAGTCCATATGAATATAGTGAAACCTGTGCTACATGAAGGCAGAGATGAACAAGGAGGTGATTTCTTAGGATACGTGGCTGGCTACTCACCTGTTGTGTTTGTGTTAATCGTCCTCTAAAATTTACCTTCTTCAACTAGATGTGGTGACATATATAATATTTCCTCTGAAGTAATTTGGGTATTGAATATAAAGTTACAATAAATATAGTTCAGTTGGGGTGTTGGTGTTGGAATCAAGAACAGAGATATCATTCATTAATACATTCATTCATCCATCGTTTATGAATTAACGTTTCAACTAATTTGCATTCAGGACTTAATATGTGTCAGGCTTTGATAACAATGGTAAATAATATGTAGGTTCTACCCTTAAAAAATTCTAAACTCTAATTTACCGATGAGTAAAGGCCCTAACTGCATTGTAAGGTAGAGGTTATAGAATCTTGTATGCTGCTGACATAAACTTGACCAGTTAAGTTTAGATAGATGTTTTGTAATTAAGCTTATTGTAGGTGGTATTAGCATTTATAAGAAAAAAAAAGTATGTGAGTACATATACACATAAATACATACAACTGGGCTGAATAAAACTTGGCTGAATTCCCAATACAGCGTAGACAACTGGAGATTTATAGCCAAGGAGCAGAGTGAATGGAAGATTACTAAAAGGAGACATCAGAGATAAAGGAGGAATTCTGCCTAAATGACTTGACAGGATTCTTGCTGAAGGCTGGCCAAGGTGATTAGATATTGCCTGGGGGATGATAGAGGATGAAGAATTTGATCAAATATCAAGGGTGATCAGATATCAAGGGCTGAGATATCTGGCTAAGTGACTTAGCAGGATTCTTGCTAAGAATGGGCCAGGCAAAGATGAACAGGGAAGCCCAAAGGTTGAGACTAAAAGATGGCTCAGAATATTAAATTTGGTCAAGGAGAGAGAGTCTTTGTTATGACACAGCCCTAAATGGTATCCATAACTGTGCAACTCTACCTAGCTGAAAGTGTGAATAAAAATCAAATGAAGCAATTGACTGAGCTTGGGGAAGCTTCGATTTTAGTACTGACCTTAATGCTAATAGTAAGCAAGTCAATCTGTTTAAACCTCTCTGGCTCTTAGTTTCTTCATTTGTAAACTGCAAAGATAGGAATAAGTAGTATCTAATTAGATGACAGTAGAACGGCTCCTAAGCAGTTCATCCTGGTAGGATGAAATCAAAAGACCAAAAGCAGATCTTTCTCTATGTATTTATTCTATTCTTGGTGAAACAGCCTCTCTCATTTCTCCTTCGTGGAACTGCATTTCATGTGTGCTTGGCCTTCACACTCCATCATTCAATCGGCTTGATCAACCAGGAAGCACTGAGTGCCTACTCTGTCCCAGAGCTTGTGCTGGGAACTTCTCTCCTGGATCTGACATTAGTGCACAAGCTCACTCTCCTGAGAATCACCTTCCCTTCTGGCCAGGGTAACAGGTTTCTCTGGTCACAAGAAGACCTTCGAGGACAGTTCAACCTACTGTGAAGTGAACATCTCTTAAGAAGGCATTTGGGGGCTTCCCTGGTGGCGCAGTGGTTGAGAGTCTGCCTGCCAATGCAGGGGACACGGGTTCGAGCCCTGGTCTGGGAAGATCCCACATGCCGCGGAGCAGCTGGGCCCGTGAGCCACAACTACTGAGCCTGCGCGTCTGGAGCCTGTGCTCCGCAACAACAGAGGCTGTGACAGTGAGAGGCCCGCGCACCGCAATGAGGAGTGGCCCCCCGCTCGCCGCAACTAGAGAAAGCCCTCGCACAGAAACGAAGACCCAGCACAGCCAAAAATAAAAAATAAATTAATTAATTAATTAAAAAAAAAAAAAAAAGAAGAAGGCATTTGGCTCAGAAACGGTTTATATAAAAACAGGGTGGCTGTGTAACTACTCAGCCTCTGCGCTCAGAGTAACTTGAGGAGGGAATTTGAGATTATTTTGAATATGAAACTTAGCCTTCACTTTCATGAATTGGAGCAAGCGTTGTGACACCACAAATGGTTAGATGTAAGAGGATCTTTTGTAAAGAACTCTTTCTGAAAATAACCTTTGAGGTGACGGTCTAAAAAATCCAAATATGTGTCTCCTTGGGATATCCAGTGTTATGGATTGAATTGTGTTCACCCCAATTCATGTGTTGAAGTCCCAACCCCCAAACCTCACAATGTGACATTATTTAGAAATAGAGTTGTCGCCGATGTTATCAATTAAGATGAGGTCATTAAGGTGAGCCCTAATCCAATATGATTGGTGTCCTCATTATAAGGGGGCAATTTGGTCACAGAGAAATGTACACAGGGAGAACACCATATGAAGATGAAGGCAGAGATCTAAAACCCAAAAAATGCCAAAAATTGCTAGCAAATCATCAGAAGCTAAGAGAAAGGCAAGGGGACAGAGTTTTCTCACAGTTTTCAGAAGGAACAAACGCTGGCAACAACTTGATCTTGGGCTTCTAGCCTCCAGTACTGTGAGACAATAAATTTCTCTTGTTTTCAGCTATCCAGTCTAAAGTTCTTTGCTACTGCAGCCCTAGCAAACTAATACACCAACTGAGAAAGCTCTGTACTCATTGATTCACTCTTTATTGTAATAGCCATGGGGCTGAAAATGTTGCACTGACATTTATACAAGAATAGTTGTATGTGCAATGGGCTTAAGACAGGCTGGAACACATTTTGAATATTTATTACCTTACTCCCAGGACTCAAACTCAGTATAAGGGAAACAACCAAACAAAATCAGCCTAAACGTACATTGAGAAAATAAAAAGATATCATAACACAGTTTTTCTTCTTAAAACGTATGTTGACAGGATCCTTTAAAAAGTACTGAAAAAAACCCATGCTTATATGACCTTCTGAGAACAATAGACACAAAAGAAATATAGAGAAAATAAAAGATAATAAAGGAAAATTCAGCAGTGCTCTAAAATGTCACAGTCACAATACGTTCGTGAGAAGTATGGCCACACGCAGTGTACAGTAGATAAGGAGAATGGTATTTATAATTTTTTCTCATGTTATGAGCCCTACAACCAATAATGGAACGGCATGTGAAGGAATGCCAGGGTCAGGCAGAAAGGGACAAAGAGAAACGAGGAATACATGTGAGGCCAATTAAGATGGTTTTTATCATGTTCACTACCCAACTTTCTAGAAAATCAAAGCAGAGGACTTCCCTTTGATCTGTAATTGTTGTTGAACTGCTTTACAGATCAGTGATTCTCACAAATAGTTTGAAAAAACAAATTTAGGAATACAGGGAAGTTTGGATGGATTTTACGATCCAATATTGGAGAGCTCTGAATGACTTACTCTCCTGGCCAGGCCAATCCAATCACTTGTCAGCTCCCGCCATTGTTGGTGTTTGTGTCTCTTGATTTAGCACCTGGGGACTCTTCATCCCGTCTCCTCTCCCCTTCACTTTCTTCAGTGAACTTGTGAATGAATAGGAAAAGAGGGCTGAAATATGTTGCATTTATTTATAGGCTTTTCCATTATTTTTATATATATATATATATTTTTAAAATAAATTATTGCCTATTTATAATTTGGTTTACCATGATGTGATTCTTTTTTTGTTTAAATTAATTAATTAATTTATTTATGGCTGTGTTGGGTCTTCGTTTCTGTGAGAGGGCTTTCTCTAGTTGCGGCAAGCGGGGGTCACTCTTCATCGCGGTGCACGGGCCTCTCACTATCGCGGCCTCTCTCGTTGCGGAGCACAGGCTCCAGACGCGCAGGCTCAGTAATTGTGGCTCAAGGGCCCAGTTGCTCCGCGGCATGTGGGATCTTCCCAGACCAGGGCTCAAACCCGTGTCCCCTGCATTGGCAGGCAGATTCTCAACCACTGCACCACCAGGGAAGCCCTATTTTTATATTTTTAAGTAAAATATCAGTATGTTTTTCTCTTTTGCCTTTCCACTATTTGTCATCTTCCTTAGCAAGACTATGGCATCTCTTTCTCTGAAATGATGAGGTGGGCATGAGAGTGGGAATAAATTGTAACAATAAGGTCAAAAAACATTCAAAACAGGATTTTACAATATTTGACAATAGACTTGAAAGACTTTTCATATATGAAGGAGATCTTCTTTATTCCATTAATACAGAGCTGTGTAATACAGAGCTCAGCACACTAGTGTGTCAAGAATGAGTTACAGGTCTTCCCTGGTTGCGCAGTGATTGAGAATCCGCCTGCCAATGCAGGGGACACGGGTTCGAGCCCTGGTCTGGGAAGATCCCATATGCCACGGAGCAACTGGGCCCGTGAGCCACAACTACTGAGCCTGCGCGTCTGGAGCCTGTGCTCCGCAACGAGAGAGGCCGCGATAGTGAGAGGCCCGCGCACCGCGATGAAGAGTGGCCCCCGCTTGCCGCGACTAGAGAAAGCCCTCGCACAGAAACGAAGACCCAACACAGCCATAAATAAATAAATAAATAAATAAAATTTAAAAAAACAAAAAAACAATTGTTTTAAAAAAAAAAAAAAAGAATGAGTTACAGGCATCAGAAGTATTGATTTACTCAGAACTGCTGGCCATCAGACTGCCTGGGGATTAAAGTAAAGCTTGAGGCCTGGAATGCAGATGGGCCAAGCTTTCAGGTCCTCACCAAGACAAGAAAATGTGGATCAGGAGTTTACATAGGCTGCTAGCTTTATCCCAGCAGGATGAACAGCAACCAAAGGAACAAAAACATCACCATGGAAACCAAATGAATCAGAGGACAGCACATAGATGCAAGATTTCCTTTCCTTTTTCTCTGTGAGGTCACATAAGCCACAAACCTCTGCCAGGAGAGAAGGAAATGCAAAATTTGAGCAGTTGCATATTTTACCTAAAAACACTATTTAAATTATTGCATCAGGCTGGTATTTAAAGATTGAACAGATTAAATGCAGTCTTCCTCTTCTACTATCAAGGGTTTGAGGGCTTTTGAGGAAGATAAAGGCAGTCTCAAAAAATAATGAGAATGTGTACTCTTTGTACATCTATGTGACAGTGGGAGTGTATTTGTTTTTCTGCTTCATTTTACTGACTTTTGCTCAGTTTTCTGACTAATATACAGGATGAGATGGATAGGAAGTAGATACCAGTAACCAATGGGAAGGGGATATGAACAGAAGCACTCTGTTCCCTCAACAATTTCTCCCACTGACTTGTAGTCTTTACTTCCTGAGAGAACTGAGAATCTATGGCTGGTCTGCAATCTAGAGAGACTGTGCAGAAATCTTTTTCTCATATTTAATGTAATTGTGGGCACTGCTTTTTCAGCCCTGTAGGTTACTGAGTAGACTGAAGACAACTAGGTTGCTCAAAGAAACTTGATAAAGTAGGCAATACTGTGTTTCTCAAATGATAACCTACGGCCAGCTTTTTTTTTTTTTTTTAATTTCTAATCCATTATAAATTTAGTGCTTTTATAAAATACAATAAAAACAAATCACTGAGTTTCGGAGAATTTCAGCTTATTGCTAAAGATCACAGAGCATTGGTCGTGGCTGGTAAACGGCAGAGCTGGGACATGAATTGAAATAATCTGCTTCTATTCTCATCCTGCTTGCATTTTTCCTTTTCTTTATATTCAAAGCTACTCAGTTTTGCTATGGAATATCTCTTCCAATCTTTGAAAAAAAGATAAGTGTTTAAGGGCTATCAGTTAAGCATTTGAAGTTAAGGCCTTGCACTGGGTACTGTACGACCACTAATTTCCATGGTGCAGTTCTGCCTACTCCAAGCTTACACAGCTAGAAGTGATGATTGGGGAGTGAACTTTGTATTGAGACCATGATACACGAAACAAAAATCCTTCAAACAAAGACAGCCAAATACAACACCTAGGATCCTTGTTTTATAAATGACAATGCTGCATTAGGAATGTTCTTGAGTTCAGATAACACCTATCAAAAAGAATTGGAGGTGGAAAATTAAGATTCTTAAGTACATTATTTTCAAGTTTCTGAAAGATAAAAACTTTTATGTTTTAATATAAAGATTGAAGATATTAAAAGAGGTTTAAGAGAAAATGTTAATGAAAATAAGAACAGATGGTATGTAAATTCCTAACAATAATCTCTGTAATTTGATGTATAATTTTCTGGTGAACAGGAAAACAGAACAGTTAGTAGAGAACATGCTGTATTTGTTAGCTTAACTGCATTGGGCTCCATTAGTCATTAAAGAAAGTATTTGTTTCTATTTTATCTTTGGTTTTAAGAAAGACATTTTTTCTATGCTTTGAATTAAGTATTAATAGGATAACTATTTCACATTGGATAACTACAAATTGCTTATTTAGGTGTTTCTATGGTTCAGTAACTAAGCTTAGATGACTATGTAATTAGCTTTTAAACTCTACCCTAATAGACAATATACCATTGCTGCTTTATGGAACTTCATTTAACATGGGGCATATATTTATGTGTGGAGTTTTCCCCCTCAAGTCCTAGATTCGAACTGTCACTTAGTACTTGCACTTATTTAATTTTGACTATTTCTGTTTTACTTTCCTCTTGTCAATTCCTGAGCATCCACTGAAAAATTACCAGGGGTCCCTGGGGGCATTTTGCTGAGCATGATCCTTGCTGGTGATCATTAATGAAACATTTGTGAATTGGTTTCAAAAGTACCATTTTTAGAAGCTCTTTTTGGTCTATTAAGCTCACAGGTAGTCAGACCAAGCAACTCCAGCCAGAGCTGTTGTTTATCATTTGTCATTCCACAACCCTTGCTTTGACCCTAAAGTGGGAGATGGACCACATCCTGATCATCCTTGGCTGGGATATGTAAACCAAAAGACAGTATTTCAGCACGTGAAATGAACTGAATTTTAAGCAGAGTGAAGTGATGGAATCAGCATATTTTTCCTGAACTGAAATAAAATCCACGTGTAAAATCTAAAATCTCTATTCAATCTTTATTTCGGAAACTATGTATTTATGAATCCTATATAAAATTTATATTATTCTATGTATTTTAATAGCAGAGGCTAACACACTTGGGTGCTTATAATGTACCAAAAATGCCCTAAGCACTTCAAATGCATTATTTCATGTAGCCAACAACACATTCATGAAGTGTTACAGACTGAGTGTTTGTGTTCTTTCCAAATTCATATGTTGAAGCTCTAACCCCCAATTTGATGGTATTAGAGGTAGGGCCTCTGGGAAGTAATTAGGTTTAGATGAGATCATGAGATCATGAGGGTGTGGCCCTCATTAAGGGATCACTACCCTTATAAGAACAGACCAGAGAGCTTGCTTCCAATCATTTTTTCTCTCTTTGTGCCATGTAAGGACACAACCAGAAAATAACTCTCTGTAAGCCAGAAAGAGAGCCCTCACCATGAATACGAACATGCTGATGCCCTGATCTTGGATTTCCCAGCCTCAAGACTATGAGAAGTAACTGTTTCCTGTTTAAGCCACCCAGCCTGTGTTATTTTGTTGTAACACATTGAGCAGACTAAGATGTGAGGTAATTACTATAGGATTACAGATGAAGTAGAAGAAATTTGGGGAGGTCATGAAATAACTCATGAAAGGTCATTTTTCTAGTGAGCAGGGATACCCCCTGACCACTGATTCTAGTATCCATATACCTAACTACCATGTTGTACTGCCTCCCCTTAGAAAGTCAAGCATGGGAAAAAAACAACCCTTCTGTGAAAAACTGACAATCCATGTGTGAAGCTGTTAATACACTCTTGAACCTAGTCCTGGAATTCAGGAGACCCATCTTATTGGTATTGTACTGAGGTCAGCATCACAAATGATCACAATAACTTCCAGGATGGTAAAAATTCAAACGCTTTATCTATATTACCAATTTGAGTAGAATTTATCCCTTTGTTAATTATTATATCTCATTTTGTAGTAATGCTTTTTATCCCACAGTAACTAAAGGGATAATGACTTCACCCTTTCATTCACTCAGTGTCAATTATGTGCTAGGCTTGGAGTAACTGAATATTTTGTCCTTAGATACTAATTCCTTTTCATTTGTTTATTCTACATACACTTATTTAGTGCCTCCTCTCTGTGAAGCACTCTTCAGAGCACTGGGGAAACACTGATGAACAAAATAGATAAAGGTACCTGTTCTCATAGAATTTACATCTTGGTGGGGAGAAGGAGACTGATAATAAACAAGTAATCAAGTAAATCTATACTTAAGATAATTTCTGCTAGCAAGAAATGTTATGGAGAAAATAAAACAGAGGCAAATGCATGGGGAGGTTAATGTGGTGGTAACATTTCTTGAAGGTGCTAACATTTGAGTTGATACTTGAATTATAAGTCAGAATATCTGGGGAAAAGCATTCCAGGCAAAGAGAACAGTGAGTGCAAAGTCCTTGAGTTGGAATTGACTTTCACGTTCCAGAGAATGAAGCAAGATGTTTTTTAGAGTCACTGCCCAATTTTCTTTAGGCTCAGATTGACTTGTTTTAGACCCTAGGCAAAAGCCAATTTGCATGGCTGGATTAACTAAGCTGATGAACACTGACTCACGTGCTTGGGCATTAAGGATGTCAAGTACCCATCTGGGTTTCTGTCTTCCTTCCTGTTGAATGTTATCTGTATTTGAAATCTTTCCAGCATTGACTTTAAAAGGGAAACGTAAGTCATTTAAATGAGAGAGCAAGCAGACAGGAGATGCTGTAAATCAGAGCTTACTGATCATGATTTGATTTTGAACATCTTCCAAGAATACTCTTTGCATTCCTTTCCAACCTCTGGTGATCTGATTGATTTACGCCAGAAATTATGACGTCATGTTACAGTCTTCCATTGGTTTGCTGCTGGTATACCAGTAGTGATCTATAATGGCAGTGATAATGAACATGATGGAGATCATTAAGTTACTACAGACATTAGCAGAGAAACTTGGAGTGGGAGACATTATTTTCTTATAAAAGAATTAAATTCCCATTTGAGTCATTAATCCAATGAAAATTCACATGCCACCAATGACTCAGAACACTTCACCAGGGAATGCCTTTGTGTACATGTAGGACAAGGCCATCGAGGCAGGTGACAACTTCAACACATGGAGCAGAGGAAGGATTTACTATAAAGGGGTCTAAAGTAGGAAGTGCGTGTTGTAGAAGAAATATTTCTTTTCTTTAACAGAACTTCTCTTCTATACCAATGTTATGTCTAATTAATAGCCTAAAAATATACACAGAATTATATAAGCTTGTGTCTAAATTTGTTTAGACAAAGAATCTGTTTCCTTGCCTTTTCCAGCCTCAGAAAATGCCTGCGCAGTTTGGTTCATGGCCTTCTTCTTCTATCTTCAAAGCCAGAGACGTTGTATCCCTTTGATCCTTCTTCCTTTGTTACATCTCCCTTTGACTCGGACCTTGGCTGAGAAAGGCTCTCTGCTTTGAAGAACTCATAGGATCAGGTTGGCTCCAGGATAATCTACCTGTCTCAAGGTCCTTAACCTTAGTCACATTCGCTAAGCCCCTATTCCCTGTAAGGTAATTTACTTATGGGTTCCAGGGATTAGGATTTAGGCGTCTTTGAGGACTATTTTGCCGACCGCAAACCATTACAGATGAGGAAACTTTACCGTAGACTCCTGTTCCTCCACTCCATCCCCCATCCTTGCCTGTTTCATGGATTTCAGGGGTACTAAGTTCCTCATCAGTGACCACAGAAGTAACAAATTTCCTGTATGGCTACCATGGTGGCCAGTGGTTGCCAACACTGGCTTCAAGGAAAGTGTGATGGACAACTCGTAGAGTCCCTGGTAGGCTAAAAGGCTGATGAGAACTGAATCTCAGGCACTTGCTCCCCACTAGCACTCTAGTTAGCTGGGAACTATTTGAAGAAGAGAATCTGGGGAAAGACTGGACTTTCTTGCATGAGCATTTGGAGGGTCAGAAACAACATTAAATGTAAACTAATTTATTCTCAAAAGTTGATGAAGGCTGGGACATAACAGAGTTGAGTGAATAAATATATTCTTCACTGCCACTGCTTTTATAAAACACTCAAAAGCCTGACTTACTATTTACAAGAATAAATACTGGAGTTACACAAATGCAGGCACACACACAGAGGGATAGAGAAAGCCATTTTAAAATTGAAACTTCTATAGATATACAAGATTTAGCTTCCTTCTTCATTCCCCAGGCGGAAGCTGGCAAGAGTCGATTAATAGCCTCCCCTAGCATATAAAACTGCGGATGTTCCCTTACTGCTGAATTTTTTTCTACATCCAAACTTATCAGTTATCTATGTTTTCATTTCGGGAGTCTAGATCCAGAAGGAGCATTAACTATAGTGCAGTTATAGTGTTTCTTCTCAGTGTCAGCAAGGTTGTAGTAATTTTTGCATAAAATATCTGTTAAAACTCAATGAGTGTTTTCCTTGTGGAGTTTACTAAAACTCAATATCTGTCATGAACCAAGGAGGCCAGTATTGTACACCCTTACATCTTTCACCTGTGAAATCCTAAAATTAGGATAATGGCAATAGTAACAGTGGCCCTCATCAAAATGCAAGAGGGAAGAGGGTGAAGGGTAGAAAGGAAAAGAGAATGATGTGCGTGTTTTTCACATTCAGGGAGAAAGCACTGATTACTAGCAGGTTCTCAGCGCTCTACGCGAGTTCATTCTCTAGCGTTTCCGGGAGCTCTATTTTGAGCACCAAGTGAAACACAACAATTTGAAAAGAGACTTCCATTTCTTGATATGCAAGAAAAGCATCCTGTAAGTATAGAATGATCTTTTCTTTTTTTTTTTTAAATTCTGGCAGGATTATTGCTGAATTGATATACTATTCTCCTTGGGCATAAACATATGTTAGAAAGAAAAGGAAGATACATGATTAAATACTTCACCTGTTCAATGAACCTTCCTTAAATGAACCTTAGCTCAAATGTTTTTTAAGAGAATAATTCAATATATGTTTTGGATTTCAAAGGTTACGTGTGATTTAAACAAATAAAGAAAGCAGACTGTATTCTCCTGACCTGCTGAGCTTGAGGGTGGCTCATGACTGTCTCACTCTGTACCCGTTTGCATCCAAGAACTGGAGTATTGGTCTTAGTCATCTTTTATGAGAGAATTCTTGGCAACAAGGGAGAAAGATACTGGGTGATGATTGGTCACTAATGTATTTTAACAGGTGCTTCTTGACATAAAAATAAATAGGCAAAACTGAAAATGTTACACTTATTTTATGGTGCGAAGACATCCACATGCCAATAAACTTCATCCTTCCATTTTAGTAAGGCCTGAAACAAAAGTTTTGGAGAAAGCTGGAGGCTCTGTGCTTTTGGCTGAGCTGTCTCTTCAAAGAAATGGGCCTCTGTGGATCCTCCAGACCCATTCATTACACTTTGCAAAACATGGGTGTTGGTCACTTGGCCCTGTCCAGCTGCTGATATTCATTTCATTTTCCATGGGGTATTCCTCCCAGGCTGGAGCTCTCTGCTTTCAACAACAGAGGACTCTCAATGATGTGAAGTCCTCTCAGAAAGAAGGTGGAAAGTTTAAGTTCTCATCAATACAAATGTGGTTTTAACTTCTAAAGGTCGATTATTTGATAAAGAACAGACAAGGTACATTGGGAATAATTCTAAAGGGAACAATTCAGGCTTGGACTCAATAGATCAGAGCTTTAGTTTTGACTCAGCTGTTTATTAAAATGTGTGCCTTTGGGTAATAAAAGAAAATGTGGTCTAAACATAGGATGGAATATTATTCAGCTTTAAAAATGAAGGAAATACTGCCATTTGCAACAACATGGATAGAGCTGGAAGACATTATGCTAAGTGAAACAAATCAATCATAGAGGGACAAATAATGCATGATTCCATTTATATGAAGTCTCTAAAATAGTCAAACTCATGGAAGAAGGGAGTAGAATGGTGGTTGCCGGGGGCTGGGGGAGGATGGAATGGAAAGTTGTTATTCAATATATATAAAGTTTCAGTTATGCAAGATGAAAGAGTTCTAGAGATCTGCTGTATGAAACTGTGCCTATAAGTTAACAATACTGTATGGTACCCTGCAAATATTAAGAATATTTGCAGGGTATTAACATAGAATATGTTAATATTAACATAAGCAGTGCTCACGTTAAGTGCTCTTCTACAACAATAACAATAAAAGACTAAATTTTGTGTATTGTCTGCTCCATGTGGCTTCTCATATGGTGTCTCATTTCATCCTCATGACTACCCTTTGAAGTATATGTTATTATCATCCCTGTTTTACAGATGAAGGAAATGAAGCTCACCCTGGTTAAACCAATTGCTTAGAGTCATGCCACAACTGAGTGCCACGGACAGCTCTCAATCTGAGAGCGTTTTGACTCTAAAGTTTATGCTCATTTTGTCTCATACATCATTTTTCCTGAATCATAGTTTCAACAGTCATAAAAGTGAGGTTAACAGTGCCTAACCTGCACAACTGCTGCAGAAGTTAAAAATAATATGTGTACAGTTGCTGGCACGTGGGTTGAATACATTTAACGAATCACTGAAAAAATAGTTATCCACTACCTGTTTTGTATCATGCATGGTTCTAGGTGCTGAGGGACACCATGGCAAACAATGGTACCATGGCCTTTGATGTCATGGAGCTTCCTGGTTTGTTATTTGCCTGTTTTATTACCAGTAATTTCAAAGTGGATGTGGAGGTGAGGTGGGTAGTGTATTAGTTTGCTAATGGCTGCCATAACAAAGAACCACAAATTGAATAGCTTAAACAACAGAAATTTATCATCTCTCAGTTCTGAAAACTAGAAATCCAAGATCAGTGTCAGAAAGGTTGGTTCCTTTTGAGGGCTGTGATGGAGAAGCTGTTCCATGTCTCTTTGCTAACTTCTGGTGGTTTTCTAGCAATCTTTTGTGTCCCTTGACATGTGAAAGCATCACCCAATCTCTGCCTTCATCTTCACATGATGCTCTCCTCCTGTGTGTGTCTGTGTCCAAATTTCTCCCTTTTAAAAGGGCATTAGTCATTGTGGATTGGGGGTCCCTTCTACTCTATTCTCACCTCATCTTAACTAATTACATCGGAAACGATATTATTTCCAAATACATTCGCATTCTAAGGTTATTGGGAGTTAAGACCTCAACATATAAAATTACCAGTGAACAATTCTACCGTTCCCCAGGTACATAAAATCCGCACAAGACTGAACTTAAACTCTTTCTTTCACACCTGTTCTTCCAGGTTTTTCTTTTCAGTTAGAGACACATGATCTATGCTGTCACTTAAGCTGAAAGCCAGAAATCATATCTGACCCTTCTTTCCCCATCACTTCTCTCAAATCCAAATGCTTTTAGCTTCTACACATCTCTCTGCTATGTCTTTGCCTATCCATAACTATTGCCTCTGTCCCAGCTCTGACCTTCAGCATCTCTTACCTGGGGAGGAAATAATAATTGATAACAAAGACCAATGTAACCCTCAGCATACAGCGCTTGTTCCAATGATACCAAAATGATAGGAGTCAAGATGCTGAGCAAAAACAAACTCTTAAAAATGGTGAAAATTATCAGACAGGTGAATAAGGTGATCTTGGGTAATAGGCAAAATCAGAGTTCTGTGATTCTGATCTTACTTCTTTCCCCTGTGTCCGCTATCTCTAGGGCAAAGTTGACATTAGATAATATGAGATACAGAAACCTTCTTTTGCAGAGAAATTAAACTTCAGAAAATCAAAAGTATATTGACTCAGTGAGAGAATATGGGCACTGGTCATCCTATAATCCTTCTTATCAGAGGTGAGGCAGAGAACTGTCTTGCATTTCCCAGGGCAGGGGTGTCTCTGCAGCTTCAAAGGATGACCTGTTGGGGAATGATGTGAGCGGGTTGTGTTTATAGCCTCAATTAAATCACATGAATCTTACAGCTAAGCACGTCCAATCAAAGAAGAAGGAAAACAAATGTCCTGAAAGGTCAGGCACAAGCATAAAATGAGCCTGACCCCAGGCCTCTTTGTCACCTCAGGCAATAAGGAATCCTGGCCAAGCAGAGCAGCTGTTCTCACAATATTCTCCCTGCTTAACCTCTTATCTATTTCTGATGTGAGATCTATAAACATAATAGTTCAGAGCAATGGAAAAAATTCTCTCTGCAATACTTTTAAGTTTTGAATCAGAAACTGGTATGCTTGATTACCCTAGGCTTTCACTTTATTTGGAATTTTAGATAAATATTTTAATAAAGCAGGAAAAGATGATGATCCTGACATCTCTATTACTTCAGTTCATGGTAATAACAGATAAAGATGAGGATCAGAAAATATGGCCCTGGCAAAACTATGAAGAGGAAGATGTCTTTTCCTGGAGCCTTCAGCCATGTGATTCTGGACCCTTTCCACGTGTTAAGAGTGTCCCTTATTATTCATCTCAGATATTCACATATGAGAGTGCTCTGGCCATGACACTGTTTGATTTTCAGCTGACCTGACTGTATGGTGAGTGTACCATGGCGGGCGCTGACATATTGATAGAGAGCTAAATTAAAAGGAGGCACAGGGACTTCCCTTGTGGTCCAGTGGGTAAGTCTCTGCACTCCCAATTCAGGGGGCCTGGGTTCGATCCCTGGTCGTGGAACTAGGTTCCACATGCGTGCTGCCACTAAGAGTTCACATGATGCAACTAAAAGATCCCGCACACCGCAACTAAAGATCCTGCATGCAGTAACAATGATCCCGACTGCCGCAATTAAGATTCGGCACAGCCTAAATAAATAAATATTAAAAAAATAAAGGAGGCACAGAGGAGCTCTCTGGCTTTGAGGGTACAAGGAAGAGAGTGGTAAAGGCTAGTGATTTCCAGTCTGACTGTGAATCAAACTACCTGAAAAAGTTTTGTTTCTTTGTTTTTGCTTTTATTTAATTAACTGTAGGTTTTCTTGCCCCTCCCAGAAAGTAAATCATTTTTGGTAGATGAGGGGAGGGCTGAGATTCTATCATTCAGTCAGTATTCAAAGCCCAATTTGGGGACCAGTGGAGTGTATTGCTCTAGTGTTTTTGGTGTATAATCTGGTACACCAAAAGGACAAGGTTTAAAGGACAATATAGATCACACTGAATGCAGAAAAAGGTTAAAGAGATTAAATGAGCTATTGGATATAATATATAGTATCCCAGCAATGGAGAAAAGGACAATCCAGCACAGAAATACAAGTCCTTGAAGTAGAGAATTCAACAAATGAAACAGGAAAAAGGGTTTTCAAAGACCCAGTTCATTGAAATTTGTCTGAAATGAAAAGACTAGATTGATCAATTTAAAGGACTGTTGGTATACAAAGACAAATTGATTCAGAATTATAGGAACTGAGACCCATCCCAGGTAAGTCATTGAACTCAAAAAATAAAAAAAAATTCTTCAGTTCATCTGGTCAAAAAATAAATATCACCCATGAGGGGAGAATATGCAGGTGACTTCATTCCTTTCCCATAGCAATATCAATGTCTATATATTACTGAAGGATTAAAAGTGTGACACAAGTTTACTGTATTCATTCAAGTCATATTTCAAGAATAAATACCACAGAGAGGCTTTCTCAAAGAGGAAAGGTCACATGTTACCCGTAAGTCCCTCTGGAGAAAAGGAAAAAAAGAAAATCAAATAAACCTGAATCCAGCCAAATATAAACTATATTAAAAGACAAAATTTAACAATGGAACAATTGTGGTAAATGGCTTTAAGATTTAAATTCTTTTAATAGATATTTAACCCACTAATATGTGGAAACTAAATAATGAAAGACTGAATAATAAAAGAAACTGTTATAGATCAGAATGTGAATGTTGTTCATTCATCCAGACGAAGTAAAGATAATTACAAGTATCAAAGATTGAAAAATGAGGGAGAGGTGAGATGGGCAGAAATATAAGAATGCGAATCAGTTCCTCTTTCACCAGAGAAAGACAATCAAAGATGTGTGAACTGGAGAAATATTTTGTAAATGCCATAATTGTTTTAATATCAGTATTTCAGATAACCTTTTTTTCCCCTGAAACTTAGAGGGATATTGTAAAATCACATATATTTTTAATGAAATATATTTATCTGCAAAGGCTAGTAATTTTCTCTGTTTTTTTTTGTTAAATTCAAATAAAATTTAATTTTTTTAATGTTTATATTAGATGATGTCATTGTTTTAGAGTTATTTCTATATTTTTATGGATTTATATATTTATATATGTTATTCCATGTTTATATCTATGTGTGTAAACATATATTTATGTATATATACATGCATATGTGTGTGTGTGTGTATGTATATATATATATGCATATATTCTATAGGGGAGCAAAGTTTATCACCCCAAAGTGTGTCTCTTTGTCATGTAAATTATTTTGAGCTGAAAGCAATCAAGGCCCAAAAGACTCAGGAAGAACCTTTGACTTTTCCCCTAATTGCCTAAAGAATGTAGATAGATAATCTCTTCCAGGAAGGGAGCTATCCATAGATAATTATAGCACGAACTAAGTGTGTAATTATAGTATGGCGAAGTCTTTTAAAATTCTTTGTGTCCTATGGTCTCTGAATGGCCCAGGAAACATTTGTTACCAAACAATGGCTTTTCCATCTTCATGTCAATTGCCTTCTTCTCTTTTGAAGTCCCAAACCACTACCCCCAATATCCTCTTTTGTCTTTAGCTGAAATGGTATTTAAGGTGAGTGTTTCAGTCATTTTGGCAAGTTACTCAGTTTGCCTGGGTCTGTCCCATGTATACATGTTATCAAACTTTAGTTTGATATTCTCCTGTTAATCTGTCTCATGCCAATTTAATTCTTAGAGCAGCCAGAAGAACCTAGAAAAGCAGAGAAAAATTTCTTCTTCCCCGAAATTCTTAAGAATTTGATTCATATATTAATTTGAATTATTGGGGCAGAAGGAAACTTCTTCCTCCTTGAATACACACACTTCCATACACACACACAGACACACACACTAGATATTAACACTGAGAAATGCCCTTGGCAGTAGCCCAATCATCTGCCTTCCACAAGAAATGTGTGCACCAAGGTCTTGTCAACATATATAGGTTCCCACTGCATGGGGCTGACTTAGAAATTTCACTGTCTGGTCCTTTATTTCTTTATTAGAAAACTTTTGACCCTGTATCTGGAAGGTCTTTCAGCTTCATTTGTCTTTACCAAAACCCTTTAACTTTCCCCAGCAGTTCTTTGTGACTAAGATGTCTGATCAAACCCAGTGAACTCTAATAAAATCTCATGGTCCTGGTCTCTCTGGCCACAGTTGATTGGTTAAGGGAGGAACATCTACCCAAGATTGAACAATGCACCTGTCTACAAGAATCTGGATATTTTATTGTGCTCTTCCAGTTTTAGTGGCTGGAAACTTGAATGTAATAAAACAATTGTGAAGTCTCATTTTCCACCATGGTGTATGGAGAGTTGAGAAAACTAGAGGGCCGGCAATGGGAAAGAATGAAGCAAATGCTGTGGAGGAACAGACACAGAGGTGCCTGATACTGTCTCAGTGTGCTCTTGTGTCTCAGTCTCTGGATTTTATGTGTACCGCTGTTCTCTTAGAATAAACCCCTCTTTCTATTTGAGTTCACTTGAGACAGTTTCTTCTGCCCAAATAATCCAAATTTGTATGTGCATTAAATTCTTAAGAAAGAGAAACATAAAAGACACTTTTATAGCATTTAAAATAAAGTAGTGGGATTTATGATAAAAAAATGAGCAATTTCAATTCTTGCTATATTCTAAAACCAAGTTGTTATTTGAGAACCATTTAATTTTTCAATAAATATTTATTGAGTTTAGGTGCTTGAACAAAATATACAAAATCCTTGCACTCAAGGAACTCCTCCATTTTGGTGGAGGCATATAGTCTTCTAGTCTCTGGATAAAATTGAAACATATAATAATTTGGGAAATAAACGGGTTCACTTAGGAGTAATCAATTCAATCTTTTCTAAAATACAGAGAATTTTACATCAAGAAGACATTAAAAGAACTCTCAATACAGTAAGAGAAATTCTGAATATTTTGGAGTTGTAAGATAGACTTGATATAACAAAACAGTAAAAAATATTTCTGACACCTATATTTTAATGAGGTTACTTAATGAAGGAAATTATGCTTTTAGTTTTCAGCTTTTGATAACACGTAGGTAAAGAGAAGCTGCTTGAAAAAGTTCATTTTGAGGTAGCTAAGCAAAAAATGTGTCAAATAAATATTTGTTGTATGAATGAATAAGTTTCTGGTCTTAAGGAGCTAACACTAAACTTAGGGGAAACATCACCTTATTTTCAACCTTTCAAACTCTGTCAAAAAATGTAGATTCAACTTACTAATTCTCTCTTCAGCTGTGCCTAGTAACATAATATCAATTTAGGTTTTCTCAATGAAAAATCTCCTTATTTAGAATTTCTAATAAATCATATTTTTACTCTTCTTTTTCTCCATTTATGCTCATTTTGATTTCACATTTTTTGCTTTTTTTCATAGATGTTATTCCTTGATTTATCTCTTTGAGGACCATCAACATATTTAAAGTTCTTTCCAAATTTCATTTGATATCAATATTTCTCCTAAAGTTTAATTTTGTTATTTGTCTTTCTAGAGGGTTTTCAGTTGCCCAGGGCTCCCAGAAAATTTCCTGGTCTTGAAGTTGGAGCTCAGGTCCCTTAACCAAGGTGATATGAGATATAATGCAGGTACCATCACTAAGTCAGAGGATATCCTCACCCACTATCTGGTTTGAGATTATATTTTTCTACCTCCTTTATTATGCAACTTTCCAAAACTGTATCTGGTCCTCAGTTACATTAGGCAACTCTGGCTCCTGACTCTTGCCATTTTCCTGAACAATAAAATCTCCAGGTTGCTTCAACACGCTTCCAGATCAGGAGTCCAGTATGCACATGGCTTCAGTCCCACTTAATTTGTTTCTGTTTTGTTTCTGGCCAACACACATCTTTATCTTGTGTTTGAGCATGGCTATTTTTTTAAAAAAGCTTCTCCTTTGATGTCTTATCTATCATTCTATATATCTGGAGTGGAGGGAGCATCAAAGGGTAAACCCTTGATGCTATCTTGACTGAAGTTGCAAAGTAAAGTTTTAAATCATTTTTCCAGACTTAAGCCAGGTGGAAAAAAAGGTGTAATTTTGGACAGTGGGACCACTCCCCTTGAAGTTACAGCATATGTAACTGAACTGAAATTAAAAGACAAATACAAAAACACATGTTCTGAAATGTCCTCTCACCTGCAATAATGTAGCAAAGGCCATTTGTATGATCAGGCCATCTCTAAGCAATTGATTTGGTAAAACCCCAGAGGATCAGGCCTCTCAGTAGAGTTTCTGGCACGAACAAGAACATAATTATTTATTCATACACTGTTGCAGCTGACAGAATGTGGAAATCATTAATTTCTTTATTTTACAAACTAATTACAAGAAAAATGAAGAAACTTGCTCAGTGGCAAACTATTAGTTAGAGGTAGAACTGAAATTAAGTTTTAGGTTAACAGGTCATTGTTCTTTTCACCGCACCATGCAGTTTAATTTATTTATTTTTCTTAAAAAAATGCAATGAATGTTGAGTATTTTGTGAGATATCTGGAAAATGCTTTATCATCCCCCTGGGCTGAAATTTATTCAAGCCATACCAATTTGTTGGTGTGGATGAAAATGTTGTATTTGTGCTGAGTGTACCTTATTTTTCAGACAAGTAAAGATGGTGCTGATGATATCAACCTTGTTCTTTTTTAATTTTTTTACATCTTTATTGGAGTATAATTGCTTTATTGGAGTATAATTGCTTTATTGGAGTATAATTGGAGTATAATATAATTGTTGTGTTAGTTTCTGCTGTACAACAAAGTAAGTCAGTTATATGTATACATATATCCCCATATCCTCTCCCTCTTGAGCCTCCCTCCCACCCTCCCCATCCCACCCCTCTAGGTGGTCACAAAGCACTGAGCTGATCTCCCTGTGCTATGCAGCAGCTTCCCACTAGCTATCTACTTTACATTTCAACCTGTTCTTTTATTCAATTAAATTCAAGCTCATTGAGTGAATTTACCTTTGTGAGATTTAAAGTTTTCAGAGTATTGTTCTTAAAAAAATCACAAATATTTTACAGTTGCAATTTGTTATAATTGTTTAGCATCCAGTTTTCAGGCTTCTAGAATTGTATAACTTTACGTAACTCATGCATTCATTTTTTCATTTCCAATATATGTTGAGTGCTTATTATGGGTGAAGCATTTTCTAGGTGTCTGAAATGTAAAATGAACAACACAGACATGTTTCCTGAACTCATAGAACTGACACTTCAGTGGAGGAAATAGAAAATAAAAAGAAATTACAAGATGAATAGAAATTAAAACTATTATAAGTATTATGAAGGAATGACACTAGGTGTTGTGTGAGGATAATCAGATGATTTGACTAAATCAGGAATTCAGAGGATTCTCCGGGGAGAGGGTCTGAAGGTTGAGAAGAAGCAAATTCAGTGAGGAGAGGAAGAAAGAACATTCCCAACAGAGAATAGGATGTGGAAAGATCCTATGGAAAGGGGATCCATGAGTTCTTTAGTATACTAAAATAAGCCAATAAGGCTGGAGAGTTTTCAGCAAGGGGAAGAGTGGCCCAAATTGAGGCTGGAAGAATAGACAGGGCTAGGTTCTGCATGGCCTTACAGATTAAGGACTTTGGATTTTATCTTTAGAACAATAGGAAAGGCTTAGAATATTCAAAAGTCATTCTGGCAGCAGGATGAGAATGGGCCATAGATGGTGCAGATAAACAAGTATCTGAGCTATTGTACACCAGGCAAGATATAAGAGCAACCTGAATGAGACGATGGGGGTAAGCATGGTGGGAAGCAAATGAATGAATGGAGGGAAGTGAATGAGGTATTTAGAAAAGAAAACTGACAGATGATGCAAGGAAGGTGACTATATAATGACATCCTTCACAGCAATAGAACCATGGAAAAGAATCTGGTTTCAAGGAGGTCAACTTTCCAAAGGTGTCTTACTAATTTGAAGTTCTTTAAAGATATATGACAAAAATGCCAGGTAGGTGATTGGATGTATAGGCTCAGAACTCAGAGGATAGTTCTGGACTAAAGAGGTAATTATGTGAATTATTTTCATATGGTGCTGGGAGTGGATTAGATCATCCAGGGAAAAAGTACAGGGTGAGAAAAGAAGATCAGGCCTATGACTTGACCTACCAAATTTAGTGTTTAGGTAAAAGATGATAAATCAACAGAAGAGATTTGAATTAGCTGCAAGAGTGAAAGGAGGGAATTAAGAAGAGTGCCATGTGACGTGGTCTTGTGAAGAGAGGGCTACACGGACAGTGAATTCCACAGTGCTGATTGCTATTTAGAGTTCAAAAAAGAAGAAAATTGAAAATCTCCTTTGGATTTACTGACCTCCTTAGTGAGAGTAGTTTTGTGTACATAAAGAGGATGGGAGCCAGATTAGAAAAAGTGGTCAAGAAAGTAAGTGAGGGAATGTACGAAGTAAGTGGGAATGTGTTGCAGGAGAAGGAAATATCACACCCTGGGACCCATGTGAGTCCCCAGGACAGACCTCCAAGTGAGGGTCCTTGGCTTCACGCAGGAACGATTTCAAGAGCAATCCAAAGTAAAGTGAAAGCAAGTTTATTTAGAGAGATACACATTCCATAGGTAAAATGCAGACCATCTCAGAAAGTGAGATTGACCCCAGAGCATGGGGTTGTTGGTTTCTATGGGTTGAATAATTTCATACGCTAACAAGCGGGAAGAATATTCCTGCTATTTCTGGTAAGGGTGGGGATTTCCAGGAATTGGGCCACTGCCCAGTTTTTCCCAGATCTGGGGGAACTGATCAATCATTTAATTCTACAGGCATACAGATAAAGGATAAATGTAATTTATTAATACTTTGTTTAAGATAGTATTATTTATTCACAATTCTTCCTTCCCTGTCCTTGCTATAGCTTTCCTAAGGACAGAGCATGCTTTCCTACCCTATTGATTTTAGGGCTTCAGGTGACTCGCTTTGATAGATGGCATGTGCTCAGATGTGATAGAGTGCTAGTTTTGAAAGGACACCTTAAGATTCATTGCAAGTGTCCACTTGAGATTGTGCTCAGTACTCTGCACAAGAGTAACAAGACCATCACCCACATAGATGCTCTAGAATAAGAATATAGGTACAGAAGACCTAACCTACCCCACAGTCTGGAGCCAATCCCTTGCAAAGGCAGCCAACCCACAGCCAATCTATAATCAACTTGTAGACTGTGAATGGGAATTGTTTTATATCATTATTGATGCAGTGACTGGACAAATCACTGCCTGTTGGCTATTTCACTCTGAGTTTATGATAGAGGTAATCTATGGGGTTTAGGGTTGCCTTAAAAATTATTTTAGAAAAAATAATCCAAATGCCTTTGCCCAAGCATAAAAGCCATGAGAATAGATTTAGTCTCTTCTGTTCTGCCCTATAGTATGAATTTCAGGAAGATAGATATGAGGGAAATACCTCAGGGGTTTGGTGACATTAATGGCAAAAGAAAGTTGCTAAAATGAAAAGTTGCATCTAAGAACATCAGTGTATTCTAATCTTATATTCATATTAAACAAATTGGAAAATGAAAAGAATCACTTAAGATGGAAACAATTTTGTTATTTTCTTAAGCAACTAACCAATCATGCATACTAAAATATAGCTGCAGTTTTAATCATGCATTGGTCACATGACTTCACCAAAATTCCTACCTACTCATGAATGAAGACAAAAAATATGTCACTAAAAGAAGGTTTCAAAAAGTGTCCACACTAAAGATTTTAAAATTAAAATATAACACTGAATCTTAGTTCAGGTAGGCACTATATGACTATAAATGAAATATTTTTTTATTTGTGATGATAATCACCTCTTGCCAGTTTTCCTCCAAAATTTATTATACACTTTTATTATCATTTATTTTAATTTATATTATTATTATTTTCTATAGTCTCAACTTTATCTTTGTCTTCATCTACATTTCGTATATTTCAAGAACAAGTTTTGTTTTCTCAGTGTTTTTATTTGCTTGTTTTTGTTTATTATCTGTAATTGGCAACTCTTACTGGATTGCAAATGTAAACTGAATCTCTTCAAGTCTCCAGCAAATGTCTTACTGGTGCTGGTCTATCCTTGGGCTCCCATAGTTGGGAAATAATTTATCACCATAGGATTTCTAGGTTGTAGAAAAACAAACGAACAAATAAGTAATAAATAATACAAAGAATTAACAGCCACAGTTTGAAATAATTTGGTAGTGTAGCTTTTAACAGAGGTACTTGTTTAAGAAATAAGAACATACCATCTCATCATAGATTGTCTATTTGTCTAGGCATTAGAACTGAGGAGAAATGTACCTAAAAATTCCCTTTTAAGTTTGTTTTTGAGGAAGAAAAAAAAAAGACAATACTACAGAAGGGAAACTATCTATGCCTTTTGTTGTCTATACATTTCACCACTTTACTACGTTATTTTTTATTCTACAATGTGGCTCATTTCCACAAAAAGAGAATAAAAACAATGGTGAAATAACATATGCACTGTGAGTTTGGTTAGAAAATGGCTAAAATTCCTTCACACTCCTGTTTTATCATCTGTAAAATGGGGCTAAAATTGCTTCTTTGGTAAATCATTGTGAGGACTTAATGAGAAAAAAACATCTAAGATGGAGTCTGATACATATCAGGCCTCACAAATTGTGGCTGCTTTTATTTACATAATTTTACTTGAATAATTATTAAAAATGTGAGCACAGTCAGACACATAGGTTTGCAGAAACAAGTTATTAACTGTTTGAAAAAAAGAATTCTGCAGTTAAAGGAGCTATTTAATGTTGAATTGGATCAACAGTGATAAAAATACTCTTAGCAATAAGTGACATTATTGCTATTAGGATGACCACTGCTCTGTGAGAAACACAAGTTTCTGCAGAATTGTGATGGAAATTCCAAATCATCACAACCTCAATAAACTACATGTAATGTTTACTTTATGTTTTACATGTAACTGAAGCCAAAAGCTATAATATATAGTGTTATAATGTTAGTAGTACTGGGCATGTTTTGACAATCACAACATTCAATGTTCAGACCATGCCAGGTGGTAGAATCTGGGCAGAGTTTATTATTAAGGAATAAAGAATGAAAAATTTGTAAAAGAAGATTTCCTGTTGAATAAACTGGACTGAGCATTTCATTTATTTCCACTCCCCTTTGAACTTTCACTAAAACAACAGTAAAGAATACAAAGGCTGAAACCCACAAAGACAAAGGATAAAAATTTAAGAAAAAAAAAGAGAAAAGAAAAAAAACAGACAAAGTGGATGAGAGATTCCACAAATTCTGGAAAAATGGATAGTTTGTGCTCTCTTTTGATTAGAGACTGTTTCATTCATAGCTTTATGTAGAGAAATTAAATTACATGGACTTTTTTTTTAATTGTATGAAAAGAGTGTGTGTATGTGTATGTGAGAGAGAGAGAAAGAGAGTGTGTGTATGTGTGTGTGTGTGTTTGTGTGTGTGTTTGTGTGCTGGTTACCCAAAGAAATAGAGTGGTAGTCAAAAGTGTAATTTTATTTCTTTTTTTGGTTGTACTCAAGATACCATAACTCAATAAATAATTGTTGCTAATAAAACCCACAGAAAATTAGGAGTTGCATCATTAGGCATGCTAATTCTTTTCACAATGAAACTTTATTGGATAATGTTTTTCTAAATTTCTCTGAGAAGCTAGATGTCTATACAAAGTCATGGCAATGTTAAAGTGTATATTACCTATGATGTAACAAATGAGGCAATTAATTTGGATTTGTTTCTACAGGATAAGCCGTTTGATATTTCTGTACTTTTTATGGCAGATTAGTTTTGATCATGGTAGATTATTATATTCTTTCTGAGTCATTAAGAGCTATTACTGACGTGTACCAAACTGTGTTTTGAAGCATTGCCATTATGTTTAAAACATATAATTTGTAGATAAAAGCAAAAGTATGAAGCCTGTCAAATATTCTTTTATTTCGTATTGGAAAGAGTAAGAAAATTCTTCACTTCAGTGTTGAATTATTACAAGGTAGGGAAATCAGTGTAAAAATTGATATTTAAAATAGAAAATGTTATCTCAATATTTGCAAGGGAACTGTGGTAAAGTTTACTAATGCTTTTTAAATCTGATTATTCTCTCCTTCCTGACAACACAGGAAGAATCTGCTTCCCAGATGCCTTTGCAGTTAGGCAGGGCCATGTGACTAGTTCTAGCCAGTGGGATATAAGTGAAATTAGTGTATCTTATTATCAGCTGAAGCTTTTAAGAGCAAGTATGCCACTTCCATCACCTCTCTTGCCCTTTGGCAGTGCCCATGGAGGCCATTTATTGAAATGATCGTGCTCAAAAGCAGCTCTGGAAAGACATTTGACTGACATCAGGCTTTGTGTGTGAGAGAAATAAATTTTATTGTTTAAGACACTTTTGCTGCAGCTAGTGGTTAAAATAGAAATGTCTCATTATGCAAAATCTATGCATAGATTTTAATTTTATTAAACAGAAATATACTTTCATAGAACAGAGATATTTCCTATTTAAAAATACTCCAAGGTACATGTACCTTTAATCAAAAAAATTGTTAAGTGTAAATAAGCACCACTTAATTCACATGATTTTAACTGATTAATCAGATCATAAAGTTATATGATTAAAAATTAAGAGGTTATGGGTGTGAATTTTACTCTTTATTGTTCAATAATAGAGCTCTGTGTGTGTGTGTGTGTGTGTTTCTGTGTGTGTAGAAAGGCAAATACTTATATGTAGCAAGATATTTTGAGCCATTAAATTAGGTCATATACATGGGGAAAATTTATAAGCTGAAAAGTATCATAAAATATAAAGAGGGCTTCCCTGGTGGCGCAGTGGTTGAGACTCTGCCTGCCAATGCAGGGGACACGGGTTTGAGCCCTGGTCTGGGAGGATCCCACATGCCGCGGAGCAACTGGGCCCGTGAGCCACAACTACTGAGCCTGCGTGTCTGGAGCCTGTGCTCCGCAACAGAAGAGGCCACGATAGTGAGAGGCCCGCGCACGGCGATGAAGAGTGGCCCCCGCTTGCTGCAATTAGAGAAAGCCCTCGCACAGAAACGAAGACCCAACATAGCCAAAAATAAATAAATAAATAAACTCCAATCTCTCTAAAAAAAAAAAAAAAAAAAGTTGTTTAAAAAATATATATATATAAAGAAATTAGTAGCATAAACACCATGATTATCATCACCATTAAAATCTTGCTACATTAAGAGTCTCAGGGCTGGTCCTGCACTTAGGAGGGGTCTACATATATTTCTCCACTGGATGGTATAATAAGCTAGTAATTTAGTCAATCAACTAATGTTGTTTGTGCTACATGGCACTGAGCAATCTATTTAGCTGATTTGCATGTTAACTGACAGTTCATTACCTTGACTGATATAGTAAGTTGTTTTGGTTTCATGCAGAATCTTAGACAGTTACAAATTATTGTCTAAGAAACTAAGCCCAAGCTCCAAATGCCAAGTTGGATACTCTGGTGCAGAACTCAGTCTCACCAGAGGGGACATTCAAAGATACCAAGTAGGCTGGCAACGGCTCTGCCCAGAGCATGGGCCATGTGTATACGTGAGTATATGTGTGTGTGTGTGTGTGTGTGTGTGTGTGTGTGTGTGTGTGCACAGCACATGTGTGCCCTCTCCACAGTGTTTCATATAGCATTTTTTAAACATCCTGTTCTCACCAGACCTATTTGTCTCATCAGATACATCTAAATAATTTAGGCTAAAATTAAATTCTTCTGTGGGATTATCTTTTTGTTTGTTTGTTGTAGAGAAACAGTATTCCTTATATCTCCTATAATTTTATCTCATCTATTCCTTTTTTTCCTTAGGTGCATGCTCAACCAATTATCACCTCTCTCTTCTGAAGCTTCAACTGCTTTCTCTCAACTGCCTCCCTTATAGCTTCATGAAGTCCTCAGGTCTCCCAAATAGCTTCCATCCACTGCATATACATATATGTGTCCATAAATTAGATTTGTTTTCTATTTCCTTTTGTATTATCCTGCAATTTTGATATTAGGGACATACAAGCTTTATAAAATGAATTGATATTAGGGACATATGAGCTTTATAGAATGAATTGGGAGCTTTCCCTCTTTTTCTATTCTCAAAAATGGTATATATCATATAGTAGTTACCTGTTTCTTGGAGTGTTGGAAAGACGTATTTAAAATCAGCTGGGCTTAGTATACCTTTTTGTGCAGGAAAAGAAGATTGATTACTAATCATTTCTTTAATGGTTACTGGTTTATTAAGGCATTTCATTTCTTATCTTGTAAATATTAGTAAAATACATTTTTCCTAAAAATTGCCCATTTCATCTTGTTTTCAAAATTATTAGGATAATCATATATGTTTGAAATTTTAAAATATCATTTGTATCTGTAGATAAATCTAGTTTTCTGTTCCTGTTATTATTTATTTATGACTTTTCTCTTTCCAATTGGCAAGTTTTTCCAGGTATTTATTTTATTAGGTTTTTTTCTTCCAAAGAAAATGTTTGTTTTTGCTGATCCTCTCTATTTATTTTCTATTTCATTAATATATCTTCTCATTTTATTGTTGATATTTCTTTATTTCCTCTTTATTTAGGTTTATGATATTCTAATCTGGTTAGTGTGACAGTGACTTCAAGACTTTAATAAACTCACTGAATTTTGCAGAAGGGAAAATTGTCAGTTTTAGGGCATGGATTCTGACCTTCTGAGTTCAAGGCCAGGATACTGTTTATTAGACCCACAGCTTTTTATTAGACCCACAGCTTTCAGAAAAAAACAAAAGAACAAAAACCTCAGTGCTGTAAACTATTTTAATAAAATGTTACATTTTGCTCTTTGGCTTACCTAGCATTAATTGTCATGCTCAGTGTGTGAGATAATTCTATGTTCATATTCTCCATACTGTAATTCAATTGTCTCAATCATGTTTACATAAAAAATATGCCTTACTTTTCTGTCTTTTTAGATTTCTATTTTCATTTTCAAGCAGATGGAAAGGAAAATTAGTTATGAGCATTTACGATAATGGGATACTAACAGAAGGATTGGAAATTCCTTGTATTTCTTCCCTGTTTACTCAGATGCCCTTAATGTCATCCTTGTCCTAAATTTCTAGCTGCTGAAGAAGTGTGTTTATCTTCAGGGACAATCCATTTTTAAACTTGGTATTAAATTCTTTAAATTCTAAAGGAGAAACATAGGAACAGGGATTTTAGACTTAAGATGTTGATTTGAATGCTAGTCACCGTTAATTAGCTAAGTGGTTCTGTGTATGTTTCTTAACCAAGTTGATCCTCGGTTTCCTCATTCTTATAGTGGAATTAAAATGTCTGTTTCATAAGGAGCTGTGAGAATTAATTGAGATAATGTACATAAAGTGGATCAGTTAATATAGATGAAAATTATGTTGCTTTCCTTCAGAGGTCTTAAAATCCATTTTTAGAAAGTGGATCATTTATGGTAAAGGCTGATGATGATACCAAGTAGCGTATAAAGGACACTGGAGCCAAATAAACCTGGGTTTGAATACTGGCTCTACCACTTACAGTGCCATGTTTTCCTCTGTAAATTGGGATCATTGTAGAATGAAGCTGGTGAAGTTGCTAAGATTAAATAATTTACATAACATATTTAGTAATCTCTGTCAATATAGGGAACATACTATAGAAATGTACTGGTTTTATTATTATTATTTTTACTTGTATAAAGGCTCAGGGGAAAGAGTAATCCCTGGAAAGGGAACTGTGGATGTGAGGGCAAACGGGAGTGGGGCAGGGAAAGCCTTGACTAGCAGTAGAAGCATAGAGCCCCTGAGGCTGGGGACTGTCTCATTCACTCAGCTCTGCAAGCCTGGTCCATGGCCCCATACCTGATACACAACACCCAGTCAACAAGCATGTGTGAAATGAATGAATACAACAGATAATGCATCAAGTGTGATATCAGAGGCATAAAAAAGATGAAATATGTTTTTAAAGAAAGTCAAAATCAGTTACCAGAATATATTTAAGTAGAAGAGGCAGAGGTCCTTGAAAGGAATAAAATATTGGCATTTTGGAAAAGAAAAAAGTAAATAATTATCTCTGTTTTCACTTATTCTTACAGAAAGAAATTATTTCTTCCCCTGAGAGGCGTTTTCTTCATTGGCATCAAGTGGTGGCAATAAAATGAGATCCAGGAGCTTGGCTTTGTTGGTACTTAGGATACCAGTTGGGCAATGTAACTGCTATCGAGTCCATGCTTGTACTGATCATTGTACTATAGGCCAATAAATCTAGAGACAAGGTGTTGGGGCAAGAGGTAGCAACTTTATTTGGAAAGCTAGCAGATCAACAGGATAGAGAGCTAGAAAAAGAACCATCTTACCCAAGTTAGAATTCAGGCTTCTTGTGTCCTTGCAGTTGTCTTTGTAGGTCTGCTAACGATGTTCCTGTAAACCTCCAACAAGACAAATGTTCTCTGTTCTGCAACTTTTTATCTGTATATGAATGAAAAGTGTTATCCCTTTAAAGGTTGAGCCTGGGAGGCAGAGCCTGGAGAAAGAGCTCTTATGTATATTCCAGGCTATAGGCAACATTCTTCTACTGATTGATCAGATAGTGGTGCAGAGCCAGCAGGACTAAGCCCGGGCAACGGAGTACAAAGGTTAGAGCTAAAGGAATAGATCCAACATGGTGTCAGGTTTGTTCTTCTCTCTTATATAACTGCATTGTAATTCTATTGTTGGAAACACCTACAGACAATCTTTTCCTTGTAGAATAGTTAGGGACTTCGGGTTTCTTATACAATGAATTACCCAAATGGAAAAGATAGGAAATTAGAAAGAAAGATAATCTGTTCTCTATTTCAAAGTAGAATCACTGCCACCCACCTCCTTGACTTTTACCTATATCTGGAACTTTCTCTGCATCAGCCAATGACAAAGTTAATACTCATACAGACTCTTCACTTTCCCCACACGGATCTATTTCACTCTGAATCTGAGGGCTAGAATATATTGCTAAAGACATAGAAGATAGATAGAGTTAAATGTATTCTACCATCTTAGCCCTCATTGTCAGAGTTTCAGTGCTATCAAAGAACAGTAATAATCATAATTAATATTTATTGAAATCCTAAAATAGCATTTTATATATATTTATACAATATGTATACATACATATATTTGTGTATTGTATGGATAATATTTTGATCTTTAAAACAATTCCACCAGGTAGATAAAGCAAGTGTTATTTTCCCCATTTGTAAAAAGAAGCTTAGAATGTTTTGGTGAGTTTCTCAAGGCCAGTCATGTATTGATTGGTGGACCCAGAATTTGAACCCAGGTTCTATGGTCCATGTTCTTTCCACTAGATTTTGCCAACATAAGGATCTGCAACAATAAAGACTATAAAAGACACAAAACTAATCAGCTTCTCTTCTCTTATTGTGACAAAAAAACATAGTGGTCCCTGTTTGATTGGTCAGAAGGCTGAGCCCAGAAGCATTTAGACTCTGGGCCTGGGGTCTAGTCAGCATAAGCTATCAGGAAATAGTGCACAGTTTAGCCAAACAAGGACACGGGTGCAGATGTCAGCAAGTGGGCACTGACAAGAGCAGCATGACACCAAGCTGTCACATTAAATAACCCAGAGAAACACCCTGTTGTTATCTTCTGCCTGGATCCCAGTTCAAAGGCATTGTCTACCACCACTGTAGAGTAAGTTCAACAGAGGCATGTAATTATCTAAGCTCCATTTAAATTATTAACAACATCCTTAATTTTAGAAAAGGGCCCAAGCCACATGCTATTTTCTAACTCACTGATTTCTAGTCACGCTGAATATTTAAATGTGAAATTGTCTTCCCTGATCTGATTCTCTCATTTGCTAGGAATTGGTGTCTTTAAATTTCTGGAGCAGTATCCACTGACTTTACGCCTTTGCCCCAGCCTTCCCGAGCTTCTCTAATCCGAAAGTTTAGTACTTCACCCTGCTCCTGGTACAGTAATTTCTGAGATAAGGCACATATGAAGCACTTTTGATCTGTTGCATACATGCATTAGAATTAAGTCAACTTGTGCATTCTCCAAAATCTCTTTGTTGTCAAAAATACTTGCGATCCAAGGAAGACCTGGCACCAGTGTTGCCCCGCAGAGCTCCCTTTTTTTATTGTACCAGTTACCTGTTGCCATATAAAAAAATCATCCCTGAACTTAATGACTTAAAGCAACTGTTTATTAACTTACAGTTCTGTAGATTGAAAAATGGGCTTGGATCGGCTGAAGAGTAATCTGCTAGTCTCATATGGCTGCACACATGTAACTGCCTGTGGCTGGCTGTTGTTGACCTCATTCACATGTCTGGCAGGTGACTGCTTCATGGCTGGGGGCTGGCTTACCACTGAATGCTACCTAAATTCTCTTCCACGTGACTGCTCAACCTCCAGCAGACTAGCTTGCGTGGTGGTCATAAATATTCATATCCATTCACATGCAAAATATACTCATCTCTGTCTAGGGCTCTTAAAAGACTCATCCAATTATGGAAATAGGCTCAAAACACCACAGTCTTGATCCTGTAATTTCCCACATATCTTGGATGTGGTTTCCATTGATCCAGGAACCTCTGATGTAAAAAGACTAGTTATTTGCCACTTACACAGCCAGCATACAGTAGTGACACAAAAACAGTATAACAGAAATAAATTCTTCCGCTGGAAAAGGGGAGGAATGGGAAACACATAGGAGTCAACGGTTCCTTACAATTCTGGGGAGACTGGAGGTGAGAAAAGCTTTATCTTCTGGAATTCTCTGGTGGTCCAGTAGTTAGGACTCCATACTTCCACTGCAGGGTGCACTGGTTCAATCCCTGGTCAGGGAACTGAGATCCTGGATGCCATGTGGTGGGGCCAAAAAATAAAAAATTAAAGCTTTATTTTCCAATAAAAATCGTGGCTCCTCTATATTTCTTTTCCACTCTTCTTGCAAATCAACCAGTTATTTAGCTTACCTTGGTATTCTCCTACCTTACTGACCAACCAAAAGATACTTTCTTCATTCTGCCTGGGGTTCTCCTTAACTACATCCAAAATTTCACTAGGTACACTTTCTATTTTCCAAGTTATCACAGACAATAGTTTTTCCAATTGTTTCACAACTGCCTAATGTGAGTCCTCATTTTCCAACATGCTATAACAACTTCCTCACAGTTTTCTCAGCCTCCACTGTTTTATCACTTTTCCAGACTTCATTAATACTTTTCTTGTAGCCTAGTCCCAGAGACAATGATACACATTTCAGTAAAACATGTTTGGTAAATAAGAATCCCATTTCTAGCTAAAAAGTTCTATATAAATCATTTTTGCTAAATAACAGATTAGCTTATGATGGAGTGGCTTAAAACAACAATCATTTATTAGCTAGTGATTCTATTGGTTAGCAATTGAGTCTGGGCTCAGCTGGGTAGTTTCTTGCTGGTCTCAACTAGACTCACTCATGCATGTGTGTTCGGTTGGTGGCCAATGGCCTAACTGATTACCCAGCAGTTGACTAGGGCTTCAACCATGTGTCTGTCATCATTCAGCAGGTTAGTCAAAGTGATTGATGACCTTCCAAAGGCAGCATGAAAGGACAAGCCCAGTGCAGAAGAGTGTTTCAAATTTTGTCTTCTGTCACATCTGCTTTTGCCCCGTGGACTAAAGAAATTCACACAGTCAAGCTCGTGTCTAAATGAGTGGAAAGGAGCTTCAAAGTCACACAGCAAAGGAGTGTGCAACCACGGATGGGAAGATTGTGAGCATTCTGCAATCCGTTACACCCTCTCATCTCAGTTTGTTCCAATAGGTGGCTCTTTTTCTTTGGTTCTTGGTCTTAGTTGTCATTGGTCACTTTGATGAGCCCCTCTGCTTCCTGCAGAAAGAGTTTCCTCTAAACCTGTACCCAATGGCTATCTTGCCCTGTGTCCTTTTTGAGAGTAAAATTTCACCCCATGATTCAGGATACCAACTGTGGACTTGCCACACAGACACAAAACCCTTTTTTCTTCATATCTTTTGTCACATGCCAGACTGTCACATCCACAGCTTTCTGTGAGCTCAGTGGAGGGCTAGCAGGGGCAGGTAAATAAACTAGGGAAAAGCAGGCCAGTACTGAACATCGCCCACTGTCCAAATCTCACTATCCTTGAGGGTCTAATAAATGTAAAGCAAATCTGAGATGGATAAAAGAATGTCAGAAAGTGACATGGAATATTTGTCTATGGATAGAAATAAAACTCTGAGAGAGGACCAGTTTCTGTCTTTATTTAAATCAGTACCCTAGGCCAAAATGAAGGTACAGAATCAAGTTCTTGGAGAAAGACCTGGAAGTGGAGGTTGAATACGTAACTTATAAAGAGTGGATACAACTGCTTGTTGCATTGTTAGCTTGACCACTATCTGAATCCAGTCCAACCGACTGCATGTCTGAACTCTGTCTTAACAGAAACTCAGGTAACTTTCTCATACCCTGACCTGAATATCCAGGTATCCCCTTGGCCCTCAGGGCAGTGATTCTGAGCTGGGGTAGCCTGAGGTCACAAGCCAGTCATCAGTGGCTATAAGTAGATTTTTCCCTTTACCATGGTGTGTGGTACAAATATTAGCATTATTTTATTTTATTTTTGCTTAGAAAATTTTTGAAAGGTGTAGGGAAAAACTGATTTATTAATTTCAACAAAATATATTGGCTATTATTATAATTTTTTCATAGCCCTTATTTCTCTCAACATATGTGTGTGTGTGTGTGTGTGTGTGTGTGTGTATCATCTTCCCATTAACATGTAAACTCCAAGAGGACACGGGCACTGTCTATGTTATTCACCCCTGTATTCTCAGACTTGAACAGTACCTGGCCTTTGCCTGGTACTCGTATTTTTGTGAAATGAAGCACTAAGACATGTACTAGAAGTATAATCTTGAAATCTTGAATATAACATGGTGTCTACCCTTGAGAAGCTTGCAGCCAAGAAGAAAAGCTTTCAATCTATATCATTTTCTGGCTGCATATATGTCTGGGAGAAGCTCATTGTTTTCTTTATCTTCACACTCATACTTCTGTGACTAGATGTGTGGGTTTTTCCCACACCAACCAATTCTCCAATACCAGCTCGCTAAAATGATTGTCCTTCAATTCAATTCAGTTCTAACACTTTCTTCCTGGAGTTAACATCAGATGTCATAAGTTAAGGGCTCAGTCCTACAAGACTGCCCCCACTTCAGATGCCAATTACAAGACCCAGGTTGTCACCTGTACTTCTGACTGACCAGCTATAGATCGATGTTCCCATGTCCCTCTCCTCAGGTTCAGTAATTTTCTAGAATGACTCATGGAACTCAGGGAAATGCTTACTTGTATTTATCAGTTTATTATATAATTAAGGATATGATAAAGGATACAGATGAATAGGCAGATGAAGAAACACATAGGATGAAGTATGGAAGGGTCTTGAACATAGGAGTTTTGTCCCCTGGAGTTGAGGTGTGCCATCTTCCCAGCTATGTGAATGTGTTTAACAACCCAGAAGCTCTCTGAACCCTGTATTTTGGGATTTTGGGGGAGGCATCATCATGTAGGCATGATCAATAATTAAATCAGTTTGCAACCCCTCTCCTCTCTCCAGAGTATGAGGGGTAGGGATGAACATTTCAAGTTTCTAATCATGGGTTGGTCTTTCTGGTGACGGCCTCCATCTAGGAGCCCACCAAGAATTGCCTCATTAGGACAAAAGACTCTCCTATCACCCAGGAAATTCCAAGGGTTTTAGGAGTTCTCTGTCAGGCACCAGGGTCAAAGACCAAATATTAGTGGAAGCTAGGGACAGAGACATATCTACATACATATAAGAATACATATAGATATATCTATATCTTTGGGACCTCTGCGTGAGATAGAGCAGGGGATGTGTTTTATAGTGATTCTCCTGTCACTCCCTAGTGTCCTTAATGGATCTTCAAGATAATTCCCAGGACAAGAAAAGGCTCCTCTTGGCTTTCATGAAGTAGCATTTATGTAGCTTTCTTAAAGGCTCAGCTAGGCGTATGGAAGATGTTCCAGCCTACATGCCTGATGGTCATCCTTTATTGAGTTAGGAAGATTATATCAGGTCTACTTTATTAGAGGTTAAAAGTTGTACTTTCTCCACCATTATGGAATCATTCACACAGAATCATTTTAGTCAGGCCAATTGCCTGCCAAGTAGAATGCCTGGAACTGACCGATCTGAGCAGAAATTATGGTCTATAATATTTTTTCTGCTTCATGTGCAGAAACAGCCTCCAGCTGGATCTAGTTGAGTTCAGACTAAATTGCATTTGATTCATTGACTTTGCTGCAATTGGTTTGTATAACAGTATGGCAGGGACCCAGAACTGCAATCCTTTTGTTCACATGGCATTAAAATGGTATGTAGTAAGTTAGACAGACTCAATCTTTTGGTATCATTTGCTCAAATAAAAATGATAGGACTTTCAAATCATAGGAATACTGTTTCACATGCACACATACACATCCACCCACAAACACACATCAAGGAATTTTCACACTTTCTAAACAGGTTGAATCATAGCATCATCTTTAGAGACTGTTTTATCTAAAGTTTATTTTGTTCATTAGTTTATAATAGTGGTATATTAAATAGTGTGATTACTGTGTGTCATATTTATGCTACATGATTTCAAACCGTTAGTTCTTTAGATCTCACAGAAAACCTCTCAAAGTAGGTACTATTATCATCATCCTCATTAACAGCTGATGGCCCTGGAATTGGGAAGGTTAAGTAACCAGCCTAATGTCATACAGCTACTAAGTTGTACCTGGGATTTGAGTACAAACAGTCAGAATCTACAGCTTGTGCTGCTACCCATCCCACCTTACTGTCTCCTCCCTCCCTCCCTCCCTTTTTTCCTTTCTTCTAAATTCAATTGGCATCTCTTGAGTACCTCTTCTTTATATGAACCCCAATACAAGGAAGCATATATTTCAGGCTCTTAGAGGTTTTACAGATGAATGAGGAAAAGAATTCTGTAAAGAAAATTTACATCAAAAAATGGTGAACGCTCTAATAGATTAGAATATCATTCTAATATAATGCTCAAATATAATACATAAGGTATTACAGGATTAGAACAATAAATCTTCATGAGGTCATCTTTCACATTAGTTCTGTTCACCTCTCTAATCCTACACTGAGAACCCTACTTCGAAACTGTCAGGTGTTCCAAAAATACTTGATTGAGTCCCTGAGAGCAGTCTCACAAAGAAGATGGCATTTGACTTGACCCTAGCCTTTTATAATGAATTCTTGAACATGTCAAGTGTTTAACTTAATTATGAACACTTACCTAGGATGGGGCTTTACCATGTGCCAAATATTCTTTTAAGCACTTTGCAAATATGAAAATCAATAATCCTCATAACAATTGTCAACCCCATTTTCCAGATGAGAATGAAGGTCTGCAGAGATATTGAGTGACTTGCTGCAGCTAGAATGTGGTAGAACCAGGACCCCAACACCTGCACTCCGGCTCCAGGATGTGTGCTCCCTACCCCCACCCCTTGCTTTTTCTTAAGGGAGATGGGCATTCCAGGCCACATTTTTCAGCCACTTGACATTCAAAACACACGTTTCTCTTCTCTTTCTAAATGTTCTTTCCTTTTATATTGACGTATATGAAGAGGAATTTTCATTTCAATGTCATTAGATATGGAAAATTGGAATCCATGTCATTTGGGGTATAATCTATATAAACAAGAAAATAGGTTTTATTTGGCTTTTGACAAACATCTGTCAAGTTGTGTACATATGTGCACACAAAACTGTTTTGTGTGCTCAGGAATATACAGTTCTTTTATCCCTACTTGGCTCTCACTTATCTTTGTAATTTTTTCAGCTTGTCCATTTAAATTTCCACCTGTAACTTCATACACATTAGAACAAGCTCAGGCATTAGGCACAGGAATTGTAAGTGCTCCTCAGTTCATAGTTTATTATCCTAGTGTTGAATCAAGTGCCACCTGGCTTTAAGACCTAGTGGTTCTGAGCAAAACATTTGGAGTCAGGAGACCTTTGTTTGAACACAGGATTTTCTAATTTTAAGTATGTAACTCTGGGCAAATTACTTAACCTCTAGATATCAGTTTCTTTATTGGCATAACAAGAGACAATCATATTTGCTATATAAGGTTTCATGAGTCACTCTATATAAAGTGCTTGGCAATACATCTGGCTAAGTAAATGGCAGTTATTTTATTAAAATGGTTCTAACCATGGAGACTTAATGTCCTACTTCTGGACTCACATTTCCTCATGTCTCATCTTAGCAAACAACTCCTGGCTTTGCTGCTAAGATTTCTACCTCCCTCCGTCTTGGGCTTTCTAAGAGTGTTTTCTAGAGCTGGCTTCTCAGCTCTTAGCCACTTCAGCACTTATGACAAAAATGCTATGGCATTAGCCCATCTTGTGACGTTCACCCAAAGAAGGAAAAATTTCTCAGCCTGAATGTCATAGTTTGCTGTATTCTGATCCCTTCACTTACCTCAAAATATTTTATTCTGACATACTCCCTTTTCTCCAATGGGACAAAACTCACTTTTCTTTACCCTAAAATATACGTAGTATTTTCTCTCTCATTTAGGGATATCCCATCTCGTCCTTTGCAATTATTTCTTTCAAATTTTGATTTAAAATCAATCTCCTAAGCTAGGTTTTCTACAGCATTTTTAGCTCATTTTTATTAATTTTGTACCAATCATTTGTATCATTGGGATTTTATCAGAAAAACTGGGAAAAACTGTGAATGATACAGAATATGTATCATTGTTACTTATTACTGGTCTTCCACAAGTAAAAAGTAAGACAGGAGTGGAGTGAGGGAAGCAAGGATGATAGAACCCATCAGCACAAGCAAGAACCCTCGTGGGTCTCTCACCACCTACAAGCTCCAACTTTGATGACGGCGGTGACCTGAAGGAAAGCTGGCACTCTTCATCACAGAGCTAAACATGCACCTGGCCAGGATTTACAGAAGCATCTACAGAGAGTCAGTGGGTGCTAGAGAAGCTGTGAACCTGACTGCTACAACTCACCAACAAGGTGAGCCAGATCAGTGAAAACAAGTGTGAGTGGCAACAGAGCCTAAGGCCAGATTGACCGACTGTTTCAACACTGCTTTTGAAATCTCATGCATAAGGCCTTTGTGGTGTTGGGACCCAGGGTAGTCCACTCCAAATATGCCTCAGTTAGTTACTTTCAATTAAAGTTATTTGATTATTTTTATTAAGGTTACTTAAGAAACAGGCAATGAAAGAGGGACATTCTGACCTTCCTCTCCATCTCCTTGAAAGCAGGAAATAAATTTCCCATGTGAAAGATGCCCTCCCTGTGTCTGGAAGTAGAGGGACACCCTTATCCCCAGAGATAGGGAATTCGGGCTAAGAAGCCTGTATAAACAAAGCTTGTTACTTCTTTAATTTACTACCCCAAAGCCAAAGTCTGTTTAGATTCTTCACTAAATGAGCACCCAAAGCCTAAGTTTCTTTGTCCTGTCAATTCCACACAAATTTATTGTTTCTTTGTCTATAAAGTATAAAAGCTTCCTGCTTTGGCCACTTCTTAGGTCCCATTTCTATAATACCCATTTGGCCACTTCTTAGGTCCCATTTCTATAATATAAAAATGTGCATGATTTAAAATTAGTTTATCTTTCTCCTGTTAATCTGTCTTCTGTCAATTGTATTATTAGTCCAGCCACAAGAGCTCAAAAAGGGTAAAGGGGGAAATTTATCCCTCCCCAACAGTGCCTCACACTAACCAGGAGCCTCGGTGGTAAGGGAATTCTGGGAAGTGCATTTGCAGCTTAGGTAAATTGGCACAGCACAAATACATTGCTCTACCCCTTGCAATGTGACATTCATATATACTTTTTTTAACCATTCTTAATATCACTTCCAAATTGAGACAATGGCAAAATAATGCTTCTGTATAACATGATATAGCTATCCGTTCTACAATTGAAAACACTCTTTTACGTAAGAAAATACAAATTTTTTCTTTGTCTTCTAGCAGAAACATTGATATTTCCCCTTTGTTAGTCTGTAACTTGAAAACTTACATTTAAGATTAATTGCTATGAACACTTCTGCTTCCTTCTTTTAGATGATAGAAGAGGAGAAGAAAAAAGCTTAATGTATACCTAAATATATTCTGAAATCCAGACACCTTTTTCCTTACTACCCATTGTGGACTCGCAGCCCAATTTCTCCTGGATGGTCAGAATTTGTCTCCAATAAAATTAAAGTTACACATTCTTTTTGATTCATATCATTTATTTTTGATCACATGGATTTTGATTCACATCAACTATTCATCCATAACATGAGGAGCCCAATGTGTGCAGGTAGCAGTCTCAAATTTCAGTGTAATAAAATACTTACTGTATCATCTAGTGGAAACTCTATTCTTTTTTTTTTTTTAATACAGCAGGTTCTTATTAGTTATCCATTTTATACATATTAGTGTATACATGTCAATCTCAATCTCCCAGTTCATCACACCACCACCACCCCACCGCACTCCCTGCCAATTTCCCCCTTGGTGTCCATACGTTTGTTCTCTACATCTGTGTCTCAATTTCCGCCCTGCAAACCGGTTCGTCTGTACCATTTTTCTAGGTTCCACATATATGCATTAATATACAATATTTGTTTTTCTCTTTCTGACTTACTTCACTCTCTATGACAGTCTCTAGATTCATCCATGTCTCTACAAATGACCCAATTTCATTCCTTTTTATGGCTGAGTAATATTCCATTGTATATATGTACCACACCTCCTTTATCCATTCGTCTGTCGATGGACATTTAGGTTGCTTCCATGACCTAGCTATTGTAAATAGTGCTGCAATGAACATTGGGGTGCATGTGTCTTTTTGAATTATGATTTCTCTGGGTATATGCCCAGTAGTGGGATTACTGGGTCATATGGTAGTTCTATTTTTAGTTTTTTAATGAACCTCCATACTGTTCTCCATAGTGGCTGTATCAATTTACATTCCCACCAACAGTGCAAGAGGGTTCCCTTTTCTCCACACCCTATACAGCATTTGTTGTTTGTAGATTTTCTGGTGATGCCCATTCTAACTGGTGTGAGGTGATACCTCATTGCAGTTTTGATTTGCATTTCTCTAATGATTAGTGATGTTGAGCAGCTTTTCATGTGCTTCTTGCCCATCTGTATGTCTTCTTTAGAGAAATGTCTATTTAGGTCTTCTGCCCATTTTTGGACTGGGTTGTTTGTTTCTTTAATATTGAGCTGCATGAGCTGTTTATATATTTTGGAGATTAATCCTTTGTCCGTTGATTCATTTGCAAATATTTTCTCCCATTCTGAGGGTTGTCTTTTCGTCTTGTTTATGGTTTCCTTTGCTGTGCAAAAGCTTTGAAGTTTCATTAGGTCCCATTTGTTTATTTTTGTTTTTATTTCCATTACTCTAGGAGGTGGATCCAAAAGGATCTTGCTGTGATTTATGAAACTTACCTGTGTTTGCAGAAATTGATGGAGCTCAATCTCATATGCTACTGTGATCTCCCAAGATTATGGATGAGTCAGACAACACCCTGTTGGGTAATTCAGGTCATATTGTAATTTTGGTCATGTAATCATGGTTAGGTGTTGGGTTCCTATTAAACCTGTTTAGCAAGCCAGAAGTGTTTTTCAAAAGGAGAAAAATTGTCTTCCAAAGAAGGTAGAGATTTGCTTCAAAATCCTAAAGATCTGCTCTGTGAATCACTTATAAGGATGGCCAAAAGTTCCATGCAGTCTTCTTATCTGACAGGGGTGCTTCGAGCACTGTCGTATCTTCTAGATCATGTAGCTCAGGATGGTAGAACAGCTTGCTTGACATCTTGTTCATGTTGCAGGGTTTCCTCTTGTTCTGGACCTTCATCAAAACTAAAAGCTTTTTGAGTTACTAGGTAAATGGGTCAGAATAGCACATCCAAATGAGGTACCTTTTATATCCAACATTTTAAGAGATATAATTAGTACTCTTTATTTAAAGGTGGGAAGAGTCAGATGCAGTAATTTGTCCTTAATTTTGAAAGGGATATCTTGACTTGTCCTGGAGGATTGGATCCCTAGAAATTTCATTAGGTGGCCAGCTTCTGAAGTTTTGTGGAATATGCTTCCCACCCACTGGCTCAGACGTTTCTAAACAATGCCTAAACTTGTTGCTATTATTTTCACATCCTTCCTGATGAGCTAAATATTACAAATAAAATGGATCATCATGATACCTTACTGAAGAATGGACAGGCAATTAAGACCCCTGCAGAGCAGATTATGACATAAGACTGCAGAATCAATATAGCCCTGGGTAGGGTAGTGATGATGTATTGTTGGCTCAGACAGCTGAATGCAAACTGCTTCTGATGATCTTTATTAACAGGTGTGGAGCAAAGAGCATTTGCCAGATCAATAGTCCCATACCATATGCCAGGGAATATGCTGATTTGCTCTAGTAACAAAACTACATTTGAAAGAGCAACTGCAATTGGCATCACCATCTAGTTAAGTTTATGGAAACCTACTGTCATTCTCCAAAATCCATCTGTCTTCCACAGAGGTCAGATAGACAAGTCAAATGGGATGTGGTAGAAATCACTACCCCTGCATCTTTCAAGTCTTTAATGGTGGCACGAATCTCTACAATCTGTCTAGGAACGCAATATTGGTTTTGGTTTATTATCTAGGCAGTTCTAGTGGCTCCTACTTGGCTTTACCTAAAATAATAGCCTTTACTCCATAGGTTAGGAAATGGAAGTGGGAATTCCACCAGTTTCTAGGCATGTCTATTATAACCATGCATTATGGAATCTGGGAAGTCATGCATTCTGGAATCTGGGTGAGTTTGGAGGCTCACTGGTTCACTGTGAGATAGACTCAAGCCAAAGCTCCATTGATCACAGATCTCTATCAATCTTTACTATGACTGGTATATCACAGTGAAATTTTTCATTTCCCAGAATTAGTTTAAGTTTACAGCCAGTCTCTAACAATCCCTCAAAAGTCTGATTAATTCCTCTTCTACAATGCACAACTACCCTGGTAAAAAGCTGTACGCTCCTTTGGGGGAAGGCTAAAAGGTTTACATTATAAGTTTTCATCATGGAATACGGTTCCTCCTCAAAGGCACCTGACCTTTCTTTCATTTAAGGGGTTCTGGGTATGTGAACTAGTTCATATCTGGGAATTTGTTAAGGGGCAAGATTTCTCAATTATAATTTGTAAGGCTTCTACTCACTAGACCTAGAGTTTTATGTGTATACAGACCAAGTAAGATTTTAGTATGCTGCCCATCTATTTCAGTTCTAGGGACACCATGATTGACTAGCCCATTTTGACCCCTGCTTGGACTCAGCTGCCACAAAACTGTGCAATTATGGGATCTGGTTAAACCATTTATATACAGCTATTGCTTCTGTTTCTGATTTTGGCCTGAAGATAGAAGGGAAGGCAGTAAAACAACAAATAATAGACCTAAAGTGGGGGTAGCAAGGACAAACTGAAATCCGTAAGGACAAGCTGGAACATACATCTGTCTCTCACCACCTCTAACCAAGCCTCCCACATCAGTGATGCCAGTAACCAGCCAAAGAAGCTGGTGCCCAGGATTTGGACAACTTAAGGAGATCTGACAGGAGTCTGAAGACCTGTGGTCCTAGCTGTCCGATTGCAGCAAACACTAGCTATGGATTTATTAACACTAAAGGAGATTCAACAGGGCTGGAGGAGTTGTAGGCCTAGCTGCTGTCACACAACAATGAAATGAGTCAGCAGATCAGGGACAAATGTTGGTAAGCCACAGTATCATTTGTTGCCCTGCACAGACCTGAGTGTAAAGAGAATGTGGCTGCTGCCTCACTTCTGCCTTCCAGTGTCATGTAAAATGTCCCTTATGATTCATGCTAATAAGGAAATATGCAAGTGTCAAAGCAAAAACTGCACCAGACACTGTTGAATAGGTAAGGAAGACTTTATTCAAGGCTATTGCAATAGGAGAGAGCTATCAGAACTCAGTCTGAGCTCAACTCCACTAAAATAAATGCAGAAGTTTTAACAGCTAAAGTTGGGGGATGGGGTCACAGGTCATCTGTGTTTGCTAACTGACCTTCTCCAAAGGAAAAGTAAACTTTCTCTTATCCTCATGACAGGAGGTAATTTTACAACTCCCACACTCCCACAGGGCTGTTATCTTTCCCGATGACTACTTTTCAAAAGGATAGCTCCCAAGTCCTTGGGAAAGACAGTCTTAGGTTGTAAAACTGGCAGGAGGCCTTTAAAAAAGATTTATATCTCAAGGAGGCAGAGAAAGAATTTACAATTACAAGTTTTCCAAAATAAGTGTTCTAAGAAAAGGGAGGTCAAGGGCCTAGAGTCAGGAAAAAGCCTATCTAAAGTTTAGTCAAGCTGAAGGAAACATTAAAGCTCTCTCGTCTCAGGGAAGGGAATTCTAGGAAACGTAGTAGTTTTCCTGTAGCTAAGTAGACAGAATACAAATTCAGCACAGTTCTCTGCTCTGAGCTCGTATTGTTCTGATAGCCTCATTTAGTACTTATTTGTTCTGTTAAGAATAACTATCTAAAATTGAGAAATAACATAAAAGAATGACTGCATGACCTTTAAGTGTCATGTTAGAACGTTGTAATAAGCCTTTCTGGGGATTGTTTAATTCTAGCTGCTGTAGCTAAAAAATAGCCATAAACCTGCTTGAATGGATGAGTGTGCCTGTGTTCCAGTAAACTTTATTTCCAAAAAACAGGTAATGGGTCAGGTTTGGCTCACTGGTTGAAGTTTGCTAACTCCCACTCTAGAGGAATGTAGTTTTGTTTGATTTCCTATTTACCGTGGATTAGCGCCTAGGTTCTGTGAAGTGAAATATTGATTTATGAATTTGTATGTTGTAAATGATTTTGTCCAAAAGGGATGTAATAGTTTTCTAACCAGTAGAGAAGATAACCTCAAATGTTACAGTTTTATTGCACCATAAGACACTAAATACCTTTATATTTTCCACTGCAACTTTATTTCAGGATTCTGTCTTTCATTAACTATAAATACTTCCATCTCTTCTATGTGCTTTTGAACCAGCTTTACCTACCAATTTTCCATTCCCCTCATTATTGCCTTAAATAAATATTTGATGCATGCTAACTATGTATTTGCAGTAGACTCATATTTTTAATGTTTGAAAATTATGCTTCGAGAGTTCTATAATTATTTTCAGCACTGGGCATTCTAAGCCTTTCTCAGAAGGGAAGAGCCTGTCCTGCTAAGCTCAAAGGAAAAGAAGAAACAGTGGAGCTGAACCTGTTCCATGATTTTCCCCGAAAGATCAGTCTTCCTCCTTTGGGGAAGACAGAGTTAGGGTGTGAGCATGGCCAGGAACATCCCGCTAGCTCTGTAGTTCTCCTTGTGTGGTCCCCAGACCAGCAGCATCAGCACCCTTTGGCAGTTATTAAATTTTTCGACTCATGGGTCCTCCCAGATCTACTGAATCCCACAATCTGCAATTTGAGGAACCTTCCAAGTGATGTTAATGCAAGCTAAAGTTCGAGAATCTCTGCTCAAAAGATGTCCAGTGGGGAATTCAAGTACCTCCTTCTCAAATAGGCATTTTTATACAAAGCTCGGCCTCTTTCTACTGGGTGAAAGCCTATCTTCAACCCTTCACACTGCTGCTAAAGGGAGAAATTCACGTTTGTCTTATTTTATAAGTGTGACTTGCTTATTCTTAATGATTTACTATTTAAATGGCAAGTTAAATTTCATTTTACTACAGGATTTATTTTTTAAAAGGAAGATAAAAGTTAATTTGGGAAAGTGGTATTGGTGGACCAGGTACTTTCCCCCTTGCCCTCTTGTTGCTATAACTTAGAGTTGTTTTCATAAAGATGAAGATTTAAAATGCGTTTCCACATTATCTCTGATTCCTCTTCTTTCATAATTCATTTCCATTCAGGCAGATGACCTGAAGGGAGAAAAGTACAGTAAGAAAATCATAATGCAGTATCAGAGTGTGACACAGAGATTGTGCTGAGCAGAGCATTTCATTCAGTGACTTCAAAAACCATTGTGGGCTTTCTAGAAATGTTTGCTTCCTAATAATCCATTGGGTATGTCTCAACTCAAGCTGAAGAGTGAGTGAACAAATAAGACAAGCAATAATAATGTAGACAGCCTATGGGGCTTTTTTGATACAGATCACTACTGAGGTGAAGCCTTTTCAATAATCATAATTATTTCAAATAGAGACGAATAAGTTGCCATAGGAAGTGCTCATTGTGATGACATATTTTTCATTCTGTAAGACTAGGCTTGAATGCTGATCCAGGCTACTGGGAAAACCACTTTTAGTCACATTGACTCATTCTGACACATGAAGGTCAGGGGAGCTGAATTTGCGGCCTGGCTCATTACTATAACACCAGGGGATGTCCCAGAGCTTCCAGCCTTGTCACGGAAGTGCAGCCTCATTCCCAGCTTAGAGCTTGGATTTGCACTGGCACAGGGAGAGTTTCCTCATGAGATCGTTTCTTTCTACCATCAGGACTACTATTTTCATAAAGCATCAAAAACTTATGCTCTCTGGAAGCAGGAGGCCCTGTGGAATAAGTATTTCAAGAGCACAAACCTCCTTTTCGGTAATCAACATCTCGCTACAACAATCTGCTTTGGTCACTTGGGGAGTTATCTCTAAGGTAATTCTGGATTTATCATGGCTTCCAGAATATCCCTGAGAATTCTATAAAATCTTTTCTGTCAATTTAAGCAGGACATATCAGACCAAGGCAGAGGGCAGCCCTTGACTGGTCTTTCAGCCAGTTGTCATAATGGGTGCCACCTAGGAGAGTTTGACCTGGAATTCACTGGTCCCAGGGGACTGTTCTGGCTTCTCTGCTTTCTATTTCCAGGGTAAGAGTTTACAAACATTAATTTTGTTAGTACATAAGAGGCAGATCAGGCTCTAGATATTTCAATCTAAATAAAATGAACAAAGAATGATAGCTTATTTATTAATTAGCAGGAAAAGATAATCTACTCATATCACAATTGATAAAGTATAAAGATATTTATACTCATTGTTTGATGACTACTAGATTGACATTACTATTAAATGTTCTTATTAATACAAATGATTATTATTTTAAAAATAACAATAAGAGGGATTTATTGAATGCTTAACATAGTCTAGGGACTATTCTGACAAATGTAATGTGAGGTGTTTTGAAAATTATTGATGTACATATCTCTTTTTTCTTTCTGAGCACCTGACCCTTATCCAAGTGTGCCTACATATTCAGAGTAGAGATGATAATTTGTTATCCAAAAAGAATACTACGAGAGAGATTCCAACATCCAAAAATATAATCTACAGCGATAGTCTTAAAAACTTTGAAGCATCTTGAAAAAAAGAATCTTTATCTTTCTTTATCTTATACTTTAGCAACTCAATAGTCAAAATTAGCAGCTTAGACCTAAAGCTTTACCTAAAAAAAAGAGGAAGAGTATAATGGAGATTGAGGGAAAAGTTCAGAGGGTTATACTTGCACTAGATTAGTGAAGGTTGTACCAAGGGAAGAAAGGAACTCTGGCTGCTTCGTCTTCAAAATCTATGGAAAGTGTTAGAGCTTGGGTTTCCCCAATCTAAGAAGCAGCCACACCAATCCTGGGTCGCACAGCAGGGGACCCTGAAGTTAGCTTTCCTGATCCACACTTGGGTCACGTGGGTGGTGTAAATAGGACACAGAAGGAGCTGAACATTTGGTGGGGGAGGAGGGGAGGTGTTGTAAGGTGATTCTCAAACACGACTGCAGAGTGAACTGCCAGAGTCAGGCCAAATAGAAGATACAATCAGAGAAATAAGGTTTTAATCTAGTTTTCTTGGACTCTTAGCTTGTGCTTCAGCAGTGGGACATCCTTAAGAGAGATTACCTTTATGTTGGGATAATCTGGGCAGTCACTTCTCCACTGCATGCCTTACCGCCATTAAGAATGGAAAAATGGTCCATTGGTCTGATGGTCCTCCTTCCCTTCCCTTCAGAGTACTGAAAATTCCTCCCTTTCTCCTGTTTTCATTAATCACACCATTTTTCTTACTGCACTTGTTTTTATAACATCTCTTCATTTCAGTATAATTTCAATAGTGTTATAACCACATCTGTATAGATTTACCATTTACTCTATTTAAGGCCTGCTTCTTCTGAATGGCATACAGGAAGACATCTTTTTCCTCTTCATTTGTAAAGTGATTCCTAATTATGCAGTAGAATAAGTAACTTCTGGGAAGGTTTCCATGCTCAACAAAAATGTCCCAGTCTCATCCAAGGCATGTGATTTCTTGCTGGCCACAACCACAGTGGGCAGGTAGACCTATTCTATCTTGGTCATATAGTATGCTTCCTGATCTTGTTCCTCCTCATCTTTTTTTTCAAATTCTAGGCTTCATGTTCTTTTGAGGTCTGAATCTCTGTGTCCGCTGGTTGTATAGATGACAGAGATATTTCATAATACATCATTCTTGAAAAGTCCTTTACAATCATTTTCATTATTTCTCTTATAAGTCCTAATGAGGAAAAATATTGGATTTTCTTCTCTCTTTTTTTTTTTTTCCATTGTAAAGAAGGGAAATTTGAAGGTTAAATGGTGTTAGCCAGGGAAACTGAAGATATATCGACAGCAGAAGTACCCAAGACCTTTAAAATCATCTATCTGCCTTACTTGACACTTCCTTTAAAATTTTATCACTGGAACTGTGATGAATAAAACATGAGGTTTGTATTCAAGCCATTTACATATCTCCTTGCTCTGAGGAAAATGCAGTCACCCAGATTTCTCTCTTCTGGCTCCAGTGTATTTCAGGAACTAGCAGACACAACTGAGATGATAAATGAGATTCCATTGTTGATAGGAGTGAAGTGGTAACCCACTGACCCAGGGCTCCCTCCAACTGGACTGGCTCAGCCCCCAGGCTAATAGTTCAATTTGCTATAAAATGAAGGCAGGGATCTAAAGAGCTTGACTCAGCCTTCATTCACTTTTGTTTTGTTTATGATCTTTGCCCTAATGCTGAGATTTTTCTGCTATGACCTTTTCTCCCCCTTGGCGCTTTGGACTTTTATTTTGGATTTTGGGCTACTTTCATTAAACTTTTTCTTTAATCCTTAGTTTTAATTCTTCATGGAACTAGAATATTATTGCTATATTCTCACCATTACAAGTCTTAATTTCTCTATTTAAAACATGAGAATAAACAATAGCTGCCCATCTAACATCCTTGTTTATAGAGTCCAATAAGATATCCAAATTATTTTTTATAAAATAATCAAGTTGATTAAAATTAATATTACTGCTGCTACTTCAACCACCAGCACCACCACTACTACCACTCTTACTATATTTACAACTGATAAAATGTCTTTATATCCAACATGCAGCAATATTTGACACTTAGCAGGTGCTCAGTACTTGTAGTTGAATTATATCGAATTGTACTCTGGCAGTGACTACTTAACCTCCTATTCTGCTTCTTTTGAACCAATTTCTTTTTTCCCCCATATTGTTTACTCTTATTAACATTTACAACAGAATGTATGGTTAGAAACCCTGAGAGAAATACCTTTTCTTCATTTTATTTCCCATGATTTTGTTCCTCACACTGAGTTTTGTTGTTCTTTTCACAGTTGAGACAATTGTGGGTAGACCCAAGGATCACTCATGGTCATGAATCAGATTCAGTGAATCTTAGATGTTAGTGTCACCATAAATTTTCATCTTATTTAGATTGTTCAATACTTATTGATTCCCTATCATAAACAAGACATTAGTGGGGCCAGTGGTACAAGGGGCTGCTGTAGAAAGACAGCATCACTGAGGATAAAATAAAAATTACAGTTCTGGAAGGCTATCTGTGTGTCTTCTAAATATTTACTTTGGATTGTATTGTATTGATGAATAAACTTATTCTGATAAACCATCAATTTATATACCCATTTTGATTAATTAGTTGATTGAATGTAACAAATCAACTGGTTGATTGGGACATTATGAAAAATCAGTACATTGAAGCCAGGCTCAGAGCTAATGTGAGGTGAGCCTCTCCTTGACATTATAGGAAGAGTATCTTAGTTGCCAGGAACATAATGTCCAGGGATGGCTGCAGTGATGACAAGGAGTGAGCTTTAGAAGAGCTACTTTGAAAAAAAAAAAGCAATAAAGTTTATAATTAACACAAGAGCATTTTAAAAGTATTAGTGTCAAATATTTTATGGTCAGGCCCATTTTCAAATTAATATTTTACTGTGTCTTTATACATTAATATTTTACATGTCTTTAAATATGGATACTTTGGTGATAAAAGTAACCACACAATGGAGTATAATTCCTGAGCTAACAAACTGTCCTATTCTTAAATTTCTTTCTAAGTTAAACATTTATGCAAATTTAAAATGTCTCTTTGTAGTACAGATTAATTATACTCTACCTTCATATTATCATACTTGGGGTGAAGTTCATACTTCAGCTTCTTTCTATCTTTTCTCATTTTTATCCAAGGAAAGATAAATGACTCTTCCATGGACAGATCATCTTTCATGGTTATACTTTCAGGATAGTATCAAAATCTGGATTGTAGCATTCCATTCCATATGTGTTCTCCATATTGTTTTTTTTAAAAACAATAATAAAATGTATATTTATCTTATTTCTATCTGTTGACTACAACTTTTTCTTCTTGAATGGTTTCTAATTCAGAAATATAGTAAGAGAAGTATGATTAGTTATAACATCAAACCCAAAATGTCTGTATTCCTGCTGACATCTTTTCACAAGGAAATTGTAAGATACTGTATACACAATCAAAATACTGTAATTAAACTTAACCTAACTGCATATATTTTCAATGGGAGAAAAATTGATATCAAGTTATTGCTACTCAAACTAACGTGTATTCACTGAACAGCTTTTGTAGGTTTTTAGTTAACACATTTTTAAAGCATATTTTAATGGATACTTCTGAATATTTATTTCCACATATTCTTATTCAGTTGATTCAAATGCCTTTGACAAAATAGTCTTGTCCTTTGATTTACGTGTGTGTGTGTGTGTTGATACCATAAATCCGTTATAGGTAAACTTTTTTGGTCATTCATTTTACATGTAAAAATTTACAATATTCTCATCTCCTTATTCAAATCCCCTCATGTGACTACTGGTCACCTGTTAGAATCACCTGGGGATCTTTGAGAAAATACTCATTACTGGGTTTCTCTTCTAGAGATTCTGATTTAGTTATTCTGGAGAAGTATCTGGGTGTGAATCATTTAAAAAGTTTCCATGTATTCCATATATGCCAAGGTTGAAAACACTACACTGGGCAATAGTCCTAGAAAGGAATTTTGTGGATTATGTGTCAAATTCACTTAAGAGCAGAAATATACAAAAATACACACTCAAGGGCTCTAATCCTCAGGATTATAATTCCGTACATCTTGGTTGTGGTGTTTTTGGTGATTCCAAAATGTGGTCAGGTTTGGGAACCTTGACCTCCATCACTTCTCTCTTCTCTTAGTTACTTACTTTCTAGCACCATGGACAGCACCCTTGACTTAAAAATCATGAGCTGAAATGTTAGAATTCCATAGTTTTTGAGTGAAAGGGATCTTTGAGGTCAAAACAAAAAAAGTACCATGTTTTCCAAGTGAGAAAAGTAATCATATACAAATTTTAAAATATTTTACAAAACTCACACAAGCAGGGTGAACAGTGCTGACAGTCTTATTGTTCATCATTTTTCTCAATTCTTCATTTACACTGGATTTCTTTATTTTGTGCAACACACATTGCCCATCCCCTAGATCCCATTTGTTTTGTAAACGTCTTCTCCTCACCAGGTTCAAGTGACACTTTCTCACGAAGTCATCTCTGATTTCTCAGACTAAGTCAGTTATGGTTATCATATGCTTTTATAGATTCATGTTTGTACACTTCATATTTTTTATATCAATATGTAATTAAACAATAAGCATTGTGATTATTAGAATAAAGTTCTCTTCTACCAGACTGTCAACTCCAAAGTCTGTGACTATTTTTGCTTATCTTTGTGTCCTTTACCCTAGCACAATGTCCAGTATGTAATAGACAGGTAATAAATATGTTTATTGAATTGAATTTATTAGCAACCATAACATGATGGAATTTTATTTGTCCTAATTTAAAATGTAATGAAATTTCTTGCTCATGCCATTTACTTTTGACTTCAGTGTGCTGTTTATGACCAATACTAACATGTGCAAGAGGATCTTTTACTATCACATAAAAGTTCTTTATGACAGTAAGCTGTTTGCTATTTTCAATTATTTATGAGTTATAAGGAAAAATGTACTGGCTTGTCAAAAAGAAGAGATATTTTAGGGTGTCTACTGAGGAAGCTGCAAGATACATTTTCTTTTCTTTTCCTGCAGTTATATATAGCACTCTCTGTGGAGAGATAGATAGATAGATAGATAGATAGGTAGATAGATAGATAGATACAGATGTAGACACAGCTATAGATATATGGTGTGCTATTTTTCCAATTCAACAACACTCACTGTATGAAAACTGATGAGATTCAAATATTATTAATATGCTAACAGAAACATATTCAAATATTTACATTTAGTCATTAGGTTATCTCATACAGTTACTTGCATAGCTCTACATATCACTGTTTTGATGATGACAGGCAAATAAGTATCTCTAGTCTTCTAGCCTTTCCCTTGAACTCCAGGCTGCTATATTATCTTCCTGACTACTCAGCTTCCCCACATGGATGTCTAACAGGAATCTCTAACTTAAGTAAACCTGACATCTTCTAATCTCCAAATTTCTCATTCTCCCCTACCCCCTGCCCAATCTTTCCCACTTCAGTAAATGGCACTTTAATTCACTGAGCTGCTCAAGGCCAAAAAAAATACATATATAGATATATATATAAACCAAAAAATAGTAGTCATTTAAAATTCCTCTCTCTTCCTCAGCTCTCCTTTCTAATCAAGTTATGTCAGCAGCACCTTCAAAATATTTCCTGTATCTTGCCACCTCTTACCATTTCCACTGCTCTCAGCTCAGTCCAAGCTGAACTCATCTTCTCACTGGCCTCTGTGTCTACTCTTGACCCTTACTTAGCAACCAAAGTGAGTAAATAAATCAGGCCATGTGGCTCCTATGCACTAACTCTCCAATAACTCCCCAACTCACACAGCACAAATGCCATGCCTGAAAAGCTAATATGATGTGTCTCCCTGCACCCTTTTTGATCTTAACTTTTGGTCTTCTCCCCTAGACCCCACCCAGCTCACTCTGCTCCAGTTCACTTGCTTTCTTGTTGGGGAATGTTCAAGAACATTCCTGCCTCAGACCCTTTGGAAAGTCCGTTTCTTCTGACTGAAACATCTTCCTCCCAGTTCACCAGAGTGGCTTCCCTCATTTCATTCAAATTCCTTTTCACTGGTTATGTCTCTGGAACAAAGCCTTCTCTCCTAGGAAACTTTTTGAAATTAGCTTATATGTTCTTTTTTACTCCTCTATCATGGTTTATTTTATTTTCAAAATACTTAAAACTACCTAACATTTTATTATCTGCAACTTAAGTTTAACAAATTCTAATAAATGGAATTCCAAAGGAGATATGGGCCTTAGTTATGTGCAGTTACCTTTAAGATCTTGGGGGTGTTGAATGATGTGGGTCTTTCTAAGGCCTGCAGAGTGGATTCTCATTGGGAATATAAAGAGGAGTACCAATGACTATATAGACAATTTATTGAAAAGCAAAGAATGCAGTGTGTAGACTGGGAATAGTGGCCAAGTTATCAGACAAAAGCAATTCTGTGAGTCTTTGCCTTTAATGGGATGATTAAGGCATTACTATGTTATTCATATATTTCTCAACTTAGTTTCCCATGGAATTCAGTGATTTTTTGGTGTTCTTTTTTGTGCCATTATTTTTTCTTTCAAACTTTGAAACTGGTACTTTTTCCACGTAGTACCCAAATACCCAAGTAGTTGATATCAACAACTACTGAAGAAAAGTTTTACTGAAGAAAAGTTATTGTTCCTGATTAAGTAAAGGATACAAAACTGAATAAGAAAAATAACAAATCCTGTATGATTCTACTTAAGTACCTAAAGTAGTCAAAATGACAGAGACTGAAAGTAGAATGGTGGTTACCAGGGGCTGGGGGAAGAGGAGAATGAGTTGTTTAATTGGTACATAGATTAAGTTTTGCAAGATGAAAAAGAGTTCTGGAGATGGGTAGTGACTGTATTTAATGCCACAGAATTTTACACTTAAAAATGGTTAAAATGGTAAGTTTTATGTTACATGTATTTTATAATAATAATAATAAATTAAATAAACTGTCTGTGCCTTCAAAGAGCTTTTAATCTAGTTAGTATGACATGTGAACAGTGAAGACAGTTTATGGGCTGGACTTAAGATGCTGGTGAGGGTATAAGACGGCCATTGTGTTCAGTTTTGTCAGATCAGTGCTGTGCCAATTGGAAGTCATAGCCTTGACTAAAAAGTGAATGTATCTGCTAAATCAGGCAACTTAATTCAGCTAAATATGCCTTGATAAAATGACTCAGCAGAATGTGCTTGGAGGTCAGTTCTCCTCTGTTCAGCAAGAAGGGAATGCTGAGTTTTGCCCAGTAAGTACTGCTCATGGCTTGGGTAGAATGCTGACAAAGTTGGAAATTGTCCTCTTGCTGTTTTAGAGGTTCTGGATTTCCTGTCTTTTCTAGTCTGATCCTGTAGTTCACCCAGACTAGTGCTGATCACGCTTTTGTCTGTCAGTGAATGTGGAGAGACTTGGAAAAGAATTCTATCAGTCTTTGATTTTTTTCTTTATTTTGATAATTTTTCAAAATTTAGTTGAGGCAGAGAGCTTTGCAAAACTCTTCAGATAACATGACTCTTGGTTATTGTTCTAATCCTGTTCGGGTTACCATGAGTAACTAGAAAAGAGACATGATGGCAGGGAGGGTTGAGGATGAAACATACGTGTGTAGGCATAAGACTGATATGGGAGAATTATTAATAGGCAGATGGTAGGGTTACATCAGGATAGATTCTAATTTAATAAGGCTTAAGCGGTGCCCAGGAATCTTCACGTTGAAAAAGAACCCCAGGTTCTTTTATAGAAACTTTGAAATAACATAAAAAGAAAACCGAACAGCTTAAGTTGAATGTTGGGCAATAGAGTATATTGGCAAACAAGCTAGCAAGAAGACTAGAAATTTAAGTTTTCATTTAAGCTCCCTCACTGTAGGTGAAAGATGAAAGGTGAAACTGTACCTAAAAGTGGCAATAGCAATGGGGCGAAAAGAGAAAAGTCAGTAACACAGTAATTTATTTCATTCAGATCATTGCATTAGGGATCTTTAAGTAAAATTGACTGAATTTTTATTGAACAGTGGTCAATTACATCTATTGATTGAATTAATTGATAGAATTAGTAGGCTGTTTCAGCGTTACTGAAACAGTGTTTTTAATCCCTGTTTCTTGGCCTCTGTTATGTCAGAAAATTTTTTTTTTAGATTACTGGTAAGGTCACTGAGGGGCTTTGAAAGGCAGTATAATGTAGGAAAAAAATAGACAGAATTAGGGCTAAATCCAGAGTCTGTTCTTTATTTTTGTGCTGCTACTACTGCCGTTACTACCATGACTATCACTGTTATCCCTCCTATTTTTGAGTACCACTAGACACAAGACATTATTCTCATATTCAGAACTACTTCTAGCTAGCAGTTTTCACTCTCTTTTGCAGATGAGTGAGCTACAGCTCAGAGACGTTGTGACTTGCCTAAGATCACATAGCTTGTAAATGACAACACAGCTCAAAAGTTTCTTCTGACAAATAGAGGACTTCCCATCTATTCCCAACTCTAGATGGATAATCTTAGAATAATTTATTGTCTGGATTTTAATTTTCTCATTTTCTAAGTAGAAATAATACTTCACAGTGTCATTGTGAGGATTAACTAAGACAGCGACTGATTTGTAGGTTATAAAAAACTTTAGTACTATAGTGTCACAGGTTTACTAGTCTTCTCCCAATGCTCATGTTCTATTCCTTTCATAGCATAGGAAAGACATTTTTGTTGGATACATGGACTCCCAAATTTAGCTGCTAAGTGTCCCTTTCTCCACTGCTCTATTCCTTTCTTCCACCCACCTGCCTAGGGATGGCAGAGCCGTGAGGAGAAGAGGAGAGGTTGGATCCCAAAGGATCCCATTGAGAAGAGCTACATACCAGCCTTAGGCTGCCCAACTCCAGACATTTACATGAAAGAGAAATAAACTACTCTTCTTCAAAATCTTAAATAATATAATATACATGATAAAAATTGTTAGTTATTTAATATTGTAATGTTATATGTAATATTATATTAGAATGATAATATTATATATTTTATAAAACATTATATATAGATACAGGTAATCTATATATCTATATACAGGGAGAGAGATATAGAGATTTGTTTTGAAAGGGGAAATGGAAGCAAAAATATTCATTTCATTAGAAAACTGATTTTAGACTATAAAAATTAAAAAGTATATATTTTAGACACTTTGTTATAAAGAAGAAAAATCTAATCCATAGTCGCATGAGCTTAGGGCTACAACTATTTTAATTTCACACATGTTATTCTATTTTTTTAATATGATTTCTTAAAATCTAGTCTTCATAAAAATGTGTTCCTGAGAACACTAAATATTCCCATGGGATGTTAATCAGTGCTATAAAGAAAAGGGGTTTGGTAAACATACTATTACTAGTGGGGATTCATTGAAAATCTTGTTTACAAATACCATTAGTGAGTTTTCCAATTCATATAACGCTTTTGAAAAGCAGTTTGGCAATATGTATTAGGGGCCAAGAAAATATGTATGCATTTTCACCCACTGTCCTATCTCCAGAAATACACCCTAAAATAATCCAAAGTATAACAAACTTCACACAGGTAAAACAGCGTGGATTTTTCACATTATTCAGAAAGATAAAAATTAACAGTGACTTTTTTTTCTTTTTAAAAAGAAATTATGACATTACAGAGACATCTAGAATGAACTAATTACGTACATCTAGAAAGTTTCCAAAACACAAAAGGAAAGATTTTTCATTTTTACAAATTAGACTTTTATGTAAATTTCAGATTTTTCAATTTCATCCTTCTCTTATGGCAATTTTCATTTTAATAAGACTTTGAAAGATATTCCTATTTTAACTTTTAGCTTGGGAGACATGAAAACAATGATACCATATGACCTCTTGGCCACTGCTAACTCATCTGGTTGGTTCCCTGTCCAGAATGACTTGCTGGCATTAGAGAGAAGCAGAGTGGCTCTCCACATAGAGAGTTTTACCAAGAAAATTTCTGCAAGGTCCTTTCCTTTAACTATCACACCAGCTACCTCCCCCTGCCTGCCCAAAGTACATTGGGCTTAATTATCTGGATATTCTTGGGGCCTTAGATATTAGAGCTACGATCATGTATTTTGTTTGTACCTTTTAATTAAGTCAAATATAGTTAGCTTAAGAATTAAAAAAAATGCTCATCTTATCTTTCGGAATAATGTGAAAAATATACAACAGTAAAAAGTTGATCAAACAAAATCTTTGACTTTTAGTTCAATGATTAAGTATTTTATATTATATATATTAAATTGAAGAGTTTGCCTCCTGTCTCTGCTTATCCTGCTCCCTCTACGTGCAGAACACTGCTCTAATCCTCTTTCACCAAGACCACTTCTTTTTGACCCTCAGATCTTAGTTTAGACATCACTTCCTCCAGAATATCTGTCCAAATGCTCCAGTCCTGTGTTAGGAATTCTTCTTATGAATTATAAAAAATCTTCTTTGTCTCATTATAGCGCTTGCCAAATTACATTGAAAAGACCCCTTTTACTTCACGTATACTCGCAAATAAATAGTTAGCAGCTTGCAGAAAAGGATCAAGTCTTTATGATTATTTCAGAATCTAGCACAGTGCTTAATATTGAATTGTGGGCTTCCCTGGTGGCGCCGTGGTTGAGAATCTGCCTGCTAATGCAAGGGACACGGGCTCGAGCCCTGGTCTGGGAAGATCCCACATGCTGCGGAGCAACTAGGCTCGTGAGCCACAATTACTGAGCCTGAGCGTCTGGAGCTTGTGCTCTGCAACAAGAGAGGCCGCGATAGTGAGAGGCCCGCGCACCGCGATGAAGAGTGGCCCCCGCTTACCGCAACTAGAGAAAGCCCTCGCACAGAAACGAAGACCCAACACAGACAAAAATAAATAAATAAATAAAATTTAAAAAATATATATTGAATTGTACTTATGGTTGAATTCCACTGGTAAAACGTTCATTTTGAAGGCATATTACAAAGCAATATATAAACTTTACATACTATAATAACAACTGCTTCATATACTGTTTCCAAAAGTATATCCAATAAAGCACTAGTTATAGGACACATTCTATGGTCAAGAAAGTCAAATTTGTTGGGAACATTTTGTGCATTCTATTCATCCTCTTAAGGGTTCTCCATTTATATCAACATAATAAAAGCACAGTGAGAACCTGTACAAAAGAATCTTGTTACCCTTTAACTCATTATTTTTCAAATGTATTTAACACCAAAATCCCCTTTCCTTGTAGAATTGATTAACATTCTAAGGAAATAGTATTCCCAGGAATAAATTTTGAGGGAGGCCAGATTTAAATTTTTTTTTTTTTTTTAATTAGAGTTCTAGGCTTACGTAATTTGGGGTTAGTTTTTTCTCTTTATGCCAAACTTTTTATTATATATACTGTTAATTCTGGCATATTGTTACATTATTTTTATAATCTAAAAGCAATTTTTAAATGAAACCCATTACACTTTCAAAATGACTCAATATGCAAATAAGTGTGAGTGCTCATAGACAATTTGTTCTTGAAAATATGCAGCTTTTTCACAATTTTTTATTGTGGTAAAATACACATAAGATTTTTACCATTTTAGTCATATTTAAATGTACAATTAAATGGTGTTATGTACATTCATATTGTTGTGCAACCATCACCACCATCCGCCTCAAGAAATATTTTCGTCTTATAAAACTGAAACTCTATACCCATTAAATAGTAACTCCTTTTTCCCCTCTCTTCCCAGCTCCTGGCAACCAATATTTTACCTTCTATTTTATGATTTTGACTACTCTAAATACTTCACATGAATGGAATCATAGGTTAATTTTCTTTCTGTGATTGACTTCTTTCATTTAGCATAGTGTTCTCCAGGTTGTAGGATATGTCAAAATTTCCTTCCTTCCTAAAGCTAAATAATTTTTCATTGTATATATTGTTGTATGGGTTACTATTTGCATGGAATATCTTTTTACATCCTTTAATTTTCAACCTATTTGTGTCTTTGGATTCAAAGTGAGATTCACTTGTAGAGAGCATATTGCTGGATCATGTTTTTTTTTTTTTTTTTTTCTTTTTTTTTTCATCCATTCTGCCAATCTCTATGTTTTGATTGGAGAGTTTAATTCATTTCTTTTAAAGTAATTACTGGCAAGGAAAATCTTACTTTGGTCATTTTACTATTTATATTCTCTATGCCTACAACATTTTTGCCCTTTGTTTCCTGTATTACATCTTATTTTGTGGGGTTTTATTTTGTGTGTGTGTACTGAAACATTTTAAAATTCCCTTCTCAGTTTTTTGTGTATAGTTTATAGCTATTTTCTTTGTGGTCAACATGCAGACTGTATGTAACATCTAAAGTTATAATACTCTAATTTGAATTTTTACCAGCCTCACTTCAACAACATAAAAAAAGGCTCTACTCCTTTAGAGCTCCACCCCCACCTTTTTAATTGTTGGTGTCACAAAATTACATCTTTACACATTATGTGCCACCAAACATAAACTAGTGATATTTTAAAGCATTATTATCTTAAATTATGTAGAAAACAAAATGTGGAGTTATAAATCAAAGTTACAGTAATACTAGCTCTTGTAGTTGTCCATGCATTACCTTTACTGTGACCTTTATTTCTTTATACAGCTTCGAGTTACTGTCTAGTGTTCTTTTATTCCAATCTGAACAACTCTTTTTAGCATTTCTTGCAAGGCAAGTCCAGCGACAATGAACTTCCTCACCTTTTGTTTATGTGGGCATGTCTTAATTTTCCCTTACTTTTGAAGGACAATTTTGTTGGATATAGAATACTTGGTTAACAGTTTTTTTATTACTTTAAATATGTTAGACCACTGCCTTCTGGACTCCAAAGTTTCTGATGTGAAATCTACTGATAATTGTATTGAACATTCCCTGCGTGTGATGAGTCACTTCTCTATTGCTGCTTTCAAGCTTCCCTCAAACTGCTTTGGCTTTCAGCAGTTTGATTATAATGTGTTTTGGTGTGAGCCTTTTTGAGTTTATCCTATTTGAACTTTGTACAACTTTTTTGATGTTTATACTCAATTTTAATCAAATTTGGGAAATTTTCAGCCATTATGTCTTCAAATATCCTCTCTGACCTTTTTTCTCTCTCCTATCCTTCTAAGACTCCTACCACTTGATAGCATTCCACAGATCCTTTAGGCTTTGCTTAATTTTCTTTTACTTTTTTACTTTTTTCTGTCCTCAGATTTAAAACTTTGAATTGTCCTATCTTCAGGTTCACTGATTCTTTCTTCTGCCTGCTCAAATCTGATTTTGAATCACTCTAGTGAATTTTTCATTTCAGTTATTGTACTTTTCAGCTCCAAAATTTTTTTTTGGTTTCTTTTTAGATTTTCTATCTCTTTATTGGTATTTCTATTTTGTTCATACATCATTTTCTTTTTGACTGTCTTTACATCTTCCTTTAGGTTTTTGGACATCGTTAAGACAGTTTTAAATTCCTTGTCTAGTAGATGTGCCATCAAGTCTTTTTCAGGAATCTTTTCTGTTATTTATGTATTTTTTAATTGTTTTGAATGGGCCATCTTTTCCTGTTTCTTTGTATGCCTTGTGTTTTTTTGTTCTTGTTGTTGTTGAAAACTGCACATTTGAATCTAATAATGCAGTGACTCTAGAAATCAGATTCTCCCCGTTTCCCAGAGTTTTCTATTTTTCTATTTGTTTCTGTGTTTGGTTTTGATTTCTGTAGGCGATCTCTGTGCTGAGGATCAGCCTTTAGTATAAACTTAAGTTTAAGGTATAAACTTAAGTTCTTTTCAGATCTTCCCAAGCCTGTGCCTTTCCCTAGGCATATGTCTTTTAAATTTCCTTTGTATGTGCAGTTGCTTTTGAATATTTGGCTCCCAGAAGGGGGAAAAATTTAAAAAAACTGAAGGAGTGAAATGTTCTAGGCCTTTAAGTTCCCTAGAAGTCACTTCAGCTAGAGGGGGAGGGGCCTACAACAGTGGGGGGAAGTGCAACAACGACTGTCTGCCTCTGTGTCTGCCACTCTATGCTCTGAAGCAGCAGTCAGAGATCAGAACACAGATCCCCAATATTTGTTGGACAAGGTGCTGGTTGGCTACTGTGACTCCTAAAAGCTGTATGTAAGCTGCTTCTGGAACATATGCACAACTGTCTGCCACCTGGCTGGGGGTAGGGGATAGGTGGTTCCTGTAGTGGTAAGAGTTGACCAAAATGCATGCAATTTACTATGCAAGCCTTCCCCTGGAAGTAACAAACCTTCAGTAGACTTAGAGTTCCAATATAGTTGCATCAGACAGATTCTGCCAGTGTAATTGTTGTTGAGTGGGAAGCTACCTACTCTACCATCTTCTCAGAATCCTCTAACATTAAGCTTTTTAAGGGTCTTTTTAAATTTTCTTCTGTATGTCTTTTGTCATATTCTATTGCCAAGGGACAGGAAGAAAAGGAAACCTATAATTACAGATATGATAATGAAATCCTGGGTCCACAGAATACACCATACTGGCTCCTATCTGGGACTATCTTAAAGAATCCCAATGGCCCTTAGCTGAAGAACAACTAGCCAAGGTCCTTTAAAGGAAATATAGCTTTGGTCAAAATCTTTCTCCCTACCATGATTGTCTTCTGGTGAAGTGAAACAGAGCAGAGGGAGGCATTAGTAGGCCTGCTATTGTTGTAAGAACAATAGTTTTATTTTATTATTAAGCACATCTTACCTGGACTTCATATGAAAGCTTTGAAACTAGAAGTTATGTTGTCTGAAGATGTGGACAATGCTGAACATCTTCTGTTTTTCCCTCTGTTCTTTTCTTTTTGTTCTTAAAAGTCTTTTCATTTTTAATGCTAATGGAAAATAAATGCTCTTTAGATTTCCACTCAGTTATACTGGAAGTGAAGGTGTGATTTTAAGTAAAGTGAGTCAATTTAAATATATTTCTTTACCAGAGCTAATTTCTTCAGTATTCTACAATTTTTCACATCCCATGTTTTCTCATTTTGGGATAATGGGAAAAATATTAGTCTACACCAATACGTAAAGAATAATTTTATCGATGCTAACTGGCATGTGTTTGAGGTGATTAGATAAATCTGTAATGAACATTATGCATTAAATATAGACTGTAGACAGGGCACTGTGACAGGCACTTTGTAAAGATCCCCAATAATGAAAGATGTGTTGCTTAATTTTATAAAGTGTACCACTAACTGGAAGAATGACAATTATTGGCATTATGCTAACAAACTATCAGTTGATGGAGAGAAGTTTTCTACACTCAGTTCACCAATTTTGGTGTCATCTTTCTACTGCTAAATTGGGTTTGCAAGATACCTTAACTTGCTATTCAAGGCCCTTTGTTTTTATGGCTCAAGCCCATATTTCAGACATGAGCTTTCATTGCACTCTGAGTATATTTTTCACTTCGTCACACTGGTTTTCTCACTCTCTCTATTCACACCTCTGGTTTCTCCTCATTGCATTTTAATTAACACAAGCTGTTTCTCTTTCCCTAATTCTTCCTAATCAAATTCTTTTCAACCTTTTTTTTTTTAATTAATTAATTAATTTATTTATTTATTTTTGGCTGTGTTGGGCCTTCGTTTCCGTGTGAGGGCTTTCTCTAGTTGCAGCAAGTGGGGACCACTCCTCATCGCAGTACGCGGGCCTCTCATCATCACGGCCTCTCTTGTTGCGGAGCACAGGCTCCAGATGCGCAGGCTCAGTAATTGTGGCTCACGGGCCTAGTTGCTCCGCGGCATGTGGGATCTTCCCAGACCAGGGCTCGAACCCGTGTCCCCTGCATTGGCAGGCAGATTCTCAACCACTGCGCCACCAGGGAAACCCCCTCTTTTCAACCTTTAAGACCAAACCCAATGCTATTTTTCTGTCAGGTGAGTCCTTCTTCCTCTAACTTCTAATAATTCTTTTGTCTATATCAGCCATTTAGGAAGTATTCCACTGCTGACTTGTGACATTTCCTTTTTTTTTTTTTTTTTTAACCTAGTACTGACACTTTAAAGTTTATGAATACCATACTTCAGAAAATTCTGTATTTAATTAGTTATCATTCTTTGATAGCTACTAAAGGATAGGCTTTTATCTTATTAAATACATTTCTCCAAAAATGTCACCACTATAAATTAGATATTGTTATTTTCTTTACATTTATATAGAAAAAGAGGTTCATAAACATTTATACATTTTAAATAAAATTGTATTTAGTTACAATAACTAAAATACATTTTCTAGCCCTAATAATGTTCAGCTTTTTTATATTTCTCTGAAATATTTATTATTTTCTAGAATTGTGTTTATTTTATTTATATAAATATCTCCCTAAATCATTTAGACTCTCAATAAGCATTACTTTTCTAACACTATGATCACTATATTATATATTAATATGCTTACTTATTTATTATCTTTCTTTGCATTCTAGAAATAAAGTCCCTGAAAACAGTTGTCTGTCCATTTGCTCCCCTGCTGTTTCATCAACATTAAAAGAAATTTGTGCATTAAAATGTCTGTTGGATGAGCCGGTTTGCAGGGCAGAAGTTGAGACACAGATGTAGAGAACAGACATATGGACACCAAGGGGGGGAAAACTGCGGTGGGGTGGGGATGGTGGTGTGCTGAATTGGGCGATTGGGACTGACATGTATACACTGATGTGTATAAAATTGATGACTAACAAGAACCTGCAGTATAAACAAACAAACAAACAAAACAACTAAAAAAAATGTCTGTTGAATGAGTAAATTAATAAAATGACAAAACTAAAATTTGAACTGAAGGATCTCTTTACAGACACACTGTTTTCAGAATTACAGTTATCATTATGCCAAGAAAAGGGGAATTTAGGGACTTAGATCCTTTCAGGAGCAGGAGGAATATTAGACATAGTAAATACTAGCTGTGGTAACAAATAAACCCTAAATAATTCCAAGAGGTTGAACACTGTAGAAGTTTATTTATTGCTAAGAACTCTTTAATGTGACTGTTCAGCAGGCAGACATCTATAAAGTCATTCAGGAATGGAGGCTTCCTCCAACTTGTGTTTCCACCATCCCCTAGGACTTCAGTGTCCTTGACTAGCAGATAGGGTAAGGAGTAAGTGGAAGTTTGTGTGAGGTTTCCAGTCTCAGAGGGGGCATGCATCATTTCCTTCTCAAATCCACTAACCAGAACCTAGGCACATGGCCCCAGGTAAGTATAAAATGATCTGGAAAATATATTCCAGGTACGTGCTCCAAAGGAGAGGGGAAAAGGTAAAATGACAACTTGTGTCTGCCACAGAAAACATCAGATTAAGAATACATCTGTATTCCTGCAAGGCTGTGAAGGGTTGTTAATGTCTATTAAATTTCTTTGTATATCCCACAGCTTTGAACACATGTTTATGAAGTAGGTAAATAAATGACTACATTGTAAGCACAATATTGGTGGAGAGACCATTTATATTTGTCTTTGAACATTCTGCAATGCCTGGTACAGTTAGCTACTATTCATCAAATTGTATTACTTAAATTCAATTAACTAATTATCACAAAATTTTTCATCAACTTATTGTAACCACGAGAAGTAAACAGGTTTGACTGGCTTCTTAGTGGTTATGTAGCCATGATTATCTCTGTTCCTACTTAGAGAGACATGTCTGTTGAATTCTCTTTTTCTTCAGGGGTGATAGCCATGGCTCAAGTAAGAGAAGTTTAGTCATATAGTATAAGGCAGAACTGTATATATTTATAAAAACAAGAAATACTAAGCAACTACTTTGGATTACTATTAGGGAGAGACAGAGCAGAAAATGAGAGAGGAGTATGTGCATAGTTATATTTTAGGTCTGGTTAAGTGATAGATTTAGGGGTATTTATTGTAGTATTAAAATTAAATGAATAAGTAGGAATGAGATACTACTTTACACCCATTAGGATGGCTACTGTCAAAAAAGCAGGAAATAAGTGCCGATGAGGACATGGAGAATACGGAACACTTGTGCACTGCTAGTAGGAATGTAAAATGGTGCAGCTGCTATGGAAAACAGTATGGAGATTCCTCAAAAAATTAAAAATAGGATTATCCTATGATCCCACTTCTAAGTATATCTCCAAAAGAACTGAAAACAGGAACATGAAAAGATACTCGCATGCCCATGTTTATAGCAGCATTAATCAAGCAGTCAAAAGATGGAAGCAATCAATGGATGTGTCCATTGTTGGATGAATGGATAAACAAAATGTGATAAATACCTACAATGAATATTATTCAGCCTTAAAAAGGAAGGAAATTTTGACATACGCTACAAGGATGAAACTTAAGGGATATCGTGATAAGTGAAATAAGCCAGTCACAAAAAGACAAATGCTGTATGATTGCACTCACATGAGGTCAGATTCATAAAGACAGAAAATAGAAGAATGGTCGTTGCCAGGACCTGGGAGGAAGAGGAGTGGGGAGTTCTTAATAGGCACAGAGTTTCAGTGTTGCAAGACGAAAAAGTTCTGTGCAAGGATTGTGGTGATAGCTGTAAAACAATCTCAATTACTTAATGCTACTAAACTATATACATTAAAATATTTTAAATGGTAAATTGTAAATTATGCATGGTTACCACAATTTTTAAAAAACTAAATAATTTGGAAAAATAAATGAATAAAAGAATGAATGAAAATGGACTGTTCACAGACCAAGGATGACTATGAACCAAAGATTATGATTAATTTACTTTTGTTTACCTGGATTACTAAAGGAAAAAAAAGCAAAGGAAAGAGTCAATGTTTTTGCATATATAATACCAAAATAATTAGTTCACAGGCTCAATTCCTTCATTAAGTTAAAGACAAAACAAAATGTTGCTTACAATATGTGTCCAAATAATTTATTAAATAAATATTTTATTTTTCAAGTGGTAGCTTTTGCAAGTCAGCAATCTTTGATATTTTAATCTTTTGTGATTAAAGACCTGATTCTTCAACTCACTCCTTAACAATTGCTATTCCCCTTTGCTTCCCTCACTTCACTTCATGCTAGTGTTTAATGTCCCCTTAATGTTAACACATCTTTTGGGAATTGTTTACTAAATGTGGACAGTATTCGTGATCATTCCTGTGCCTAGTCATCTCAATTCATCTGAGATTCACTGCTAACATTTCTGGTTTAGGAATAGATGTGTTTACTGTTTATGTGCCTGTCTATTTTACTTTCTCCCGAATTATTTGGTATTATTTCAACATTCAAAAGGAAATAGTTTTGCTGAAATATTTTTCAACAGAGTAACCCATCGCCAACATGTCAAACAAAAGTACCATTGGAAATAAAAACAGATTTTATTGGTATGTGTGTGGCTTTGCTACATAAGCAAAGGAATGTTTCCTTGGGGTGGCTATTTTTTCAAATGTTTTACACTCATTTCCAGTGGTAGTAAAGTCTAGTAGTAAATAGACTTAGTAAATAGTAAATAGACTTAGTAAATAGTAAATAGGTAGTAATTCTAGCGGTATCATATCTAATGTCAGTAGATTGTATATCATAGTGTAAATGTACTTTAGGGTTGGCCCTAGAAAGACATCTACAATAGGACATTGTTGGTGTGACCCTCTATTTCACAGAATGGTCTGCCTTCATCTCTTTACAGTGGGACTGTTTGGATTTTATTTTCTTTCTCTTTTCTTTCTTTTATTATATGACGATTCATTGATTTTTTTTCTTTTATATTTTCTTTTCTTTCCTACTTTCCCTTTCTTTCTTGGCTATATTATAGTTTTTCCATCTTGGTATATTTCTACCTAACGCATTTCCATTTGAAACAATTTGACTTCTGTTATTTCCAAACCTCTTTAAATAAGTTGTCATATAAAATATTTATAGAGAGCATTTGTTTTGATAGATCCAGCACTGAGAAGGTCACTCTTGTTTTAAGGTCAGGACAGTTAATTTCACTTGTTGAAGAAAACTGAGGTTGCCTAATGAGTAAGAAAAATCATACTACGGCAAAATTGTTTCAGTGCATGTCAAGGGGAGTAGATCATGAGAATCATCTGAGTTTTACAGCTGGTTTTACTGTTGCACTTTGGCACTTGTTTATAAATATGTATGTTGTGTGATGTAGAACAGACCCGGTTTTCAGTGTCAGCCTGCCCTTCCTCACAACCTGGAAGGTCTTAGGCAGCCATTTTCCTTTCTAGACTTTGGTTGACTCAGCTATAAACTTGCAGTTTTGAGCTGAATCTTTTAAGGTCACTTAGTTTGAGAATTCTGTATTTCTTTCTTGATATAATTTATTTGTTATTTTATGTCTTTAAGGGATTGTGTGTGCCATTGCTTCCAAACTATTATAATGATGCTTTGCATAGCTCTTCCTAAAGAAAACACCCAACTGAAAGTCTCTTAATAAATCAATGGTGCTGTGTGGTTATGCATTTTTGGCTGTTTAGCTTCCTGATTTAACGTATTATGGTATAATCTGTTATTTTATAAAACAGAAGAGTAAAAAGCTGAATATCATTGTAATTTTTTTAAATGGCAACAAATGGTACAGAAATATGCCCAGAAGCTCAACAAAAGAATAGATGGAAAAAAATTTATAATTATCATTGAGAAGGGGCTGTACGAGATCTCTGTGGAGAGGAAATAGCTTAGCAACCATTATAACTTAGCCACATGACATGAAATCCACACATAGACTTCAAACAACACCATGGGAATCATTTGAAGGGTAGAAGCAGTCAGGTTTAATGGCACTAAGTGAATAGGTGAGAGCAAACTTCCTGAATCAGTTGAAATGACTTCACCAACAGTCACATTTCTCTCTGATACTTTATGTTTTATAGGCAGACAAGGTTGTTTCCTTTGCGAAAACTGAGAAACTTCATGCCTCAGATTGAAAGCCATCAGTTTAGAGTGTGACATTTAAAGACGTAAGCTAGATGGAGAAATGTAAATTAGAAAACAAATATGCTGAGGGATAAGACAACTGAACATTTTCACTTGAACTGCTTTGGTAGATTTACTGAAATAGAATGAGATCAGTGAGTGACGAGGAAAGGGAGCTGAGGCTTTGCCATAAAACAAAACAAAACAAAACAAGAAAACTAAGCTATCTGGTAATATGGACTCCAAAAGATTAAAGGAAATGACCAATAAACCAGGAAAGGGGACAGATTTTTGACACCAGCACAAATTAGATTACACAATAGACTGTTTAAAGTAAAACCAATTTCTATCGCATATATTTTGCAGCATACAGTTAGAGCCTCTAATTTCTTTCATAAACTTCCAGCTTTTCTTCCTGCTTCTAAAGTATTGGTAAAAACTATTAGCTATGGCTAAGGAACATTCATCTGTTTTGGTTCGATCTGAAGTTTCTTTTGTAAAAAACATAATTAGATTATAATATACAGAACAGCTCAATGAATTGTTACAAAGTAAACACACCCTATAAACAGCACCCAGATAAAGAAATAGAATATTACTAGTGTTGCAGAAGTACTCCCCAGGCACCTTCTAGTCATAACATTCCCATAGGGTATCTCAGGCCATAGATTAGATTTGCTTTTTTTTTTTAGATTTGCTTATTTTTAAATCAATATTATGCTTGTGCAATTCATACATATTGTTGCATGCAGCAGTAGATTATTTCATTCTCTCTAGTGTTCCACTGTATGAACATATCACAATATATTTATCTACACTAACGTTGATAAATATTTGGGCTGTTTCACCTGTGGACTACAATGAATAATGCAGCTGTGACCATTCATAGGAAGGAGTCAGAGCATAAACTTTAAAAGAATGACATAACCTGAGGACACAACATAAACTGGTTAGAACCAACTAGGTCCAAGATGGCAGATGAGTTGACTTTCATTAGACCTTGAGCCTCAGTATATGCTCATTGTAAAACATCAGCAAGCTAAATGACACATCCACAGGCACCGTGACAGTTCCAAGGCTAACCATAAAAGGTCAAAAATTGGATGGTGGCCCAATTCTGGATATCCCCACCCCTTCCCCAAAGTAGTTGGAATACTCCTCCCACTCATTAGCCTATGAAATTACCCCCCCTATAAAAACTGACAACCCCGTACCCCGGTAACTCTCACCTTCCGAGATGATGTACACTGTCTATGGAGTGTGTATCTCCCTGAATAAACCTTCTTTCACTTTACTATGGCTCTCACTCTTGAATTCTTTCCTGCACAAAGCCAAGAACCCACATTCAGTGGCCGTCCCAGGGATTCACCTGAAACCCTGGGAGGTGACCATCCTCTCCAGCCCCACTTTTCTTTCCTGCAACATTTCCATGTGGCTTTTGAGCTCCCTCACAGTGTGCTGGCTGTGTCCCAAGAGAGAAGTAGTAGAAGCAGCTTAAAAATTTCAGAGCATCACTTCTGCATTCCATTGTTCAAAGCAGTCAGACAGAGCCCAGATTCCAAAGGAGGAGAGAGAAGTTCCTTGAGTGTGTATAGGGAGGGGCAGAAATACTTGGGAAAATCACACTAGATGAAACTTCTGAAAGTTCTACTCCATTTCTCAGCCATTCAGTCACCATTCTAGATTACTCAAATGGTTTGCAGACAAAAGTGTTACCTGCTGTTGGCTTCCCTTTTCTTTTGAGATCTTGGCCCCTCAAGTCCTCATGGACTTTCTAACTCTCTGTTGCCTTTAAATCAATTTTTTAAACAACTTTTTTCACCTTTTCTAAGTATTCTTGGTTTACACCAGACCAGTTAAAAACAGGCAAGGAAAATTTTATTCAAGACTATTGCAATAAGAGAAAGGGATTAAACCCTGCTGAAACAAAAGGCAGGGGATATTTTAAACTGTGGGGTGAGCTAATGGAAAAGTACAGAAGGACATTAGCGGGGAGACTGGTCAATGTGATTAAGTCTAGCTATGTTTGCTAATTTTCCCTTTTTGAAATTAAGCACCTAGCCTCCTACAGAGAATGGGAGACAAGGATGCTATCTCCTTCAATGATTACAGTTCAAAGGGATGGTTCCCAGGGTCCTTGAGAAAGACATATCCGGGTTGTGAAGTGATTTACAATTCAAAGGATCAGAGAAAGAATTTACAATTCCAAGTTTTCTTAAGTAAATGTTCTAAGAAAAGGGAGGTCAGGGATGTGTAGTCGGAAAGAAAACTGTCCAAATTTTAATCAAGCTCTCTCTGTCTGTCTCTCTCTCTTTCTCTCTCTCTCTCTCATTCTCTCTCTCTTCCAAGCAGCTCAGCAGGGTGTTCAGATAAGCAATTTTCTCTGTCTTAAACTCTCTTTGCAAATCTCTTTGTCTAGTCTTCTCCTACTCATGATTTATATTTCCATTTTAATATCATTTCCTGGAGAGGTTTTTCTTGACCCATCAGTTTAAATTAGGTGTCCCTGTTTTAGATATGGATATAGATGATGTAGATGTAGATATAGATATATACACAGTTAATTGTGAAGTTATTTGGTTAAGTTTCCCTATTCAGCTGTACGTTCAGTGAGGGCAGGGATCATCTTTATTTGCTCAACATCTAGTATAGTACCTGACACACAGAAGGCACAAAATAATTTTTGAATAAAAGGTCACCATCAACAGTCATGATAATATGTAGCCTCCATTTGATGTAATGAGAATGGCACATTCACTTCTGTGGTCTTCATCCCCAGAACTCATATGAAAACCAGCAGACAAATCTCAATTGAGAGACATTTTAAAAAATACTAGACCAGTATTTTTCAAAATTGTCAAAGTCATCAAAACAGAGAGTGTGAGAAACTGTCGTAGCCAAGAGGAGCCTAAGGAGGCAGGACTACTAACTATAATGTGCTGTGCTGAATGGGATCCCAAAACAGAAAAAGGACATTAGGTTAATACTAAGGACATCTGAATGAAGAATGAACTTTAGTTAGTAACAAAGTATCAATGTTCACTCAGTTGTAATAAATATATCAATACTAACATAAGATAATAATAATAGTGGAAACTAGGTATAGGGTGGATGGGAGCTCTCCGTACTAAATTTGCAATTTTTCTGTAAATTTAAAATTATTCCAGAATAAAAAGTTTATTTAAAAAAATATTCAAATCTCAATTCTGTTTTCTCTACATAAGTGTTTACTGAGCACATACTATACCCTTGATGTATGGCAAGATTATGAGTTATTTGAGCTAGAATGGAGTTTAAGGATGTCATGGTCCCCTTTTTTCATTTTATTCATGAAGAACCTAAAGTAAAGGGGCATTAACTGACTTGCTCAAGATCATATAGCCATCAAGTGCAGTATTTAAGACTGGACCCTAGCTTTTTAAAATCTCTGTCCAATGTTCTTTCTGACACAGCTTTTAGCTCCTAAGATAAAATATAGTACCTTGAAGGAATTAAGCGGTTTGATTGGGCCAACTGATAAGACTCTATAGATGCAACGACTGTCTAACAACCTGTATTTCTGATAAGCTCTTCAATGTTGATTTTAAGCAGTGTCGCCAGAATCCCAAATTAGTTGCTAAGGCCCAGGTTTTGTACTACTCTTTCTATTTCTATATATTTCTCTTCTTATGGGTCACTTAATCTCTATAATATGTAAAACTTTTGAATGAACCAGCTCCATTTGGAGTATTTGGGGAAGAGGAGGGGAGACAGTGATATTGATTTTAGGGTCTTAGGCTAACTGGTAGTCTGAGTTCATTCTATAATGTAATCTGATGTCTTTTAACATTGTTGCTTATTATATGATTAGAAATGGAGATAATTTATTCAAGAAATAAATATTTATTAGGAGTCCTACTATTTGTCAGGCATTATGAAATCAACGGAGACACACAAATGAAATGATATCTACTTTACCCTCATGGAAGAGGTAGCCATGGGTGGAGAGATATTCAGTAGCTCCCTCCCTTATCTGAGGTTTCATTTTCCACAGTTTCAGTTACCCGAGGTCTATCAAGTTCCAAAAATATCACATGGAAAATTCCAGAAACAAACAATTTGTAAGTTTTTAATTGCATGCCATTCTGAGTATGGTGATGAAGTCTTGAACCATCCCCCTCTGTTCCGTCCAGGGATATAATTCATCCCTTTGTCCAGCATATCCAACCCTTTAGTCACTTAGTAGCTGGCTGGGTTATCAGATTGACTGTCATGGTATTTCAGCAAGGCTTGTGTTCAAGTAACCCTTATATTACTTAATGGTCCCAAAACACAAGAGTAGTGATGCTGGCAATTTGGATATTCTCTTACAATGCCTAATATATGAATTAAACTTTATGATAGGTATGTATGTATAGGAAAAAACATAGTATATATAGAGTTTGGTACTATCTGCAGTTTCAGTTATCCACTGGGGATATTGACACATATCCCCCATGAATAAGGGGGGACAACTATATATATTATCAAGTGATTTAGGTCATTTAGGGTTGTGATGATATGATGGGGGGACAGAACTGTAGGGCCACAGAGGATGAAGTGGTCATTTCCCTCAGTGGTCAGGACTGGTTTTACAGAAGAGGTGATAGTCATTGCTTACATATGCTACAATTTTAATATGATTTTTCACAGAAACTGTATTCAGTTGCAAGAAGTAAATACAATTGATATTTGACACCATACTCTTTCTCAGTATTCCGTGTCACCTGTGAGGACCATTATTTGCCCATTCTTGGTCTGTATGATTCAGAAATGGCACCACTCCTGATTTCAGGGATATATGAGGAGGATTAGTTTGATCACTGACACATTATTGATCCATTAGCATAATTCCAATTATCCTGTTCCAACAATGGTTCAGGAATATACATATCTCCCCAATTGATTTGATTCCAATGAATCCCAGGACTTTGATGGATGCCTTTTCCCTTGGAACTGCTGGCAGAAAGAAGCAAGCCATGAAGTGTCAGGGACCATCATAGGTAGCCTGAGGATAAACCCAACCAGCAGAAGGTTAAACCAAGAAGTGGAGAGAAACAAATACCTTATGGTATTATTTGAATTCCTGGATTAAGTCTGGCCTAATGTTAAATTTATGCCTGGACTTTCCAGTTATATGAGATAATAAGTTTCCTTTATTGAGAAAGTCAGTTTGGGTTTTGTTTTTTCCCATGTGCAGTTGGAAGTACCCTACTATACAATAAAGCAGGCAGTATAGAGACTAATTCACAAAAGCATACTCTGATTCAGAATACATGAGAACATCATCTACATCAGTGGTTGGCAAATAGTGGCCAGTGGACCAAATCCAGTTGAAGCCATCTTGGCTGTCAAAAGGAATTAGAGGAGCTAGCCCAGCATCAAGGCCTGTCTTAAAAGCCTGCTGAAGCATCAGGTAAAAAGATTTAACTTCTGAAGGTAACACAGCAAGTCTTCCCACTGTAGTAGATCTCAAAACCAGCTACTTAATCTTGATCTGCATTTGACAGAAGACTGCTTTCCTTTTTATCTAGCATTCTAATCCTCATTGTTGTGCATGCAAATAAATCTGTTTTGTGTTATTAAAAAAAAACCAAACTTTATTTACAAAACACTTCAGCTCCCACACGGAGAAGCCTGTTAACCTGTTATAGAAGCCTGTCTTACATTTGCGTATATAGCTATAATTAACTATACAAGTCTCCATAAAAATTATGTGTGTAATACATATATATGTAACTATATATAAAATTAAAACTAAAACTCTATAATTGTAACTACTTGTTTATTTATTTATTTATTTATTTATTTATTTATTTATTGGCATTCCAGGACTTTGTGCTAAACAGGCAGAAATATGTTCCTGCTCAAGCATGTTTCAGATCTGGTTGTATTGATATTACAGTGACCTTGAGATAAGACCAAATTTTTCACAATAGACCCAATATGTAAATTTAACTCAAATTTAGCTGGGGAAATTAATTCTCTGAGGTGAAATGTGAGGAAAACTCCATTTTTAATAAAAACTGAGCCAATAGAAAAATTCCAGTTAAAGCACTATATTAATAAACCCTTATCTCTAGCTCATGAAAACATATTCCAATGAAGTTTTGCTGTGGTAGATGAGCTTAATGAAAAGGAGTTCCCTAATAATTAAAATGAATGTAAACACTTTACTTAAGAATATGGGCTCTTCAGCCTAATTGCCTAGGATCAAATCTTATCTCTGGCAATTAATTGCTGTGTATCCTGTGGCAAGTTGCTTAACCTCTCTGTGTCTCTATTTCCTCATCTGCTAAAAGGAGATAATAGTAGTACCTGCCTCATAGGGTGGTTGTGGATATTAAATGAGATAATACATGTAAAGTGTTTAGTATAGTGCCTGGCACAGAATAAGCCCTCAGTATGTGCTACCTACTATGACCACACTTTAGTTATAAATCCACTGAGATATCCACACTGTCTCTTTTATTGTGTTATGCCTACATATTTTCTAGAGTTTAATTTATTTACTGACTAAACTCAAAATTCTCTAAGACGTTATTCTTCAGCATAAGAGGAGATCAAGATAAATAATGAATCCTAAAATATTTAAAATTGTTTTTATTCCATGAGTTTCAAGGAGTCAACGTTTTCAGAAGCCAAAAAAAAGAATAAAATCATTGGCTTGAAGCACATCTGAGTTAGCTTTTATGGAGTAAAAATTACACTGACAGAATTTGAAAGAGAACTAAATCCATAGGAATGTGCTCCTTGTGGCCCAATCTCCAATACTGGATACTGTCTAATTCCCAGCATCTCTCTTAGTGCCTTAAAGATATTAATCATCTCTATATTTTTCATGGGAGAAGATTAGGGGCATTTAGGAAGGTGAGATGACTGTAACTGAATTAAAATGTGTAAATGAATGGGAACGTGGAAATGTAAGACCGTATGGTCATTGTTCATACAGGAGAGGGAATGACAAGCCTGTTCTACAGTCATGGTTTGGAAACCTATTCCAGCCTCTCCATTGGGAGGCCTATTGCTGCTGCCCTGACTAAGTCCTCAGACTCATATTTTGGGCTAGCAAAATATTTGTTGGAGACTGCTGTCAGCAGAGCATCAAGGGGCTGATGATGAGGTGAGTGGAGTGATGAGAGTCGCTGAAGTTCTCTGATGATGACACAGGAGCTTTGTTAAAAAGATTTTTTTTGCTCTTGGATCAGGTCCAGACAGACATGAGTCACCATTCCTACAAGGTACAGAGTGATGGTGGTGGTTAGGAGCTCTGGCTCTGCCTTCAAACTGCCCGGGTTTGATCCTGGCTCAATCAACTGCTTCTTGGCTGCATAGACCTTAGCAAATCATTTGAAAAGTGTGTGCCTGAATATGTAACCAAGCAGAAACATAATGGGGCCTTCCCAGGATAGCGGTGCTGAAAACTCGGCCTCTGTACACCCGTGCTGAATCGAATCTTGGAGACAGAGTTTTGGGTGAAATAGAAAAGAAGAGCTTTATTGCTTCACCAGGCAATGGGGGACACAGCAGGCTAGTGCCCTCAAATACTGTGTGTCCCAACCCCGGGGGGATTTGGTAGGAGTTTTATAGCAATGGTTCAAGGGTGGAGTTGCTGATAAAGATCAGGGTGTGTGCAGGCCCAGCACTCCTTTAATCTGGTCTCAGGTGGTCTCCTGATACACTTTTGTGGTTCTCGAGGTTATCAAACTGTGACCTTCTCTCTGAAATGAAGAATGCATCAAGTAGCTAACATCTTCCATGTGTTGGGGGTTTTAGTTCTGCAGAAGAGCTGAAAGATATTGTTATGTGTATATCATGAGGCGGAACTAGGACCCTGTCCCAAGGCTCCACTATTGTTTTTTTGACTGCTCCTCCTTTGTCTCTGTATCCCCTCCCTTCCCTGATTAGCAACTGTCTGAACCTGCCCTTTGGAACTCAGGGAAGGTCAAGGAGGCTGAAGCATATTTCCTACAAACAAGAAAAGGGGGACACAGAAAGGCTTCCATGCCCAGGAGCCCGACAGGGTCCTTCTCATTTTTAATAGAACCCCCATGTCCTCTGCCTGCCTCTTGTCTGTAGAAAAACTTTAGCCTCCTAGGCTTTCCCCGAGTTCCAAATAATACATTTAATCAGAGAAGTGAGAAAATGCAGAAACGAAGCAAAACACTCAAGCGAGATAAAATAATAATTGTTTAGCCATTAAAGTCAAGGCTTTAGTTCCTCCTCAAAGGCTGTAGATAATACTCTGTTTCTGAGCTGTTTTGCAGATACTGAAACCCCTACCAGGTGGAAGAAGGTAACTCTATTTTGCCCACAAGCATGTAGACCTCAGACTGGTTGGAACCAGAAGGTTGATGCTGTTGACTCCAGATTATCTCACCACCAACCGATCAGAAGAAGGTCCGCGAGCTGATCACACACCCCACAATCCCCCCTCCGTCGCCCTGTCTTAAAAACCTTTTCCTGAAAGCCAGCAGGGAGTTCGGGTTTTTCGATCCCTAGCTGCCCGGACTCCATGCATGGCGCCCTGCAATAAATGTCGCACTTTCCTTCACCACAACCCAGTATCAGTGGATTGGCTTTACTGCGTGTGGGTGAGCAGACCCACGTTTGGTTTGATAACAAAAATGCTCATCTTATTTAAAATAATAATACCTAACTGATAGGGTCATTATGATGGATAAGAAAAGTAAGAGCCCCCCCATCCCCTGCCCTGCCCTGTACCTATCTGTTGCTGAGATCAATGGCACAAAATGAGCACCTCATATCTATTACCATTATTTGTTATGAAAACTCCCATCACATCTCCATTTCTCCTGGAAACCTCAGAGAAGTCAAGGTTCACTAGAGTCTTAAAAGTCCCCCTCTCTCAGACATGACAAGCTAAGCAAAGTATTGCTGAAGTATCCACTTAAATGGAATCTTTCACAGATCTAATAAAAAGCTGGCCTTTTCAAGTCTGCCTCCATCTGATTCTTTTAATCTACTTTAAAATATTAGACAGAACTATATTTATAACAGGCATTTCATCATTGGGCACTGTAATCAGAAAACCTGAACTGTGTTTAGGCTTCCACTTGACTGACTGGAGCAGCATACTAATTCAGTGAACTCCTCCAGGGTGACCATGAGAGAGGGAGAGAAGACAGTGTCCTCATTGGACTAGCTCTCCAGTTATTGACTGCACTGTCCAACTTGACCTTTAGGGACCAGACATCAAAGCACTGAGGTACTATTAAATCTTCTGTTATTTTCCACAAGTGGAACGGTTTTAATATTTGAAACAGAATCGTCTTGAGAAAGGCCATTCTAGTTGAAGCTTTCTGAAGACAAAGAGGTGGGCGAGGCAGACATGTCAAGAAAGAAGCAAAGTGACTTCGGTTAATACAGACCAGTTGGTTTTGATAATCACATTGTACTTATATTAAAGTAGGAAAACATATGTCTGTTTAACCATATTCAAAATTGGCCAGACTAAACGAGCAGACATTCCTAGTGATAGGCTGCTATCGGCATAAAAAAAAAAAAAAATCCATAAAACATTTTAAGCTCAAATGATTAGATTTTTAACTTTATAAATATTGAAGACAAGGTAAAGCTTCCAACCACTTAATGCTGTAAATGACTGCAATCAATCACCAGAAAGTAGATGGAGGCCATCTGCTAAGAGGCTGGAAAAGATCAATATGGTCTCTGAGCAACAGACCTGCATACTGCAAGATCCTGCAGCCATCTGGGACCTTTCAATCTTTGACATGACCCAATAAACCAAGGCAGGGTCACTCTCTGCATTTCCATAATGCTAACTCAGAGAACATAATTCCCAAAGACAAAGATGTCCGTACTTATCAAATAAATAAGAGGGGAATGAACACTGAATGCAAGATAGCAAAATAGCAAGTTAATTAAATTATATCTGTGGCAAAGTATATATATATATATTATATATATATATTTTAGCATCTTTATTGGAGTATAATTGTTTTACAAAGTTGTGTTAGTTTCTGCTGTATAACAAGTGAATCAGCTATACATATACATATACCCCATATCCCCTCCCTCTTGCATCTCCTTCCCACCCTCCCTATCCCACCCCTCCAGGAGGTCACAAAGCACTGAGCTGCTCTCCCTGTGCTATGTGAATACTTCCCACTAACTATCTATTTTACATTTGGTAATGTATATATATATCAATGCCACTCTCTCACTTCATCTCAGGTCACCCTTCCCCCTCCCCATGTCCTCAAGTCCATTTATACGTCTGTGTCTTTATTCCTGTTCTGCCCCTAGGTTCTTCAGAACCTTTTTTTTTTTTAGATTCCATATATATGTGTTAGCATACGGTATTTGTTTTCCTCTTTCTCACTTTCTCTGTATGACAGACTCTAGGTCCATCCACCTCACTACAAATAACTCAATTTCGTTTCTTATTATGGCTGAGTAACGTTCCATTGTATATATGTGCCACATCTTCTTTATTGATTCAACTGTCGATGGACACTTAGGTTGCTTCCATGTCCTGGCTATTGTAAATAGAGCTGCAGTGAATATTGTGGTACATGAATTTTTTGAATTATGGTTTTCTCAGGGTATATGCCCAGTAGTGGGATTGCTGGGTCAGATGGTAGTTCTATTTTTAATTTTTTAAAGAACCTCCATATTGTTCTCCATAGTGGCTGTATCAATTTACATTCCCACCAACAGTGCAAGAGGGTTCCCTTTTCTCCACACCCTCTCCAGCATTATTGTTTGTAGATTTCTTGATGATGGCCATTCTGACCAGTGTGAGGTGATACCTCATTGTACTTTTGATTTGCATTTCTCTAATGATTAGTGATGTTCAGCATCCTTTCATGTGTTTGCAATCTGTATATCTTCTTTGGAGAAATGTCTATTTAGATGTTTTGCCCACTTTTGGATTGGGTTGTTTGTTTTTTTGATATTGAGCTGCATGAGCTGCTTGTATACTTTGGAGATTAATCTTTTGTCAGTTGCTTGGTTTGCAAATATTTTCTCGCATTCTGAGGGTTGTCTTTTCATCTTTTTTATGGTTTCCTTTTCTGTGCAAAAGCTTTTAAGTTTCATTAGGTCCCATTTGTTTATTTTTGTTTCTATTTCCATTTCTCTAGGAGGTGGGTCAAAAAGGATCTTGCTGTGATTTATGTCATAGAGTGTTCTGCCTATGTTTTCCTCTAAGAGTTTTATAGAGTCTGACCTTGCACTTTGGTCATTAATCCATTCTGAGTTTATTTTTGTGTATGGTGTTAGGGAGTGTTCTAATTTCGTTCTTTTACATGTAGCCTTCCAGTTTTCCCAGTACCACTTATTGAAGAGGCTGTCTTTTCTCCACTGTATATTCTTGCCTCCTTTATCAAAGATAAGGTGACCATATGTGTGTGGGTTTATTTCTGGGCTTTCTATCCTGTTCCATTGATCTATATTTCTGTTTTTGTGCCAGTACCATACTGTCTTTATTACTGTACCTTTGTATTATAGTCTGAAGTCAGGGAGCCTGATTACTCCAGCTCCGTCTTTCTTTATCAAGATTGCTTTGGCTACTTGAGGCCTTTTGTGTTTCCATACAAACTGTGAAATTTTTTGTTCTAGTTCTGTGAAAAATGCCATTGGTAGTTTGATAGGGATTGCATTGAATCTGTAGATTGCTTTGGGTAGTACAGTCATTTTCATAATGTTGATTATTCCAATCCAAGAACATGGTAAATCTCTCTATCTATTTGTATCATCTTTAAATACTTTCATCAGGGTCTTATAGTTTTCTGCATACAGGTCTTTTTTCTCCTTAGGTAGGTTTATTCCTAGGTATTTTATTCTTTTTGTTGCAATGGTAAATGGGAGTGTTTCCTTAATTTCTCTTTCAGAATTTTCATCATTAGTATATAGGAATGCAAGAGATTTCTGTGCATTAATTTTGTATCCTGCTACTTTACCAAATTCATTGATTAGTTCTAGTAGTTTTCTGGTAGCATCTTTAGGATTCTCTATGTATAGTATCATGTCATCTGCAAACAGTGACAGTTTTACTTCTTTTCCTATTTGGATTCCTTTTATTTCTTTTTCTTCTCTGACTGCTGTGGCTAAAACTTCCAAAACTATTTTGAATAATAGTGATGAGAGTGGACAACCTTGTCTTGCTCCTGATTTTAAAGGAAATGGTTTCAGTTTTTCACCATTGAGAACAATGTTGGCTGTGGGTTTGTCATATATGGCCTTAATTATGTTGAAGTAAATTCCCTCTGCCCCTACTTTCTGGAGAGTTTTTATCATAAATAGGTATTGAATTTTGTCAAAAGCTTTTTCTGCATCTGTTGAGATGATCATATGGTTTTTATCCTTCAATTTGTTAATATGGTATATCACATTGATTGATTTGCGTATATTGAAGAATACTTGCATTCCTGGGATAAACCCCACTTGATCATGGTGTATGATCCTTTTAATATGCTGTTGGGTTTTGTTTTCTAGTATTTTGTTAAGGATTTTTGCATCTATGATCATCAGTGATATTGGCCTGTAGTTTTCTTTTTTTGTGACATCTTTGTCTGGTTTTGGTATCAGGGCGATGGTGGCCTCATAGAGTGAGTTTGGGAGTATTCTTCCCTCTGCTATATTTTAGAAGAGTTTGAGAAGGATAGGTGTTAGCTCGTCTCTAAATGTTTGATAGAATTCACCTGTGAAGCCATCTGGTCCTGGGCTTTTGTTTGTTGGAAGGTTTTTAATCACAATCTCAATTTCAGTGCTTATGATTGGTCTGTTTATATTTTCTATTTTTTCCTGGTTCAGTCTTGGAAGGTTGTGCTTTTCTAAGAATTTGTCCATTTCTTCCAGGTTGTCCATTTTATTGGCATATAGTTGCTTGTAGCAATCTCTCATGATCCTTTGTATTTCTGCAGTGTCAGTTGTTACTTCTTTTTCATTTCTAATTCTATTGATTTGGGTCTTCTCCCTTTTTATCTTGATGAATCTGGCTAATGGTTTATCAATTTTGTTTATCTTCTCAAAAAAACAGCCTTTAGTTTTGTTGATCTTTGCTATTGTTTCCTTCATCTCTTTTTCACTTATTTCTGATCAGATCGTTATGATTTCTTTCCTTCTGCTAACTTTGAGGTTTTCTTGTTCTTCTTTCTCTAATTGCGTTAGGTGTAAGATTAGGTTGTTTATTTGAGATGTTTCTTGTTCCTTGAGGTAGGATTATTGCTATAAACTTTCCTCTTAGAACTGGTTTTGCTGCATCCCAGAGTTTTTGGGTCGTCGTGTTCTCATAATCATTTGTTTCTAGGTATTTTTTGATTTCCTCTTTGATTTCTTCAGTGATCTCTTGGTTCTTAAGTAGTGTATTGTTTACCCTTCATGTGTTTGTATTTTTTACAGTTTTTTTTCCTGTAATTGATATCTAGTCTCATAGCGTTGTGGTCAGAAAAAATACTTGATATAATTTCAATTTTCTTAAATTTACCAAGGCTTGATTTGTGACCCAAGATATGATCTATCCTGGAGAATGTTCCAGGAGCACTTGAGAAGAAAGTGTATTCTGTTGTTTTTGAATGGAATGTCCTATAAATATCAATTAATTCCATCTTGTTTAATGTGTCATTTAAAGCTTGTGTTTCCTTATTTATTTTCATTTTGGATGATCCTTCCATTGGTGAAAGTAGGGTGTTAAATTTCCCTACTATGATTGTGTTACTGTCTATTTCCCCTTTTATGGCTGTTAGCATTTGCCTTATGTATTGCGGTGCTCCTATGTTAGGTGCAGAAATATTTACAAGTGTTATATCTTCTTCTTGGATTGATCCCTTGATCATTAAGTAGTGTCCTTCTTTGTCTCTTGTAATAGTCTTTATTTTAAAGTCTATTTTGTCTCATAAGAGAATTGCTATGCCAGATTTCATTTGATTTCCTTTTGCATGGAATATCTTTTTCCATCCCCTCACTTTCAGTCTGTATGTGTTCCTAGGTCTGAAGTGGGTCTCTTGTAGACAGCATATATATGGGTCTTGTTTTTGTATCCATTCAGCCAGTCTATGTCTTTTGGTTGGAGCATTTAATCCAGTTACATTTAAGGTAATTATCGATATGTATGTTCCTATTACCATTTTCTTAATTGTTTTGTGTTTGTTATTGTAGTTCTTTTCCCTCTCTTGTGTTTCCTGCCTAGAGAAGTTCCTTTAGCGTTTGTTGTAAAGTTGGTTTGGTGATGCTGAATTCCCTTAGGTTTTGCTTGTCTGTAAATGGTTTAATTTCTTCATTGAATCTGAATGAGATCCTTGCTGGGTAAAGTAATCTTGGTTGTAGTTTTTTTCCCTTTCATCACTTTAAATATGTCCTGCCACTCCTTTCTGGCTTGCAAAGTTTCTGCTAAAAGATAAGCTGTTATCCTTATGGGGATTCCCTTGTATGTTAATGTCAATTTTCCCTTGCTGCTTTTAATATTTTTTCTTTGTATTTAATTTTTGATAGTTTGATTAATATGTGTCTTGGCATGTTTCTCCTTGGATTTATCCTGTATGGGACTCTCTGTGCTTCCTGGACTTGATTCACTATTTCCTTTCCCCTATTAGGGAAGTTTTCAATGATAATCTCTTCAAATATTTTCTCAGTCCCTTTTTCTCTTCTTCTTCTGGGACCCCTATAATTCAAATGTTGGTGCATTTAATGTTGTCCCAGAGGTCTCTGAGACTGTCCTCAATTCTTTTTATTCTTTTTTCTTTATTCTGCTCTGCAGTAGTTATTTCCACTATTTTATCTTCCAGGTCACTTCTCTGTTCTTCTGCCTCAGTTATTCTGCTACTGATTTCTTCTAGAGAATTTTTAATTTCATTTCTTGTGTTTTTCATAATTGTTTGTTTGCTCTTTAGTTCTTCTAGTTCCTTGTTAAACGTTTCTTATATTGTCTCCATTCTCTTTGCAAGATTTTGGATCATGTTTACTATCATTACTCTGAATTCTTTTTCAGGTAGATTGCCTATTTCATCTTCATTTGTTTGGTCTGGTGGGTTTTTACCTTGCTCTTTCATCTGCTGGATATTTCTCTGTCTTCTAATTTTACTTAACCCACTGTGTTTCGTGTCTCCTTTTCGCAGCCTGCAGATTTGTAGTTCCCATTGTTTTTGGTGTTTGCCCCCAGTGAGTAAGGTTAGTTCAGTGGGTTGTGTAGGCTTCCTGGTGGAGGGGACTGGTGCCTGTGTTCTGCTGGATGAGTCTGGATCTTATCTTTCTGGTAGGCAGGACTGCATCCAGTGGTGTGTTTTGGGGTGTCTGTGAACTTATTATGATTTTTGGTAGCCTCTCTGCTAATGGGTGGTGTTGTGTCCTGTCTTGCTAGTTGTTTGGTATGGGGTGTCCAGCACTGTAGCTTGCTGGTCATTGAGTGGAGCTGGGTCTCAGTGTTGAGATGGATATCTCTTGGAGAGCTCTCGCCAGTTGATATTACATGGGGCCTGGAGGTCTCTGGTGGCCCAATGTCCTGAACTCAGCTCTCCTACTTCAGAGGCTCAGGCTTGACACCAGGCTGGAGCACCGAGACTCTGTCAGCCACACTGCTGGCACAGCAGCTGTGTGGCAAAGGATATTTAATTTGACCTAGATAACACTGCACCAACTAAAATGGAGGTACAAAGGAAATTAGAGGCTATTGCTCAGCAAATTCAAGTCACAGAAATTAACATAATATGAGAATCACTGGGCTCTGGAGCCTTGTAGTGTTTATTTTTCTTTGTTATTCTGATCAGTATTGAGCTATAACTTTTATATGATAATCAAAATAATTTTCCAGATATAAAATGTCCATTTATTCTGACTTTAGCCCAAACTGAATTTTAATTATATATTTTGCTTCAGTTTTTTTACACAATCTTCTTTTCTTTTTTACCACTGCCATGTGGCATGCAGGATCCTTAGTTCCCTGACCAGGGATCAGACCTGTGCCCCCTATAGTGGAAGCACAGAGTCTTAACCACTGGAGCACCAGGGAAGTCTCACAACCTTCTTTTTTATGCCCACTCATTTCAATTAAGTATGGCAAAGACACACAAACAAATTATTACTCTACAGTGTGGTATATACCAATACAAAACCTGTTATATAATGTGATCAGCAATGCAAGATTTTACTCAGCCTGTCTTACAGAGGTTGTAGTTGGGGCAGTATTTCTGGAGGATTTGACTTCTGAACAACTTTTCTTAGCAATTAAGTTTAGTGTCCTTTGGACCTAGTTTTTCTGGTTTCATATCCAAGATCCAAAATTGTCTAGCTGCTTGACTAGGTAAACTCCATAACATTTCAGTGCTTCAGTTTCTTTATCTGTTTAATAAGTGGCAGAATAGTTGTTCGAAGTATCAAATTAATGTGTGCAAAAAATGCTTAGAAGAATATGTGGCATATAGTTCAATAAATATTAGTTTTTATGATTATCCTTAAGAATGATTGCTTTGACATATGGTAATTTCATTAATTAATTCAATAATCATTTCCCCGGAGCCTACTATGTCAGACACTGCCCTAAGCCTTGGTTCCATAGCAGTGAGCATGCGTCAAGGTCCCTGTTCTCATGCAGAGCACTTCCTGAGATCAAGTGCGTTCATCTGTCATATAATGCTGTTGGCTTAAAAAAAAAAAAAAAAAAAAAAGCACAAGGTGAGAGTTGTGTGTTAAGTTTTATTTGGGGCAAAATGAAGACTATAGCCTGGGAGATAGCATCTCAGATAGCTCTGAGGAACTACTCCAAAGAGGTAGGGGGGAAGGTCAGTATTATATACAATTTTAGTGAAGGGGGTACTTGCAGTCAAGCACACATTTTGGCAGAGGCTTGCTAGTCAGGAGGAACAGATGTCTCCTCTCTGTTAATGATTTTAGTGCTTTTCTAGATATGAGACGATGCAAGTTCATAAAATCTTTTCCTGAAAATATCTAACTATCTGAAGACCTGTTCTGCCAGATTTTCCCAGGGCACAGAGTGCCTCATTCCTGATCTCTACCCTGAACTCCTTTCAGGGTGTGTTGAAGGTCAGCGACTGCAGTGGCTAGTGACCTAATCCTTGGAGAGGCAGATGACAAGTAACAATTTTTAGTTTACAGGCCTTGGGAGTGGATGTCTTAAAATTTCAGGTCCCTAAAATGAGCAAAACACAAAGAAGACTGTAAGGGATATAGTATTTACCAGACTTTCCGGCAATCTTATTTTTCTCCAAAGGAAAGGTTAGGAAAAGGAATGAAAGTTAGAAGCAAATGTTCTTCAACCTTCTGCACAGGTCGTTGCTTATATGATATGATTTGAGGGGCACTGTTGAAAGGCTTCAGGCTTCTAAATCTTTCTTTAACCATGATATGGTAGACAAAAAAAATGTTGCTTGCCATTTCAGTAAACAAAGAATTTTGCCTTCCATTCCAGTAAACAAGGAACGTTGCCTGCCAACAAGCCATCAGCCACTGTAGCTGCCCCCGCAACAGTGCACCTTGGGGGGAATTCAGGATGGTGAAAATCAGGATACTGGCTGTTGATAGTTAAGATGCATATTAAAAGAATAATTTCAATGAGCCCAGATGCTTGCATCTTCCCATACATAGAAAAGGGCTAAATTCATTAACTTAAGATGTCTGTTTCTTGTGATTAGAAGTCCTTTGATGTCCAACTACATTTTTTTTTTTTTCTTTCAACAAAAACTCCTACATATCCTAGCTCCTCCCTTACCTCTTTGGAGCAGTTCCTCAGACGTATCTGAGAGACTGTGTCTCAGGCTATAGTCCTCAGTAAGGTACCTGATTAAAACATAACTTGCAACTTCAGTCGACAATATTCTCATTATTAGAACTTTCTTAGTTTGGCATAAAAGATGATGATTCATGGAACACACTTTTAGCACACAGATTTTTCTGGAAAGAATGACAGAAATTGTCACGATTACCTATTAGTGCAGTATAAAAATCAATCTATCAGGTATGAGCAAGCTGGGAAAACACCTGGGAAAATACTGAGAGCAACAGGAGAAGCAATTGGAGTTGGAGAAGACTAAGAGAAAGGATGATTTTCCCTGAGGATGGGAAGACCCTTTGCAAACAGTGCAGAAGAGGTCCCTGGACAGCCTGGGTGGGTCTGAAGTCTTGGATACCAGGGGAGAGAGGGAAGAAGCACACACACAAAGAATGGCGAGTGGGACCCCTCACTCCCACTCTTCAAAATATGGCAAAACAAGACCAGAAACAGAACACATTCCTCTATTCTGTTTAAGAGAAAGATGACCTATGACCCTGGGAAAGTCATTTAACTTCTCTGAGCCTCAATGTCTTCCCCTCTAAAATGACGATGTCAATACATCTTTTGCTACACTGTCATGAGGATCGAATGAGATGATACATGTAGAGCTTAGCTCATAAAATGGGCACACAATATATGAAATAATAACGACAAAGATAATAGTTGTTTTATTATTGTCCTTATCTTAGAATATAAATGCCCATAAGACAGGAAGAAAAAAGGTGCTCATTTTTCATGTCATTACAGTACCTAGAAGAAAGCAACATGAAGTCGGGGGTTTATACACGGCATACATATATATGGCTTAAAAACCAAATTGTGAATATGTGAGTGAATGAGTGTGTCATGCCCAACACTGTGCAGGATATCACAGGACTGCATGTCAAGTGTGAGATGACTATCGCTCTCAAGTGATTTGCCATCTAGATGGTGAAACAAAAATCACATGCGCAAATTCAGAGAGGAGTCAGTGTAAGCAGAAGTCTAAGGCAAGTCTTTTAAGAATAGAAAAGAACTGATCTGGGTGTTAAAGAATGGAAAGATTTTGATGAGGGCAAAAACTAAAGGAGAATTGCACATGTTGAGAAGAAGATAATTCAGGAAAACTGATGGTATGTTGGAGCCAGGCACAAAGGGCCTTAAGAGATGATGGCAAAATATTTTGCACACCCAGAAATGCTAAACCATCTCATAAATATGAAATTTAAGGTCCTGAGTTTTGGGGGAAGAGCAAATAGTGGCAAAGGGCTGACAGTGATAGGAATTACTAGTTACGCATACCCTAGGAAATAAGCCACAGCAAAGATGGCTCTGTTTTCCCATCAATACGTCTCCCATCACTTGATTTCAAAATAATCATTTTCAAGAAAAAAATGGACTATGGAAAAGAGTAATTACACATTCGGAGACATAATAGTCGCCTTCAGTTTTTTCTTTACTCTTGCATTGATTTCCAAATAGAGTTGGCAAATGCAAATTACAAACATAGGGCACTTCATAAACACCGCACAACTTCCAGGGCAGTTCAAAGCCAAATGCAGAGTCAAAAGTCTGGCAAATAAAATGTGAGATCACCCCTCAGAACAGCTGATAAAAAGCCCCAAATCTGATATATACACACTACTATATATAAAATAGATAACTAATAAGGACCTACTGTATAGCACAGGGAACTCTACTCAATACTCTATAATGACTTATATGGGAAAAAAAAATCTAAAAAATAGTGGATAGTGGATATATGTATACATAAAACTGATTCACTTTGCTATATACCTGAAACTAACACAACATTGTAAATCAACTATACTCCAATAAAAAATTTTTAAAAAGCCCTAAACTGCGTTTTTTCTCGAGACCTTTTGCTCTTACATTGTGAATACCCACTCTGAAATCAAAGGAAGTCAGGCTGTATATCAGTGGCTGATCTGTCCTTCCGTTCGCAGCCAGGAGCCAGGCTTATACACCCTGAGTCCACAGGAGCTAGGACCCGCAAAAAATGAGAAAATGGTTTCCATGGGATTAAGAATGAGCCCATCCCAGGCTTTGGCTTAAGGAGGGACAGCCACTTCAGTAACTCTTACTAACTGTGCTCAGGGATGGGAATCATTTGTTGGAAAGACAAAGGCACCTATCAACATAGTGGAATAGTGGACAGAACTAATTTGGCCTTATCATCAGCAATAAACAGCTTTATTTATGTTGCTCCAGTCTCTTGGCTTAGAAAGACAATTAATTTAAAGTAAATATTAATAAAACTGAGAATTCATTTTTAATTTTTTTGGATTATCTGATCTGTTACTACAAATGCATAGCAATGTATTGAAACATTAGTCAAAGCACAGACAAGAAATTAGGGTAAATGACACAGACTTTCTTCTGTATCATGGAAAGAATTTTAAGCATGTCAAAATTCAACAAAAAATTCATCTTTTAATACTTAGTTTAATTAAATATTCAGCATCATTCACAGTAGGAATAGGGAGATAATCTCTTAATGGGATATAGGATTTGTGAGTATATGAGGGATTGTGGTTGGGCATGAGCATGAATTTTCTCTAACCATTGAGGTTTTCATAAATTTATGATTCATCTAACTCATTCTTGAACTACTTAAAGGACCCATACTATATTATTTTCCCTGAAGGGCAAAGACTAATTTCCTATTCATTTATAGTCAACAAATAATCATTGAGTCACAGGCATTGTATTATTTTGAGGATTTTGTATAACTTGGCATATTTTAGGAGTTTCTGTTGATTCCTATTAAGTAGAATTCTGCACAAGTGAGTTACCCTGTGGCTAGACATACTATCAGACATTTCAGTTCCTGGGATCCTGTCCAGACTTTTTCTGCAGCCTGCTGCCTTGATGTAGACCACTTTATTCCTATCACCTTGAACCCTTGATATTTGATGAAATATTTTTATGATTTTAGATTTCTTACTAACAGAATCACTAGCAATTTATCCATGATGGATTGAGAGATAGTGATTTTGTTGGTAGATAGAGAAGGTGATAGAGTAGCTAGAATTAAAACTCAGCAGGATCCTGTGTGGCTCCTGGGCATGGAAGTCTTTCTGTCCCTCGTTTCTTGTAGGAAACAGACTCCAGACTCCGACCACCATGACTTGCCTGGGTTCGAAAGGGCAGATTCTAACCAACAGGGAAAGGAGGGGATGCAGGGATGGGGGAGGGGCAGCTAGGAAACAATAATGTAGCCTTGGGACAGGGTCTTTGTTCCACCTCAAGGGATACACATAACAATGTCTTTAAGCTCTTTAAGATGTCATCATTCTTTATACCAAAGAAAGACCACCTGAGCCTACATTAAAGGAACCAGGGAAGCTCATCAAGAAGATTACCTGAGACCAGATTAGAGGAGTGAAGGCCCTGCACACACCCTAATCTTATCAGGAACCCCGCCCTTGAACATTGCTATACAACTCCTCATTAAATCCTCTCAGGTGGGGACACATAGTTTTTTGGGGCAGGAGCCTGCTGTGTCCCCCTTTGCCTGGCAAAGCAATAAAGCTATTCTTTTCTACTTCACCCAAAACACTGTCTCCAAGATTCGATTTGACACCGGTGCACAGAGGCCGAGCTTTCAGCATCAGAATGAAAAGTGTGATTTATGAATGTAAGACAGACAGGGAAAAAAACAAAAACAAAAAAAGCAGTTCTAGGTAAACAAGAGGTAAAAATAATAGTACTATAATCAGAAATACATAGACTACCTAAATCTAAGAGCATGAGAGGGAGGGAGAGAGGGAAGGAGGGAGAGAGAGTGATAGAAATGCACAAATAGAATTTCCTCTCCTCCGCTTTTTAAAACATTTATGTCAACTCTGATTTAATTAGCGTACGTTGCAATGTCTCCCTAGCAACAGTCTCTCATTGGTCACCCAGCCCGCATGTGATTCCATGAAATCCAGGTCAACCTTATGCCTAAACACAGACCTCCACCACCACCCTCGTGATAAGATAAGCAGAAACAGCTTAAGGGGACAGCAATAAGACCTATTCCTTTTTCCAATTAGGGCCTAATGATCTTTCCTAAGGGGCTACCTTATCAAATACACCCAGACAGAATCAATCTCTTCTTGCCAATTAAGCTCTCATTTTTTAAAGTAACATCAGTAAAGACATTACTGAGTTATTGGTTGCCTCAAATATGAATACAAGCCTGCATAAACGTAATCCTAAACTGCAGAGACACATCTGGAGAGACTGTCTTGGGGCAAAATCTCCTGAGACCTCCTAAAGAGCCATATTCAAAGTTAAGCAAGACTTCAAACTGTCTCCATTAAGGCTTAGTTGAAAGGAAGTTGTTAATTTTAAATTACAAAATCAACCATAAGGAGATCCTATAGCATAAAATCAAGGATGGCACAATAGAAATTGTGAAGAGAACAATTTTAATGTCATAATAGGTTGTTAAATTTTACTGAAAAGAAAAGAAAAGGAAAACCAAAACTCTATCATTCAATAGCAAATTGCAAGATTGTTCAGGATTCAGCACACTTTTTATCCACGTACGGGGCGGGGGGGGATGCCCAAGCTGTTTTAGCTTCTATAAAGTGCTAAAGTGTCTCTGATATTTTAAGTAAGATTTTATCGCCTGGTATGTATCTATACTCTTATTTCTTTGTTCATTTACTCTCCCAAGACTGCAGGCTTCACAGACGGAGTCTAGGATAAAAATATATCTTAAGGCAAGTTGTCGATATTAAGTGAAATCTGACATTTCCTTTTATTGTGATGCATGATTTCTCCTAGTATAATGAGTGTCCTCGAATTTGTGCCAAGCGAAGCATTCCTTTTAGCATATCTATCTGGAGATGAGGATAAACTACACACTGCTATGGTATTTGCTGAATTTCCAAGGAAAAAAATGTCCACTGCTGGAAGACACCCTCACCACCCCCCTACTGGAACATCTGGAATGGGAATTTAGAAGCTGCCAAGATGTCATTAAAACTGTGGATTGCAGCACTTCCTGTGTTGCCAAATTCTCTTACAAACGCATCTTCCCACAAAAATCCTATACCACTGCAGCCTTAGGATCCAAAGTAAGGGAATTATTTATTTTATTGTTGTTGTACCATACAGATAGTGAAATGTGGCACTGTTTCTTTTCCTAGGAACTGACAACAGGGACCAGACCTTAAGTAATTTCACTTCACTTTGAATGTAACTTGACTTCCACTTCTCATGGGACACAGTGATAGGAGGCAGCTAGAGTGTGAAGGTTAAGCTGATTAAATGGACAACAGTGAAAGATCTTTGTGTCCTGGAGTCAAGGAGGTTGCAGCCATTCCAAAGATATTCATGTGGAAACAACTTTTGTCTTTATTTCTTTGGTCTGGGTCATAGTTCTGTTGGTTTCTGTCAGTTCAATAAACATTGAACATTTATTATGCTCCAAACATGGCAACAGATACTGGGAGTATAAAGATGAATATTAACTCAGGGCTCTGCCCTTTCAGTGTTAACAAGGACCTCAGATTCACTCATTCATAAATTCACTACAACATGGTAAAAGGTAGGAAAAGCCTAGAAAAGGGGTGCTTAGGTTTGGATGGAGTTTTGAAGCAGGAGGCTGTCTGCTTATTTTTAAGAAGCACTGTAGGAAAGGCTGAAGCTGGGTGTTAAGATCTGTGATTTTTCTTCAGAGAATACATTCACTCGTACCCTTGATATTTACTGAATGACTAGTCTGTGTTCAAATTATCTTAAAGTCTAATTGTGAAGAAAGACAAGTAAACTACTATTACACAATAAGAGAAGTCCTGTGATAGAAATGTAAGTAGTTGTTATGGGTTGAACAGGCTCCTAAAAATTCATGTGTTAAAGTCCTAACATAGTACATCAGAATGTGACCTTCTGTGGAGATAAAGTCTTTACAGAGATAATTAAATTAAAATTAGATTATTAGAGTGGACACTAATCCAATATGACTGGTTTATAAAAAGGAAAAATTTGGAAACAGAGACATGCATACAAGGAGAAATGTGATGTGAACATGAAGATGACCATCTTTGTAGCCAGAGAGAGGCCTAGAATAGATTCTTTCTTCACAGTTGCCCTCAGAAACTAACAACATTGTAAAGCAATTGTACTCCAATTAAAAAAAAAAAAGAAAAAGAAAGAACCAATACTACCAACACCTTCATTTAGGACATCTAGCCTCCAGAACAATTAGACAATAAATTTCTATTGTTGAAGCCACTCAGTTCATGGTAATTTGTAACTACAGCTCCAACAAACTAATACAGGGATTTATTGTGAACACCACGAAAAATACAAGAAAGTTCCAACAGTGACCTTTTATATGTCTTGTGTGAAATCCAGTAACTCAATAAGATCATTTAATTCCCAAACAAGAGTTGTTCATCTATTTAACAAATATTCATTAAGTATCTACTATGTAAGATATATTTCCTAGGCATTGTGAGTAAAACACAGAGTGATAAGGACCCTCAGTGAGTTTACAACCTGATGGAGAGAGACAAGCAATAAACAAAATTTAAAATTAGGATTATTTCTGATTGAGATAAAGCAAAGAAAGAATAAAAAGGATAATATTATAAAACATAGCCAAGGAGATATGCCTAGATAGGCTTGTCAGGAAAGGACCATACAAAGAGGTAAAAAAGGAGTATTTGGTATTTATTTTTCAAATCAACAAAGTAAAGTTTAAAAGAGTTTCTTCCAGATGGTTACTGGTTTTATTTCAAATTCATGTGCTGAACAATTAATTTGAATACATCATTGGGAATTGCCCTTGTAATACCAGGGAATGACCTTCTTTATAATACTTCTGGGGATTGTAATGTTTATAAAAATATTTGAGGCACATGATGGTGAATTACAAAGGATTCTGGTCCCTTTAGATTTTGGGACATGTCTCACAAGAAACAGAGGGGCAGGTAGACATTAGAATCAATTTTAGCAAGTAACATAAAAAAGTAAAAAACCTTTGGGAAAGCTAAAGATTTGGGGCTCCAGAGTGTATGTTGGGTGTTAGGGAACCTATAGTGAGGCCACATAATTAGTTGGGTGAAAGCTTTCTCTTTATACCCATGTCTCTTATCCACATAACCTGGGTAGACCATCACTGCACCTGCACCATCACTCCCAAGGGTCAAGAAAGCTATTGATCCAGACCAGGGCTAACAATTGTATAAATGTATATCAGTGCAGCCTAAGAATTGGGTGAACCAATTATTACAGTGATCTCAGACTGTTCAGCAGAGCCTGGAGCTTCCCCTGCTTCCAAAGTCACCGAGCCAGATACTAATGTAAAAAAAGCATTACGGCTTCTCAGAAAAAAGCAGTGCCTAATGTAAAGTATGTCATGGTTTTTTGGTGAGTTAGGGGATGGCTGAGGTGGAAAAATATGCAGTAGGTAACTTGGAATACAGCACTAGAATGTAACATTTTGCCTTGAGACCATTTCCTCCCAAAACTCACCTAGAGGAAGACAAGCTAAAATCTAGACTTTTTTCTACTTCAGAAGCATTAAGAGTTATGACATTTGATAATTACATGGCCCTCAAAGAGATGAGTTAATATGAATAAGAACTAATTGGAAATATTGAGTATGAAGATATAATTTTAACATTAAAAAAACTCAAAAGATCTCCTTTGCCTCTGTTCATTTTGTAGTTTAGGCTGAGGGGCAGCAGTAATCAGGGGAAGCTCTTTTATGATAATGGCCGGGTTGCAAAAGGGAAAGTAGAAACCCAGGAGGTCTCTTAAGTCTTATTTTCAGAACTGGCACTCTATCATTTCAATTACATTATATTGACTAGAATCAGTCATGTGGCCAAATCCAAATTCCAGGAGATGGAGAGTACTCTAGGCCTGTTTATGAGGAACTGTGATATTACATGCAAAGGACATGGATAGAGAGATAAGTAAAAAATTGGAGCCAGTATTTCAATATACCTGAGATTGTCACTAAATTTCTCAGTGGAGTCACTAGATTTGAGAAGACAGTGGAAAATTATGTTTGAAGTGGTGAAGGAGAGAATATTACCCTAGAATTTTATACCACGTTAAATTAATATTGACAGACATATATAAACTAAAGATAACTTCCGGGAATAAAGAGTTCATAAGATTGAATATACAAAATTCTTCTTGGAAAATACGCTCTGAAGGAGTATACAGAAAGAGAAGAAATTAACTAAGGAAAACAATGAGGGACCTAGGGGAAATACATTTACTAATACATTAGTAAATTATATTATTGTCTAAGTAAGTAAGGATCAAGTATAAAAAGTTGTGTCTATAATCACCTAGAATTAAAGTTTAGTCCAGTGGTTTAGTTTGCCCAATCAACCTGTCTACAATGATGGAAATATTCTATGTCTTGTACTATCCAATTTGCAGGCCACTAGTAACATGGAACCATTGATCACTTGAAACGTGACCAGTGGAACAAAGAAACTAAAATTTAAATTTTCCTTTATTAAAGAATTTAAATATTTATATGTGGTTAGTGGCTACTGTTTTGGACAGCATAGCAATTATAGGGTAGTTAGAAGTGGAGGTTACACCAAGAGAATAAACTGAGGTGAGAACATGCTAAGTTACTTGTCTTAATCCAGGAAGTGATATAAGTATTGATAGGTTTAATATATTGAGACATGAACAGAAATATATGCATAAGATTTAATAAGTAACCAAAAAGTGGAAGAGAATGTGTTAAATATAAATCCATAGAGGAAAAATCTCCAATGAAAGAAAAAAGAAAAGTAGAAGCCAAATAATTTTGACAAATAGAAAACAAGAACTAAGATGCAGAAATAAGTATAATTATAATAGTTAATATGATAGTTCTAAGAGGTCAAATGAACTAAAACACTCAGATTGGAAATTAATCCAGCCTGTGCTGTCCTCAAAATAAAGGAAACATAAATATTGGCAAAAAGAGAGTAGAAAAAAAATTAACAGTACCGCAGTCCTTTCATTCAAATAAATATTTTTATCATCAAAAAAAGATTTAAGGAACGATTTTAACTTCAGCCCTAATAAAGAAATACTCTTGATATTCTGGAATTTCAATGAATATTTGTCATCCTTCTGGATTCCCAGCCTCTGGATTCTCTCCCTGTTTGACTAATCACCTACTGTATGGCACAGAGCCACCCTAATATAAAAGCATAAAATGCCAGACACATATTCTTCAATCTTCCTTGGAGTTCTGCTTAGTCATGCACTTGCATTAGCCTTTGACAGAGAAGGTAATGATACAAAGAAGCAGGCCTGGGGGATGCATTCTGGAGACGGGTAGCAGAGGTCCTATCAGGTCATAAGAGGCAATCCTGGCAGCAGTCCTTGTGGCAGATTCTACTCTGTCCAGCAGTGACTGCATGGTCAAGATCTGTTTCAAGATGCAATGGTGTTTTGGGGAATTTTTCTTAACTCTGTATCCCCAAACCTGGTTTTCTGCCTGCCCTTTTCCCTTTCCTTTCATCCACTCCCATCACTCCCACATTAAGATTCTGTGAACTATTTAATATTCTCTAAATAAAATATTTTTATGCTTAAATTAGTCATGGTTGGCTTCTGTTTCTTGCAACCAAGAACTCCATCTGATATAACAGTGATTAACAGTAACCAGATCAGACAATTCACTTTCTTTTGCTATTTCAAGTGGCAGATATGGACTCAGTGAGAGAAGTATCTGTGTTTTATGTCTTGCGTCCGGGTGAGAGGCAATGGAAGATTTCATGACAATCACATCTATTGTTCTAAAATGGGCCTCTTCTCCAGCTGCTAAATGCTCATTTCTTTCAGAGAAGTGGATATTCACGTAAGCCCCATTATTGCAGATAGCAAAGAAAGTTCAGTTTGAGAGCAAACCTCTTTACAACTTAGAAAAGTCTGCTTATTCAACAAGGATATTTTGATGAGCATTTTGTAACCCCTTCAAAATCAATGGAAAATTGTTGCATTTATACCACATTCTTTGATTACATAATAAAGCTCAGTGATGGTAACTGTCCTCAGTCAAGTAGTTACTTGACTACTTACCTGTGGTACTTTAAAATACCATAATAGGTATTACCTACTATTACATATCATTATCTACCTACTTACCTAAAGATTATCTATCTTTAAATCTGCTGTTTCATTCGTTTATTTTCTAAATGGTAAAAGTATCATTTAGAGAGGCTGTTCATAGGACATCAATGAAAATTAAGTAACAGCATTTTAATCACATTGGCTTCTTCCTATACCTGTTTAGTAAAGAAAGCAATTGCATAAATCACTTCACTTTACCAGGCCTCCTCAAACGGAAAAAAACCACAAAAACAAAAATGGAATAAGATTGAATTGAATAATGCCTCAATTTACTGTTAATCTAACTGTTGTATACTTATCATATTGACACTAACAAAAGCTACTGATATTGTCCAATGTTGGTGAAAGTGTGGGGAAATAGTGCCTCCTGTCTGACACCAGTGAAAGGGCTGTTTTTCTATTGTTTGGATAGTGAATGTTATTAAAAATTAATTTGAGATATTTTGAATCTCTGGCCAGTAATCCCTTCTCTGGGATTTTATCTTACAGAAACTTTGCCACAACAGGTACCTAAACATAAATGTATGAACATGTTCATTACAGCATAAAATATGGATAAAACAAAATGTCCAAAATAGTTGACCAATTAAATACATTCTAGTAGAGCTCTACAACATAATATTATAGAGCTTTTATAAAGAATAAAGTAGATCCATAAGGACTGAATAATAAAGATATTCATGATACAGTGTTTAAACAAGAATGCAGGTGCAAAAACCTGTATGTGGTGATCTAATTTTTTATGATATTTAATAAATTAGGTTTCTGCCTATTTTTCATCAGGTAAAAATGAGTTGAATGGATTTTTGCTAAATTCTGGGGACATGGTCAATATGATATCTTAAAAATCTGTTCAGGGCTATGAAATTATCTTTAAGGAGATTGCTGGTGGCAGAGAACACTTCAGAGAGAGAAGAAGCATGCAGCAGAACAGATGCCAGTGTTGACTGGCACAGTATGATTGATTGCATAACATTATTCATAATAGCCAGAAATTTTAAACAACTCAAATGTCCATCTACTGACAAATGGATAAACAAAATATCCATACAGTGAAATATTATTTGGCAATAAAACTAATTAACTACTGAATATATGCTTCAACATGAATGAACTTTGAAAAAACATTATGCTATGTGAAAGAAGCCAGTTACAAAAGATCACATATTGTATGATTCCATTTATGTGAAATGCCCAGAATAAGTAAGAAACAGAGATAGTCAAGCTGATGGATCAACGACAATGGAGGAACATGGTAATGGGGTCTAGGAAGAGGTATATGGATGGAATTATGGGAGGAGTACAAATTACGTGAATCATTGTCTCTCTCACCATGGAGGAGACTTCCATCACAATTTCACAGGATAACCTATCCTCTGGAAATCTGTTAGCTTGTGTCTTTGGCCATTTCAGTGTTTTCCCAATTGGCCAAAATGACCATAATGGCCATTAAAATAAGGATGTGGGCTGTGCATGTATCTAGAAATGAGTTCCTTTCCAATGAGGCTAAATTGGACATTACATCTGCTGAGTACCTAACCTGTCAGCAAGAGAGAGCAACAACAAACTTCTAGTGATGACAAACCAGCTACCTAATGAATCAGTTTGAAAGGGGAAACAATTTGGCCTTCATAGATCAATACATGTTTTAGATTTAGGCTTGCTTTCTCTGCCAGTGATGGATTTCAAAATTCCTTACTCATTTTCACATTATTCTGTGCAACGTTGTCTTGATCAAGGGACCAACTGTATAACAAAGAAGTATGACAATACTATCATGACCATGAGATTCAATGGTTTATCATATACTGCAGTGTTCAGAAACAGCCAGTCTAATAGAACGGTGGAATGGCCCATGAAGTCTCAGATATGGCACAAGCTCTCAAACAATATCCCGTGGAATTGAGGATCTCTCCTCCAGTATGCTGTATATGCATTTGATGAACAGCTGCTCTATGGTATATACTTGGTATTATGGTATTCTAGAGAGTTAGACTACATTTTTTTCTTTTCCATTGTTATTTATTGAGTACTTTGAGTCATACTAGGCACTGTGGAGTAAGCCCTCAAGGAACTCTCTTCCAAATGAGCATGGGAGAGGGCATTTACCTGTGTTCATTTTTCACTGAACTTCATCTCTACTTTAGCTATTAAATAACAATGCCTCGGCCTTGTCATTACTAAGAGCTGCACAACCTCCAAAACATTGAATTTAAAAGTGTTTTCTCTTTGACCACAGTGTTCTTACCTTTATCCTTTTCTACCACTGTATTTCTTCCCAACTTTTCTTCTCTCATTTTGGTCCGAGCTCTATTTCTCCATTTCTTCTGATCATTTAGTACCTTTCTAATTTGCTTATCTCATTCCTCAGTGTAGACTTTATGGTCTGCTTCTTCCACATTGATTTTGCTATCACCTATAGGATTTATCACTGGATGTTTTGTGCTATATACCATTCTGGTGTCTATTCCCCAGGGCTCACTTTGTTTGATTTCTCTGCTTCTAGTACTGTTAGAAGAAAAAAAAAAAAAAATAGAGATGCTGTATCTATAGCAGTTTAAATTTTGTTTCATTGGATATCTATAAGTATTTAATGGTCTTCTTATTGACTTCTTGTTGATTTCCAATTGAATCTCCACAGTGGAATCTTTTTCATTAGTATTTAGTATCTAATGCAGCTTGTTCCCTTCTTTATAGAAAAAGGTCTCTCTTCTTCAACATCTTTTAGTGACTTCACCTACACAGACGTACCTCAAGAGATATTGCAGGTCCAGTTCCAGACCACTGCAAAAAAATGAATATCACAATAAAGAAAGCCACATGATTTTTTGCTTTCCCAGTGCATATAAAAGTTATGTTTATACTATACTGTAGTCTATTAAGGGTGCAACAGCATTATGTCTAAAAAAGGAGTGTACATACCTTAATTAGAAAATACTTTATTGCTAAAAAATGCTAACCATCATCTGAGCCTTCAGAGTGGGTCATAGTAGTAACATTAAAGATCACTGATCACAGATCAACATAAAAAATATGAGAACAATAAAAAAGTTTGAAATATTATGAGAATTACCAAAATGCCACACAGAGACAGCAAGCAAATGCTGTTAGAGAAATGGCACCGACAGACTTGCTCGAAGCATGGTTGCCACAAACCTTCAATTTGTAAAAAAAAAAACAGTGTCTGCAAAACACAATACAATGAAGTGCAATAAAATGAAGCATGCCTGTACTTTCTTTTTCTGCTTTGCATATTTTGAAGAAAAAATATATTCTGACTCTTTCATAAAGTTAACACTACACCTGTATACTTGACTACATGATGTTTCCTTTGAGTCTGTGACCTTACCTTCAAGTTCCAGCTGCCTCCACCATCTTCATGGATTCAGTTAAAACTTCTCTGTAGATGACACTTCCTCCTTCCCCCAATCTTTATGTCTCTTTTTATATTTAGCTTTAGTCCTACATTCTTTCCTTTTGGATTTTGCCAGTTGGATGTCTCCCTGGAACTCAGCATCAACATGGGTAAGACTGAGCTTATAATCTTGCATCACCCCCAAACCCGTCTCTTGAATTTTTCTTTCTGTAATGACAGCATTATTCTCTGAGCCATTGAGGTTTGAAAATTGAGAGTCCTTTTAGGTGATAGCTTCTAATCTGCCAAACCTGGGGACTCTTTTTTCTTTTTTATATAAAATCACTAACTTATATCTCTCCCCTCACTTTATCTTATTATTTCCCCAGCTTTAGTGAGATATAATTGATATATAACATTGTGTCAATTTCAGGTGTATATTGTGATGATTTGATATACATATGCATTGGGAAATGATTACCATGATAATGTTAGTTAACACATCAATCACCTCACGTAGTTAAAATTTCTTTTTGGGGGTAGTGAAGACTTTTAAGATCTACTCTTCTGGCAACTTTCAAATATACAATAGAGTATTATTCACTACAGTACCCATACATTACAGTATAGCCCCAGAACTTATTAATCTTGTAACTGGAAGTTTGTACCTTTGACTACCTTCTTCCAGTTTTCCCACCCCACCCCTCCTCCTGTCCCTGGCAAGCAAGAATTTACTCTCTGTTTTTGTAAGGTTTTTTGGGTTTTTTTTAGATTCCACATATAATTGAAATCATACAACATTTTTCTTTCTCTGTCTGACTTATTTCACTTAGCATAATTCCCTCAAGGTCCATCCATGTTCTTGTAAATGGTGGGATTTTCTTCTTTTTCATAGTTGCATAATCCATTGAATATTTGAACATTCAATATTCCATTGAACATTTCCTTAATTCATTCATCTATTGATGGACACATAGGTTGTTTCCATGTCTTGGCTACTGTAAATAATGCTGCAGTGAACATGGGAGTGTAGACATCTTTTTGAGATAGATATTTCATTTCCTTTGGTTATATATCCAGAAGTGGAATTACTGGATTGTATGGTAGTTCTATTTTAAATTTTTTGAGGACCATCCATAATGTTTTACATAGTGGTTGCACCAATTTACATCACCTTGTCACTTGTTATCTCTTGTCTTTTTGACTATAGCCGTTCTAATAGGTGTGAAGTGATATCTCATTGTGGTTTTGATTTGCATTTCCCTGATGATTAGTGATGTTGAGCACCTTTTCATGTACCTGTTAACCAGTTGAATATCTTCTTTGGGGAAAAGGTCTATTCAGGTTCTTCGTCTATTTTTAAATTAGGTTATTAAGGTTTTTTTGCTATTGAAGGTGTATGAGTTTCTTATATATTTTGAATATTAACCCCTTATTAGATATGTAGTTTGCAAATAATTTCTCTCTTACTGTGGGTTGCTTTTCCTTTTTTTTTTTTTGATGGTTTCCTTTGCTGTGGAGAAGCTTTTTAGTTTGATGTAGTCCCATTTGTTTATTTTTGCTTTTGTTTCCTGAACTTTTGGTGTCATACCAAAAAAAGAAAAAAAAAAATCACTGCCAAGGCCAATGTCAAGGAGCTTTTTCTCTATGTTTTTTTCCAGGATTTTATGGTTTCAGGTTTTAGATTTAAGTCTTTAATCTATTTTGAGTTAATTTTTGTGAGTACTGTAATATAGGGTCCAATTTTATTCTTTTACATTTGAATATCCAGTTTTCCTATCACTATTTACTGAAGAAACTGTCTTCTTCCTATTGAGTATTCTTGGCTCCATTATAAAATATTAATTGTACATATACACATGGGTTTACTTCTAGGCTTTCAATTCTGTTCTACTGGTTTATGTATCTCTTTTTATGCCAGTATGATACAATTTTGATTACTATAACTTTGTAATATAGCTTGAAGTCAGAGAGTGTGATGTTTCCACTTTTTTCTTCTTTCTGAGGATTGCTTGGCTATTCAGGACCTTTTGTTGTTGTATAGGAATTTTAGGATTGCTTTTTCTATTTCTGTAAAAAGTGCCGTTGGCCTCCAGCTGTATCCAACAGTTGAGTGAGGCTGGAGACTATGCTCTGCAATTGGCCGGGGTCACTGACCAGGCTCCCTGCTTGGGGGAGGCCACAGGCTGTGTTGGGCAGGGTGGTAGGCTGGCTTCCACTTCTGGGCAGGGTTGAAGGCTGAGCTCTGCAGATTTGGGGTCCAGTAGGTTGGGCCATGAGGCTGCCCAGGGTCAATATTAAGTCTCCCTAGTTATGTGGGTCCAGAACCTATGCTCAAGAGTTGGGCAAGGCTGCTGGCTTGGCTCCCTGAACAGGGCTGTAGGATGAACTTCATTGCTGTCAGCTTCCCTGGCCACGCTTCCTAGTTGGGTGGGACTCAGCAGTTGGGCAGAGCTGTGGATTTGCTTCCCTGCCTGAGCAAGCCAGTAGGATGGGCTCCATGGCCAAAATGGCCCTTTGACTGGGGACTTTGTAATAATTTGGATACCAGTTAAAAATCTTTCAAGTGTAAGAAGTGTAAAAAGTGAAAATTAAAAGTTTTAAAGAAATGGAAGTGTTTCTAATGGAAAATTAATTCCATCATACTTTAGCTTTCAATTTTCTCTTCCTTCATTGTGAAATAGAATTTAAAAAAACCCAAAAGTGTACAAAACATATGTTATCGTACTTTCTAGATAAGCTTTTAGCCTTCTTCTGGGTCATAAAAATTTAATCATCTATTTTTTGCTTTTTAGCTTTTGTTCTTTTCTCCGTAGATTCATTTGTAAATGTTAAACATTGATTTATAAAATATTCTTATGCTAGTCTAATGGTCATTTTCTGATCATAAGTTTTACCTGTTGCCAAGAATAGTGATGGAAATGAAAATTTAACCTTATAAGTTCTTTCTCATCTCTACAATACTATTAACAAATTTGCAACAAAAAGCATATAGGAATCAAGAAAACATACATTGACCAGTTGAACAATCACTCTTTTCTCCTGAATTGGAAATTGATTGTGGTGTTGAGCAGAGCTGGAGTGATCAGTGTCACATGCAAACGTGGGCACCCAAGTCATTTAGGTGGTAGTAGAAGGTGATTATTTCAATCCAAGGCCCAGAGTCAGCAGGTCAGAAAGTCATTTGTTCTGTAACTAAGGAGAACAGACAGGTGACTGAAAGGGCAAGGACATCCCATAAATGTTTCACATGAAATTGTACCTGTAAGGGCTGAGAAAGAGACCAGTATTGGCCTTTGGCCACCTCCAGAAGATACTGCATGTAAGTGAGGCCAGAGTGGAAATTGTGTTTATGGGAGGGAGTAACCAGGACTACAACACTGAAACTTCTCTAAGAAAACTAAACTCAACAGATATTCATTTTCTTTTTTTATTCACTAATTTTATTTCAGATTATTTACTATTTTTCTTTTAGAATGAAGTCCCCTCACTGTTTAGTCTCTCCTCATGTGTGTTCAGATGTGAGTCTTCCAAGCAGACCAGGCAGGAGCTACTTATGTGGCCAAGTGACTGAGTCTCTTCTCATGAGGCAGGGACTATTTAGACCTCTGAGTGGTGTAGAATTTATTTTGACATTCTGACATTCTGAATAATTAAGGGCAAGATGGAGACTCTTGAATGACAAATGTCTTTTTCGTAGAGTCATTTCTTTTATGTAGAACATGCTGGGTACCATGGACGGGGTGATCATCCATCTTACTTTGCCTGGCCTGCTCTCCAGTTATAATTATAAATGGCCTTTCTTTCACTCACAAAAGTATTCTTGTTTGGAAGCTAAGTTATGTGGCCTGTCTAGCCATGGGGAATAGAAACGTGTTTGAAAGCAGAGGCTCCACCCTCAAGAAGCAAACAAGTCAGTTGAGGATAATACAACTTGTATAACTACAGTGGCTTTTCAGGCTCATCTTCACAGACACTGAACAGGATCTACCTCTGAGGTAGTGTTTTGGAGAATAAGGTGGAAATACAGGTGTTCCCCTGAATTTGAAAAAAAAACAAACAACAAAAAACACTCGTTTGGAGTCAGGGCTCCATGTCTTCCATACAATTCCTATATGGGGTGGGCTTGAAAAAAAATCACCTAATTTATCTGTGCTTGAATATTTTCACCTCTAAAACAGGGGACAGGGCTAGGTTAACAGTATTTACCCTCTTTTCTGAGAGAACCTGGGTAACAAAGGGGCCTTAAGTGTGGGGATCAGAGGGCTCTAGTCGACAAGCTTTACTTCAACAAGAGCATCAGGGTTTCTCTGTTTACATATTGAGTTTGTGCCTGAAGTTTCATCTGAACACAAGTTTCTGGTTATATAGACAAATGAACATAATTCTTGATGTTTGAAATTCTCTAACAAATGATCCAGTGACTCTAACTGGGTAACAGGAACATTACTGCAGGGTGACTGCTTGTCAGTCCAGGGCACTCTAAGTCCTAAGCAACTAGAACATGATTCCTGTATATAGGAAGCCTGCTTACCTTACTTCCATATCTAGTAAAGATAGTAGGTGATAATGTTGCTTGCGTCTTTATAGGTTGCATGTAGAAAATTGAACCTATAAATTTCCTTTTCAAAAGTTCTCAGTTAACAGTCCAGAGGCTGCTTTCCAGCCCCAGGCCTATGTCTAACTATCTCTGCAGCAAAACAAGCCTTTTAGACTCTCTGGATCTCAATCCTATTGTGTCTGTGTATAAAACTGGGATAACATTTTCTAACCTTCTAGTCTCACATGCTTATTATCATTATCAAAGAAAGAAAGAGATATAAACAGCACTCTGAAATGCTCTAAACATGTGCATTCCATTATTATTTATTAGAATTATTTCTTGGGATCATTTTTATATAAGTTTTGTGGTTGTTTTAGGTTACTCTTGAATGTGAATCAACTTAACTTGCTGATTATAAAATTTTCTAAAAATATTATTTCTCAAGAGACAGCGTATTGTAGTATAGGTCAAAGATACTTGTTGCAAACAAAGAAAACCAATCCTGCCTCAGGCAGAATGGAATTGAATGCCCACAGGACAAGTAGAAATCTAGATGATAAGATATATATGACAAGGCTTAGGAAATAGATCCAGGGGACCTCTAGAGACAAAGAGACAGGAAAAACACAGTACACATCTGGAGTAGTCTGACAGCAGGCACCGCTATTTCTGTAAAGGATTCTCTTTAACTAGGGGTGGGTGGATTTCAAAATACACATCTCTTTGTACAGCAAGGGTACCAATCCATCAGTTTGGTGTTTAGCTAAAAACCCAGTAGGACCATACTGGTGCACATCTGCTGTAAGTCAGATCTTGCCTCAAATTATTCCTCATGTCTGGCATCTCTAACTCAAGATCAAAACTCCATCTACTACCATTTCTGTAGATGAGCTTGGGCCACTCTTGATTGCATGATGGTAAGAGGTTCAGAGAGTGTGTAGCCAGGAGCTTCTGTAGCACCAGAATGACCCTAACTTTGACCAAAATTTAGACAGCATACAAAAGGAATTTGGGTGCCAATAATGAAGGGATTACATTCTGCACAGCCAAAAGGACAAGTGTTCACAAAAAAATGTGCTATTTAGTTGCTGTCTTGTTTTTCTCATGCATATTTTGGTAATTTAATTATCTGTTATTTCTCTAAAGCACAGAAAAGTAAGGCTGAGGTGACAGATAATATATGCAAGTCATGGAATTTTAGATGCTGATATTTATTTGTGCTGATTTATTCAATGTTATTTCACTGAGCAATCAAACATTAAAATTTAAGAAGACAAGGTACAGAAATATATGTGACAGTTAATATTTAGCATGTCTATTTCAGAGATAGGGACATCCTTTAATTTGAGTAAAGAAATGAAATTTCACAGGGAGGCCTACACATTTGTAAGTGTAGATTCTTACGTGGAATTTTTATATAGAAAGAAAAAATTTCTTCTTTCCTATGATAAAGTTATTTCCTTTCTCTTGTTTCCATGGTGATAATGGATTGGTTTTAACTTGTCTGACCCTCCAGCTATAGTTGAAATCTGAGCTACTTTGCCACATGCCAGCTTAGTCTCCAAGGTTAAGAACAGGCTCCCAAGTGGCCAGAACTGACCCTCATTACCCAAACCATCAGGGAAGTTAGCAACAATAGAGATGAATCAAGCAATCTGAGATCAAAGTGTTTTGTGCTGGTCTCAGCCTATCAATAACCAATGCTGTGGCTGACCTGGCCTGTGTGATTTTTATTAGGATTGCAAGATGCCCTCAGTAATAACCATCAGGAAATTTTGAAGAAAAAAAATTCATTGCTTTCAAGTCCTGGAAATTACATGGCACACCTGAGGGCACACAGTAAGGTTACAGGTAGAAAGAGAGAAAACGCAGGCCTGGGGTTCTACTTCTATTGAGGTTGAAGGTGCAGGCCTAGGCTTTTGTGGGTTCACTGTATTATAGATGAATTTAAAACATAAGAGGGAGAATTTAAAGCATGGGAAAAGAAAAAACAGCCCACCTAATGGTCAGTTATTGAAATCAACCAATAAAACAAAGGAAGCGGATAGGGAAGGGGGGCATGGCCTTGCTCCTTGTCTAGCCCTGTGCTTATTCAAGACAGCCAACTTGAAGTGAAGTGGATACCTCTTGGGAGTAGAGACCTCAGTAATCAAAGGTCAAGTCAGGCACTTGCATTACACAAAAGAAAAACAAAAACAACATTCAGGTCTACATATAAAAAGCTGAAGACCAAACACAGTGGAGAGTGCTCAAGGTTCATTTACAAGCCAGAGGTGGGGAATTAGGATGGGGTATAGAGAACCAAGAGTTAACAACAGAATAGAGGTGGAATTTTAATGAAACAACTGGGAAACAGAGCAAGAGAAGTCCTGGAAATTTACCTGTTATACCGATAGGTACATTTCGAGGCCTGGAAATCAAGCATGCTTAGGTCTGGTGGCTAATTTTAAAGGTCAGCATCAGGGAAAATGGATCTGTTCACATTCTTTTACACTTCCAGTTCACTGGCCTGCTTCTAATATTTGAAAGGCCCAGGGCCTGAAAACAAAGAGAGACCCACATATAAGATGTTTAAATGTTTGAAAGCTGTATATCCAAACCACCAAAGTGTTAAATAAAATACATTCTATCTGCTCATTGAACAGTATACTTTCATGGTAAAATATGAAAAAAATATGTAAAGCTATGGTTTTATAAGATGAAAAGTAGGCAAGATATAAATTTTAATTGAATTTAATTTTTATTGTGCCAATCTAACTATTCTGTTAATGGAACTACAATGTTTAAATGAGTAATAAACAGTGGCACCCATGACTTATAAATTACTTTGTATTTATTTTGTTTTTTCTTGTCTGATCATGGTTTCACAATAGATACTTTTAGATACTTATATTCTTTTGACAGTGATGCTATAAAAGAATTTAACTTTGTTCAAAGTATGTAAACTTTGAATATAATATATAAAAATATAGATTGAAGTGAATGTAAAGAATACAATGCTATTCTTGTATTTTTAAGTTCATTTCTTCTCAAATATCCAAACTTTTCTATTGAATGTAGAAGTAAATACAATTTATAATTAACAAGTATAAATTTTAAAATTCATTTATATAAATATAAATTAAGAGTTTTGGGAAAATTTTATTAATTCTTATCAAATACTTTTACCAAAATAGCGCTCACAATTCTAGTTTCCAATATCCAATGTCATTGCCAATGTAAAGAATCAATGTCAGGCTTTCTTTATGTTATATGATATATATAAATGTCATAAATATACATACAACCAGCCCTCCAATCTGCAAGTTCTACATCCATGGATCCAACCAAACTCAGATCAAAATACTTTTTAAAAAAAATTCCAGAAAGTTTCACAAAGCAAAACTTGAATTGTCTGCACACTGGCAACTCTTTACATAGCATTTACATTGTTTTAGGTATTATAAGTAATCTAGAGATGATTTAAAGTATACACGAGGATGTGCATAGGTTATATGCAAGTACCACACCATTTTATTTTATATAAAGGACTTGAGCATCTATGGATTTTGGTATCCATGGGGGTCCTGGAACCAACCCCTGTGGATACTGAGGGATGACTACATATATAAATTTGAGAGAAATATACATTGATCTTGCCAATGTTTCTGTTGTCAAACCTAAGTTTGTGTGCCCAATACACACAGTGAGGCCAAACAAACTGAAACGTTGGAGTTTGGAGCAGGGAAAGGTTTATTGCAAGGTCCAAGAAAGGAGAATGGGCAGTTCATGCTAAAAAAAATCCCTGAACTCCCTGATGGGTTTGAGGGAAGAGTTTTCAAAGGCAAATTTGGTGGTGGTGGTCGTGGGGACTGCAGGGTGTGGGACTTTCTTCTGATTGGTTGGTGGTGAGGTAACAAGATGGTGTTCCAGGAATCTCAGTTATCAGCTTTCTGGTTCCACCATCCGGAGTCCATGTGCTGTGCTCAGCCTGAAGTTACCATTCTCCACCTGAGTGGGGCCCCAGGTCCTGTAGAAAAAATTGGAGGTACATATCAGATTACTATGCACATCCCCTGGGGAGTAACCAGGATCTTGTGCTATTATTTCTTGACCTCTTTTCCTTCTTTCTGCATTCCCTCACTTCCCTCATTAGTAACTGTTTGAGTCTGCCCTTTGGAACTCAGAGAAGGTTTTGGAGGCTGAAGCCTTTTTCCTACAAACAAGAAAAAGGAGATACAGAATGGCTTTGGTACCTGGGAGTGCCCAGTCGGGTTCTACTTGGTTTCATTTCTAGACCATCTTGTACAACTGTTGCAAAGACTTTGCTAATTCCCAGATATCTTTGGAATCATGAATTGGAATACAAATGAAAGGAAGAAAATGAATGCTCTGCATACTGAGATTCATGCCCTGTAAGAGGAAGAATTTGTCAAGGTTTCCCCTCTTATCTAAGACTTTCTAATATTCAAATCCTCTCTGCATTTTGTTCAGGAACATAGGGCAAGAGATGAACCAATACTTTTCTGGGCCTGGCTGGTGTGAGCCAAGGCAGTGATTTTAGGTGTCAGGGTCGCACTATGTCAGCTTTGAGCACCAGATCCTAATGACATGACTATGTACTTTGTAATAATTTAATTTGATTCTTTGTGATAAATATCCTCTAAAGCATGGGGTCCTGGGTAGGGGCCTTTTTTGTGGATCTAAGGGTCCTAGTATCAGTTAAGAAGATTACATCTATTTCAAATCACTAACAAAAGGGCTAGGCTAGAGGTGCAGGCATAAAAAGAGAAAATAAATTATCCAAAGTTGATAAAACTTCCACTTTGTAGGTGGGGAAAAAAGAACACTTAATATGTTGATAAAGGCTAATGTATTGAGGTTTTAATTCGTAGTGATACTTTCTTATTTTTCCTTCATCGTCATGATGAAACATGACCAAGCATATTAGCAGACCTTTTGTATTTCTGTGTTTTAAGTGCTTTTGCAAAGACAAAAGCTCACATGCACTGATGAAGTTATGCTGGGCTCCTGAGACAGCAAGGGAAATGGGTAGAGGGGGAGTATCTTTGAGAACTGCAAAGGGTAAGGAGATATTTCCTATAGACTGGCAGGATTATAGAGGTTGGCAGTTTCTACAAATGGTATTCATTCATGCCCTGCTTTGTTGCAGCACACACAGATGATAACAAGACTTTGGAAAAGATGGCTTCCAAGTGTACATATGGCCCTGAGACAAATCCATAGCTTTAGAAAAAGGCCCAAATATGGCATAGAAAAAGACTCATCAAACTTCAAGAATTCAGTAGACAGGGATGGCAATATCTCAGTAGTAATCAGCAGACTAATCACAGAAGAGGCTTTTCTGAATATTCTGCTCTGCATAAGGGGAAAGCAGTGAGGAATTCAAGAGAGTAATAATGCCTGATATTGTTACCAAGTCCAAGCTCATACCGCTCGGCACACAACAGGCCAATAAATAGAGAGACGAGGTGTTGGGGCAAGAATAGCAGTTTTATTCAGAAAGCCAGCAGACCAGGAAAGTGGTAGACTAGTGTCTCAAAGAACCATCTTCCCTTAGTTAGGATTCAGGCTTCTTTTAGACTAAAAGAGGAGGGAATGTGGCTGGTTTTTGCAGACTTCTTGGTGATAATCCTTTGTTCTTGCAACTGTCCACGTAGGTCTGGTCATGATGTTCCTATAAATCTTCAACAAGAAAAATGTTATTTTCTGTTCTGCAACTTTTAATCTCTATATGAATGAAAAGTGTTACGGCCTTAAAGGTTAAGCCTGGGAGGCAGAGCCTTGAGAAAGGGCTATTATGTATATTTCAGGCTTTAGGAACATTCTTTTACTTACTGAGAAGACAAAAGTGCAGAGTCAGCATGACTAAGCATAGGCAACCGAGCACCACATGGAGTCAGGTTTGTCCTTCTCTGTTACAATATTGACTTTTCTGATTTAAAGGCAGATTTAATTTTATTTATTAAAAATGAAAAAATGTGACTTTGCATGCATGCTTCAGTTGGAGCTACAAATTTATTGTCATTGCATGTCATCATTTTTGTTCAGCTCTGCATATTTTATATTTGAATATCCATCATAGTCATCTAGATACTTGGCATCAAGAAATACTTCACCAGTATTTAACACTCTGGTCACCAATATTGAATCCTAATTTTACCTTATTGTTGCAACTAAATTATCTACATGAATGGACATTACTTTTATCTGTATTTGACTGGTTGTATAGTTTGGAAAAATAAGATTCCTACACAAATATATACCTTCATCTGGGGGTTGTATGATCTGAAGATTCACTTTTAAGGATTTATTCACTGTCCTTTTAAAGCTATATTTTAAAAATAGAAATTAACCTTTAAAAGGTAACATAAGCCATTACCATATTAACAGGAAACTTTAGATTTCAGAAAGAATCTGCTGTGCCATGAAGATAGTGGGCTTTCTGGGAACAGAAGGGAAATAGGATACACAAAGGTGCAAAAGGCTATTACACAAGGGGCTGATGATTTTATCTGAGTCCAGGCTTGCATCTATAGCTCCAGTTTAGCAAGGTTTTCAGTAACTTTAGCAAACCCAAAGATACAATAAAACTGAGAACAATGGCAGAGCTCTTTTAAAAGCTTCCCACTGGTACAACCAACCAGAAAAATGTTAGCCCAGTTTGAGGAAACATTCTTTGGGATAAATGAAAGTTTCTTCCTCTCCCCTCTCTGCTCACTAATCATTGTCTCCATCTCTCCTCCTGTCCCTCTGTTCAGAGAGGCTATGTACTGATACAGATGTTACACATAGTACTTGATACAGATGTTATTCGTCTCATGTGTCAAAGAAAAAGCAACATGAAAGCTGTGAATTTAAGTATTATTCAAGGTCTTGCTGAAGGCTATAGCCTGGGAGACAGCCACTCAGTAACTCTGAGTTAACTAACTCCTAGGAGGTAGTGGAGAAGCCAGTATACATATGATTTGGGGTGGTGGGGTTGCTGGGAAATCCATGTAGTCAAGCATTCATCTTGGTTAAAGATGACTGCTAATCACAAGGAACAGATATCTCAAGTTAATCATTTTTGTGCTGTTCTATGGATGGGAAGATGTAAGAATATGGGGTCACTGAAATTCTTCCTGAGGTATGCATCTTAAGTTTCTAGGGGACATTTATTCAAAGCACAGAATGCTTCACCCTGTGTTTTTCATCCTGAATTCCCCTCAGGGTGTACTGTCCGTGGGTGACTGTAGTGGGTTGTGATTTAACCCTTGTATAACTAGATAATGAGGGACACTCTTTGTTCTTTTTTATCCACACATGGTTGACTTTTTTGACTTAGCCAGATCCATGCCTGTTTGGAAATGTGTATAAGGTGAAACCAGTAGGGTGTATGTGAGAAGAAATGATTTGCACAAGAATGTAATGTTTGCAAATAAAAGCTCTTTGACATATACCACGTTGAGCTACTTTTTCAAACAGAAGAGAATCTCAGTCATGATATTCTTAGGCACTGTTTGTAAATATAAATTATTCACCTTCTTTGGATTACTGTGAGATCAGTATTGGTTTCTTGAAAATGTCAAAAGGCTGACCTCAAAATATTACTGATTGAATACTGTTGCAGATTGGTAGCCATGCTTTCTTTTTCTTTCACGTTCCCATCCTTAAGATCATCTTCAAAATGACAGATTATGAGACTGTAGTTAAAGTCTCAGTCAGAAGTTTGCCATTTGGGTAAGCTTGTAATGACCAATATAATATCAATCAAGCCTTATACCTTATACCAATCAAACCTTATATATGGTTTTCTATGTTTTCAAACACATTTTCTCATTCTATCTTTACTCTGCCCTATGAAGTCAATTTGGAAGGTGTTGGGGAGGAAAAAATTTTCTTCTACCCTTCCAGATTTTTCTGGCTCATATAAGAATTAAATTGACATGAGACAGATTAACAGGAGAACATCAAACAAAAGTTTGATAACACATTTAGATGAGAGAGACCCAGGAAAACTGAATAACTTGTCAAAATGGCCAAAATCCTCACCTTAAATACCATCTTCAAGACAAAAGAGGATGTTGGGGGGTAGTAGTCTGGGACTTCAAAAGGGAGGAAGGCAATTTACATGGAGGTGGAAAAACAAATATTTGTTAAACAAATGTTTGCTGGGCCATCAGAGACCATAGGCACAGAGAAGAATTTTAACAAACAGACTTGCTGGGTTCCTCCTTGTCTACGCATCTAGTTCATACTACAGTGATCTATGGATAGCTCCCTTCCTGGAAGAGGTCCTCTATATACATTCTTTTAGGCAGTTAGGCGAAAGGTAAAAGTTCCTTCCTGACCTTTGGGCCTTGATTGTTTTCAGTTTGAAATAATCCTCGTGCCAAAGAAACATTTTGAGATGGCAAATTTTGTTCCCCTACAAAGGTATGGTTATTACTACTTAAGGGTAGGAAAACAGCCTCAGAGTGGAGTGGTTTGCCTAAGGGTGTACAGTTAGTAAAGGACAGTACCTGAATAGTAATACAGAGATTTTAAGTTTTATACCTTTCTATAACAATAACTGATATTGGAAATACATCTTACAAAAGTATATTTCCCTGATATGGTATTTGTACTTTTTATTTGCTAAACGTTCTTTAAAAAATGAACATTCTTTTGTTGAATCAAATTCATTTCAGATGTACAGAATTCAGAGTTACATCACCTTTTCTCCTAAGCTTTGATACCTGGGATGTGATGGGTGGGCCCAGGCAAGTTCCACTGGTTTCACTGTTTTAATCTAAATTGCTAAGCATTTTCTCATTGAAGTAAAAATTTCAGCTAACTTATTTTGTCTCCAAATATTAAATATCAAGAAGATTCAAAATCAATGTTATTAATTTGCTTCATTTCTCCATTAGTTTGTAATCCCCTCCCTCCCTTTGCTCATAGAATTTTCTTCATTTTATCCTAGAAGGTTCTCAATAAAAAAAAAAATGACAGAGAGGCTAAAAGCTGAAACTGGGGCAGTGCTGGATCCACATGAAGTACATCAATTATGAAGTGCTTCAATCACTTAGTTTCATACAGCCTCTTGGTTAGAGCATTGCAATCGCATTTTGATGTTCCAAAGGCTTCAAAGTAGGTCAGTTTGTACTACACCAAGGGAAAAAAAAATTAAGATACTAAAATTGCCTCTGATTGTAACTTTTAAGGCTCTTCTTCATTTCTGTCCAATCTTTTTTACAGCACAAAAACACCTGGATGGAGAAAAAAATTAATTCAATTAAAAATTTTAATCTACTTATCTATATACTTGTGAGGAATAAATAGTCCTTGTAAGCACTACAGGGCATAACTAATTTGCTGTCTGTATAGTTATAGAAGGAGGCTGGGCTATTATGGATAATTAACTTTATTTTAACAATAAAGCTTAATGCTATATTTTTATGTCTTAATTTTAAAGCAAAGCATTAAAAAGCAAGTGACTATCTTCACCTTCCACGAATTTATGTTAAGTTCTCTCTGGGTGCAAAGCCCTTTCCTGAATCTATGAGGATATACGTGTGTCAATCAAAAGTTATGATAAAGCCCTGGGTCCATCAGAGTTAATCACATATCCAGATAAAAACAGCAGAGTTTTTATTCTGAGAGGGACTGCGTCTAGGCCTTTGCAAGTCATAAATATTGGGAATTGCACAAAAGATCTGGAAGACAAGATAGTCCCATAAAATTTAAATAGAAGATAAAAAAGTCTGAATATTTCACTTTGGCACTATGTTATCCACTCTGATGGCTGATGACAGTTCAGCTAAGAGTAGGGGAATCAGTCTGTCCAAGCTGATGAGAAGGTTGAGATAACCAGAAGGTTTGTAAGGGAAATTATATTTTCTTTAAAGCCTGAAGAACAGTTTGTAGACCTAAATCTAGCTAAGCATATGCTTTGTCTTTATTAACCATTTTACAGAAGAAATTTCTCTCATTAAATCATTCAAGATATTTATGGAGGAAGGCATATCTCAATTTATATTTCCCTCCCAACCGCCTACTAATTGTTATAGCCATGCTAAAATATAACGTTCTTGAATTTTTGTACCATAATGTCTCCAAAATATTGTCACCAATTAATTCTTTTCTCCTAATACACAGCCGGTGCCACTGTTCTCCTATCTCCCTTTGTTTCTCCTTCATGCATTCTCTTAATTTCATCTATAATACAAACTCATATATCCATACTAACCACTTTCATAAGGTTGCTGTTTAGTAATTGGACTAGCAACTTCTTCTACTAATTAATCATACTGTAATAGAATTTTCTGTTTGTCATGGTTCTGTTTCTGGGTCTATAGCATTTGCAGCATTTGTCAAGATGTATTATAAAAGGATGCACTTAGGTTTCTCTATTGTATATGCCATCTATTGAATCAGGCACTGTGGAAAATTCTAAAAGATTCCTAGTCAACATGGATGCATGCATAAGAATTGATTTTCTTTGTGTCTGAAGACGCTGCTGCTAATTATGTTGCTCTGTATCTCTGAGTGTGGTTCAAGAAATAAATCAATGTGGGACTATTGGACTTTATTATATTCTCTATGTGAGTAAATCATAGTTTGCTGTAGACAATGTTTGTGAGGCCTGTATATTAAGATAAAATTTGTTTTCCATTTTAATAAACTATCTACATCTCTATTGAAATTCTTCTGGTATTATATTGGATATACAACTCAGAAATAAGAATCTGTTCCCACTCTTTAGAAAACTGAATTGAGATTGATTTTTTTACCCACATGTAAACACACACACACACACACACACACACACATTTTCATTCAGATTATAAGTCAGACATATCAAATAGGTTTCAAATTGCTCCTTAATCCAATTGATTGATAATTACTGGTTTGCCCTTCTGAAGCCACCTTCAAGGTCAGCAAGAAAGGGTGCTGAGATCAGTTAGCAATGCCTCCTACACATGCAGCCGTGTAAGGTAACCTGCTCTGTACGTGTCATCTCGGCCATTGTTCTTTCAGGAATTGTTAACTTCACGTCTTGCACAATGCCTGAAAAGTGTTTGGCATCAAGTGTTGAATGAATAAATCTGTGATCTCTCAGTCAAACTAAGGAAAACACATTTAATCCACAGGAAACAGTTAGAGAACAATTAAATACTAGCCTATATGCTACTAACACTTGCTGCAGAGAAGAGAGACAATGGTGTGGGCTGAAATTAGAGAAAGTCTTCATAAGGGAATTTGGTATTAAAGAAATAGAAGAATGAGAATAATGGTTAAGCAGAAAGCTTAGAGGAGAAGATAGAGGAAACAAAGTGAAAAAATATATGGAGATATGAATATACAAATAAATATTGCACATTGAAGTAAAGAAGAGATCTAAGATGAAAAATAACATAGTATAGGGGAATACTGGTAAAGAAGTGGTGTATGTTTGTGTATGGGGTGTGTCTGTGTGTGTGTGTTGTAACAAAGTAGGGACAGATTGTGGTGGGCTTCCAAACTAAGCAAAGGAATTTGAAATTGATGGAGAAGAAAATCATTTCTGTGTTTTAATAGAAAAGTGAAAGATTGAATGTGATAGTGTAGAAGGTTTCATTTAGTAGCAGCCCATAAACAGGTGAAATGGATGCAGGAAAAACTTGATGAAAGAAGACCAAATGGGATCGCTGGTAACACAGACTTGGGGTGTTGAGGTTTGCCCAGTTTGGAACGGAGAGGAAATGTAAAGAGTGTAAGGTATTTTGAAGGTTTAAGAATTATATTTTTGTTAACTTTGACATAAAGACAGAGAAGGAAGAAAAAAACATTATTCAAAGTTTTTAACCTAATGTTATCAAGTTTCTTGAAATCTCCAGAACATACTATTGGAGACACTGGAAATTCTGGCATGGTTGGAGACCATGACTTGATTTTAGGTGAGGTAGGCTTTGGATGTCAGAGGCAACTGATAAATATGAAAAGCAAAGACCAAAAACTTTCTTTCCTGTTGCGTATATGGATATGGGGGTTTTGTTTTGTTTTGTTTTTCTGTTTTGGTGATTGAAGGATAGCAGAGCAGAAAGATCAGAGAAGACACTGTAATATGGAGCCTACAAATCTTTGTGAAGATATGTGTCTTGAGTCAGATTTGGAAAGATATATATAGTCCATTGTCAAGTGATACTGTTGGGTATAACGAGATTATAAATCTTCTAAGATTCCATGATCTAGATAAGTCACTGTGTTCTTGCCATGACTCTTGAACCATAAAGGGCTGCAGTAAATGCATGGGTTAATGTTAGGATTTGAAATCAACAGCGTCAGGAAGGCGGAAATTTCCCCCCAACCCTCTTAAGTTCTTTTTGCTGGTCTAGTAACTGGTCTAAGTAAAATTAAATTAAGTTGACACAAGACATATTAACAAGAGGAAAAAATAACAATTTAATGCATATGAACAAAGGTCTCATAGAAATGGAACCCCCAAAGTGACCAAAGCAAGTTGTTTATATAACATTTTTAGACAAAGAAACAATTATTCGTGAAAATTTAACAAAACAAAGAGGCTTGTGCTTGGAGTAGCAGACTAATAAATAAGTAACAAAATCTGTTTACACAGCTTTCTTTAGCCTTGAATTCCCTAACTCTGGCAATAAGGATGCTTTCTATCCTCCTGGCATAGGGAGGGTATCTTCACATGGGAGATTTATTTCCCACTTTCAGGAAGAAAGAGGGAGGTCAGAGTATGTTTATTTTGTTGTTGTTGTTTTTTGTTCATTTGTTTTTAATATATCACCCCCCACCCCAAACTGGCTGTTTCTCAAGTAACTTGAATTCAAAACAATCAATAGGTCTTTGAGGCTTATTCTTGAGCAGCTGGATCTGGGTCCCAACAACAGGATATTCAGTAATAAGAGGGTTTGAAATTGAATAAGAGGAAAGACATTTCACTAGGAGAATGAGGTTGAGACGAATGAGGATCATAGAAGGTTATTTATGTAAGAATGGTTCCAGCATGTATCTTTTTTTTTTTAAAGTGTCAATTTCTTTCTTTCTTTATATTTATTTTTGGCTGTGTTGGGTCTTCGTTTCTGTGCGAGGGCTTTCTCTAGTTGCGGCAAGCGGGGGCCACTCTTCATCGCAGTGCGTGGGCCTCTCACTATCACGGCCTCTCTTGTTGCAGAGCGCAGGCTCAGTAGTTGTGGCACACAGGCCTAGTTGCTCCGCGGCATGTGGGATCTTCCCAGACCAGGGCTCGAACCCGTGTCCCCTGCATTGGCAGGCAGATTCTCAACCGCTGCGCCACCAGGGAAGCCCGCAGCACATATCTTTTCACCCAATATATGAACTCCCTAAATCCTGTGATGTGGCTGTTTCTTTGGCAAATCTTATTTTTCCCCTGTTTGATAAGGTTCTTTTTCAAGATAAATGTCCAAAAAAAAAAAAAAAAGGACTAAAACAATTAAAAAACAAAACAAAACATTATGCAACGTTTCTCTCTGAAAGCAAATTCCCTAAGATGGCCACAAGGACACAGGAGACCAAGGTGTCTGCCGTGAGATATTGCAACCATCTGAATCTTCTCCTGAGGGTGATTCATATGGCACCTGAGAGTTTAAAGGTGAATGTAAAACTTCTGTTTGATAAATGAAAGGCAAAAAACATGTATATTCAGTGTAATGAGTTTATAGTCCCAGTATTACTAAGATTAAAAGCAGATTATTTGCATATCTTAAGGAATCTGCTTTTATTCTTGGGGCCACTAGGGTATTCTATGAAGGCAGATGCATCAGTTTCACAGTGAGTTCAAACTTGGTAAAACAAAGTTTCCAAGTGAAACGGAAGTTGCTACTGTGAAGAAAACTAACTTACCCTCTGCAGGGTCTATGCCAATCTCAAGGTAGGTGCTCAGTAAATATATTTTTTAATACATGAATGAACCTAGTGGATGGGATTTGGTAGCCATCCCTGCCGGAATCCAGCAATTACAGTCTCCTTAGTGAGCAACTTGGGCACAGTTGTACAATTTTTTGGAGCAATAAACCAAATACTTTTTAACAATAAAATAATGGCGAAGTAGAGCTGCAAGCAAATTACAGGAATGAGAGAAATTGAGGAAGTAGCAGGATTCGATCAGAGATATTTTTACAGTTTTAAGTGTCTGATGGAGGGTAAGTTGGCAGCAGCTGGTAGGAAGGAATCTCCTCTAGAAAAGAACAGAACTTCTAAAGAAGAGGAGTCATTGTGGAAATGAGTTACCACAGAATGCAAGGAAAAAGGCCAAGCCTGAGTCATCCTGTTTTTGTTTACTAAATCTTGGTTTATCCCATGTGCAACAACAGACATCAGTTACAGGGACAAGTAGTGGTGTCTCTGTGGAGCGGGAGGTTGAAGAGTACCAACCTTTCTTCCCCATGCTTAATGTTTCCCACATAGATGAGAACAGATGTTTTTGGACAAAATAGTAAAGCATAGTACCTTCTTGACCATGAAGGCATTTTTTTCTTGCCGCTAAAGTATGCTAAGAATGAAGAGGAATTGTAGGTAACTATTTTCAGAAATGAAAGTATTATGCATGATTATCTTTGATATAGTACCACGGTTCTTTTTCTTACCTTATGGAGAAGCCAGTGGTACTTTGATATTTTTTGACCCTGAAGAAGGGAATTTCTGATTATGGCTCTGACTTGATTAGACTTCTTCTCTACCATAACTGCTTCTCCTCAATCAGAGTTTTTAATGGGAGCACGTTTATCACTCCCTCATGTCCTGTCAGAGACAATTGCTCTTTCCCAGGCTGCAACCAAATGGAACTGAGAGCCAGAGAAGTAAGCTATCCCCAGTAATGCTAGCTCGCCAGGTTTCCCTAAAAGATACAGTCAATTTGGCCTCCAGAAATTTCTGTTCCAGTTAAAATATTTGTCACACTTGAAATAATTTTTGAATTTTAACAAACTGTGCTCCGGAAAGTACTAGTGTAGAAAATTAGATGTATTTCTGGTCATTTGAATATAGCTTATCCTAGTAGCATTTTCTCACAGGGAAAAAAAATCTGGATATTCTCACAAAATTCTAAAGAATTAAAATGTTCAGTTACATTAGACGCACCTCCTTTTTTCACCTGTTTTAGCATAATGTATCAACAACGATGGGAAGTCAGATAATGAAAACAGAATGCACAAAATAATCACAGGCTGGTTGGAAATATTTAATTGTCTATTAGTTACTACTTAACACAGATTTCTTCAAATTAGTTAGCAAAATCAGTCATTTTAAATACACATGAATGCTTGAACACCATGGAATGGTGGGTTTTTTTTGGAATGAACATGATTTTCTGTCAAGCTAACAATAAAACATTCTGTCAGTGTTCCACATATATAAAAAAAGCATACTTGAGAAGTTCTCTTATTATCCTGCTAATTTATGATGAATACAATAATCACTTGGCTTAATTATCATTTTCAACCATCCACATCTATTTAGAGATAAACTAACCATAAAAGGGGAAGTTAATACTTGATTTAGGAAGTTAACACTTGATTTTAATGCATGGCTCTTCAACTCCACATGCAAGGCAACGAACACACCCGAAGCACATATGGCATTCCTGATAGTTTATATTTTACTGACCTAAATCATCAAGCTGACTCAATTTCTTTTTTCTTCTCATAAAGTAAAGTTGGCTGCAGCTTCAGCAAAATCCTTCCTATTCTGTAAGACAAATCAATATATTTCCCATGCTTTATTGTACTGTCAAGGAAAAAAAAAACCCATGGCAACTGGAAGCTGTAGCAAAATGTTAATCATTTGTGCTGCTCTTATATTAGCATAAACCACCCATTGGGATATTGGGGAGGGGGCTGGGAGGCACAAGAAAAGAAGTCTACAGAATTGACTTTTGGCTCCATTAGTCTTATTACAGATTTTATTTTACCCACTGGTAACTGTTCTTGTTTACCTCTCTGCTATCTGTAAACTGTACAATTTTGATAAGAGGATTTCAATTTGCCACTGATGTAAGGCATCACTGCAGATGGAGGACAATAGCAGCAAATGGCAGTTAGTGGCTTGTTTAAAAGCCATTTGCTGTGAAAATGGAATTAAGGGTCACTTAGGCTGGTTGGACACTTGCTAGTTTTTTTTCTTATCATGCACTGCAAGTTGGAAATTGCTTAAATGTCACCCTATTTTTAGGGCTATGGAAGGCTATATACGATGAGATTTTGTTAGTATTGCAGATTTATTGACAGGTGGTATTGTCAGTCATCCAATGTTCAAATTAGCAATGAGTGGAAAGCTGCATATTGTGATACATTAACAAGTACTTATTTAAAATAATGACTTACTTGGTTCTTGTTATGCATCAAGTAATCTAAGTTCTTTACTTAACTCGTTAAATTTTTGCAACAGTCTTATAAAGTAGGAATTCTTAACTATCTCCATTTTATAGGTGAGACAACTGAGCATAGGCAGATAAATGACTTACTCAAGGTTGTACGTTTAGTTAGTTGTAGAGCCAAGGATGGGATCTTGACACTGGTTCCAGAGACTGCACTTGTCAAAAATAACCTGTGGCTGTCAGTTATGTCTAATAAGGCCCCAGGAAGGTCACTGCATTCATGTGTTTTAGGCTTCTTTAAGGAGGCTTTAATGATAAGGAGGCAAGTTAGACCTGCTTATCCCTTAGGGCAAGTTTGTATTCTGCCACTTAGCCCTGCTCCTCTGAGGAGAGTTATAAAAGATTTTTACCCTTTCCAAAATAGGGTAGGTTTTATCATATATATGTATCTATATATGTACATGTGTACTATATACATATATGAATGTATATATGCAAACATATAAATATGGATATATCAGAGAACACAGGAACACACAGAAAAAACAACTTACATCTGTTTAGCACTTGTTCTGTGCCAGGCAATATTCCAGGACCTTTACATGCATTAACTTATTTAACCTTCACCACAACCCTACTAAATAGGTACTATGGTTTTCATTCTTAGATTTTAGCCAGGGAAACCGAGGCTCACAGTAGTTTCATGACATGCCCAGGGTCCTATAATAGTCAAGCTGAGTTTTAAACACAAGCAGTCTAGCTCCAAGGTCCAATCATCTACCCACTAGCTATAATACAGGTTTCCATTTCCTATATTTCTGATTAATGATTGACTAGGAAGCATATGAAATACCTATAAGTGAATTCCTCAAATTTAATTTCTCCAATCTGCATAATCCTTTTTTTTTTCAATTTTGAATTTTAATATTCACTATAACCACTGTGGTAGTGTTTATAAATGAAAACACTAACACAATAATAAAGCTTATTGTATCAGAAAACTATTCCTACCTTTAGAAATTCCTGTTTTGCTGAGAACTGAAGATACATTTAAAGTAAGATTGGACTGGCTTTAGTGTCTGCTCTAGCAGATCAATATAAAGATCAATATAAAAGAGAATGCCTTAGCCAATAACTAGAATGGTTGCTGTGCATTTTTTTTTAACCAAAGAGAAGGTTACCTCTGCTATTGCATCTGACATTTTAATTTAGTTTCTTTCAGTAACTGTATTTGAAAGCAAGCATTTTTTTCTCCATTAGCTACATTTTACTCCAGCTTCAGTAACATGCTTTTAAGTATTCCTTCTGACTGATTCTACAAGCTCAAGTGATGATTTCAGCTCGTCTGTCATTGCTCACAGGAATCCTGCACTTTGAGTCAATACAGGGGGGATTTCATCACATCCTGAAAAGCGTTGGCCTGTGGGTTCTACTGACAGCCAAGATTTATTACTTGGTGAATATAGTTCTCTTGTCTATGAGTAAGTACAATGGTCATATTTTCTGAATCAAAAAAATTGAGGATACATCATCCAGCATATGTTCTGACAGTAAGATGGAATACATAATATCAGCCCTGACAATAAAATTTGTGGTGCATTATCAGCCTTTGTGTGAAGGCAGTGTGGGCAGTTGGAAAATCCAAAGGGCAAGTCTTGATTTCCTTGTTTGCCTTCTATGATAAGAAAGGAGAATAAAAAAGAATAAATGACTTTTCTAAAATTTTGACTTTATGTCAATCCCATTCTCTTTTCTCTCACCTCCTTCCCTTATCCTTCTTTTCTTTTTCCTACACTTATTGAACTTATTTTATGAGGCAGAAAATTGATTAAGCATTGATGGAATAGAGACAAATATTATACTACTCTGCCCTAATAAGAATGCATAATCTATTGGAAAAAGAGATAAAGAATACCACTTAAATATGGTGTTCCATGAGGAATATGTAAGAGGGAATACAAGATAGAATAGCATTTGAGAAACCTAGATTAAATTGGCTTAAATATTAATGGAAAGAAAAGACTCATATAAGTTGTAGAGGTAGATTAGCAACTTCAGGCAAGGCTGAATCCAAGCCCCTTAAATGATATCTTCCAAACACGGCAGCTCTTTACATCTCTTGGTTATTCCTTCCTCTCTACTGGCTTCATTCTCAGATAGGATTCCTCTTTATAAAGAGAAAGCTTTAGGTGTGTACCTTACCTATTTAATAAGCCTAACAGAGATGAGGATTTTCGGGCTTATAATTCCAGAAAAAAATTCCATGTTTATGTTTATTGTCCTCATTGGGTTACATGCCCAGTCCTCCATCAGTTAACATGGAGGAGGTTGGTGTGAAAAGCTCTGATTGATCACATCTGCTTCTTGTGACAACGCCTGGGTCTATAAGGAAGGATTGGCCCTGATAGAACCATTTTCATTGTGAGTGAGAATGAATAGTTAACCCAAAGGAAAATTAGATGCAATTACTGGTAGAAGATAGAATGGATATTGATGAGCAAAAATACAAAGCTATCGTTCTTGTAGTCTTTAGAGAAGGGAGAATATGCTAAGATAAAGAGATTTGCTACAAGACAATGGTGGAAGGATACACACAGAAGCAACCCAGGAAAGAAACACTAAGGAAGTATGTCCAGGAGATGATTTGGATCCTGTTAAGTACATAACATGATTTTCTCTAAAGCCATATGGATTCTAGACTCTTCCGGTCAGAATGTCCCTTACGTATAATGAACCATCAACAACTTTGTTACAGTGAAGATGATAAGTTCAGGTAAATTTAGTTTTAATTGCAACAATCTGTAATGATCCTAAAAAAGGATATGAGAGAGGAAGAATTTGTTGCTTCCTTCAGTTGGGACAGTATGACATTTTCATGCTTTGATCCTAAAGGAGAATTTCAAACCAAAACCATGCTAAAAAGAAGCAAACCAAGGAAAGAGAATGACTTTAATGACTTTCTTCATTCTATCATATTCTAAAATAAGAAAGGCAATGGTAAACGTAGTATAATGGAAAGACTCCAGGAGTTGGAATTAGAAAACTTAATTGAAATACTGGTTATGCTTTTGATTAGGTAGGTGTATAATGCTGAGAGATTTATTTAATTTGTCTGAGACTCAGTTTTCTCATTTTTGAAATGTAAATTATTGTGTTTTACCAAAAATTATTTGAAAATTAAATACAATATATATGTAAAAGTTCTTTGAAAACCCTAAAGTGATACTATTGTGACCTAGTATTAATGAGTTTGCAGATTATATTTAATTACATAATTCCTTCTACTAACAGTGAACATGATATAAATTTTTGGCTGTCCATGATCTTCTCTAAAATTGGAGTTGAAAGTAATGACATATCTTAAATAAAATATTATCAAATACATGTTCATATGTGTTTAGTTCTGTACCTTTGATTGAAATACTTAGGATTCAGTTAAAAACCACAGTTTTTCAACTTGACAAAAATATAATGTGCAAAACAGATAATATGAGCAACTCACAGGAGCTACAGTAATCTAATGCGAAACAAACAAAAAATCCTGTGATTAATATGTTTAAGAAATTAATTATAAGATAAAGAATTGGGGGAAAGAATTAGATTCTATAAACAAAATAAATAAATGGACATTCTAAAATTAAAAACAAAAAGTCAATAAAATTAACTACTCAGTGGATGAGTTTAATAAGAGATAGGCAGAGACAAAGAGAGAATTAGTAACTGATGAAAGATATAGAAAAGAGCTTAAGAGACATGTGGGATATATAAAAAATCTAACATAGACCCAATTGGAGGTCCAAAAGGAGGAGAGAGAGAGAAAACAGAGAATCAGTATTTAAAGGGATAACATCTGAGAAAAACTAGGAAAGAAAAACTCACCGGTAGACTAAAACTGAATTAAATAATAAAGAGTGTTTTAAAGAAAAGTATTGCAAATAAAAGCAGAAAAAAATGAAGGGCTATAGAAAAATTATTATTTGCATTTATAAAATTAATCAGAACAGTATATGCCTGAAGGGAGTGGAAGTAAGGATTGATTGTTGGGAAGTCATGAGAACAATTTCTGGGGTGACGGTAATGGTTTATAGTTTGATAGAGGTTTGGGTTACAGAATAAATGCAATTATCAAAACCCATTGAATGATACACTAAGATTTGTGCATTTTAGTGTATATAAAGAAAGAAAATATAAACAAAAATTGAACTGTAGTAATTGATATACATGCTGAAGTGTTTATGGATAAGGTATACTGATGTCTTTAATTTACTTTGAAATAAATAAAAATATTCATTTCATAGGATGATAGATTGATGAATTGAAAGAGGTATGAATATATGCTAGATTCATGATAGATGAAATAGACATGATAAAGCAAATATATAAACTGTACAAATTATTATAAAAAATGTTAATTGTAGAACATAAAAGGTGGGTATATGGGTGTTCACAGTGCAATCATTCAACTTTATTTTGGAAATTTTTATAATAAAATATTGGAAAATATATATGAATTAAAATACATAATGATAATAACTCATAAACCAAGAAAGAATAAATAGTTCTAAGGCTTTTGAATTACTTAGGGAATTTTTAATGTACTAAAAGAAAAGCATATTAAAGGAATGTATAGTTAGCAAACAGATTAAAAACAGATTGAAAATAATAGATTTTTAAAAAATAATAATAAAAATACTTAATTCAAGAGAAGGCAAGAATACAGAGAAAAGTGAACAAAGAAAAAGTGAGATAATAGAAAGATGGTAGATCTAAATCCATATGTAATATTAATTTCATCATATATAAATGGATTAGGTACTATAGGCTAACCATAACACCTAGAAACATTTACTTTTTTTTTACAGACTTAAGATGTCATTGATGACATTATATATATACATATACATTTCCAGACTTTATGGAAACCTTGTGTAATTAAGATTTAAAAATCACTAAACTAGTAAAAATAACTATATGCTGATTATAAGTAATGCATCTTAACCATAACAATAACGTAAAGTTTGAATATAAAGTACAGAAGAAGATATACCTTCTAAACACTAACCAAAAGAAAGTTGGTATAAGTATGTATTATAATGTTCATCAAAATAGAGTTGACGTAAAAAAGCATTGCTAGAGATAAAGAAGAATATCTATGATAAGGATAAACTCGCCAGAAAGAAATACAAGTTCTAAATGTCTATACACAAATTGTATAACCTCAGAGATTCAGAGGCAAAAATTCACAGAACTAAAAGGAGAGGTAGTTAAATCCATAATCACAGTGGGAAAATTTAATATCACTGTTTCAGTAAGTGATAGAATAAATAGATAGCATTAGTAAAGATATGGAGGATTTGAATAATATAATTAAAAATTTAATAAACTATATCCAACAACTATATGATAACATATCTCTTTGCACTGCTCGTGTATTTTACTAAAATTGACCATTAACTTTATGCTTAGCCATGAAGCATGCTTCAAAAACTTTCAAAGGAATGATATTCTAACAAACATAAAAAGATAATTAGAATATGCTTAAATAATGGAAATTAAGCAATGCATATTTAATAACTCATCAGATAATTCAGAATTACAATGGAAAGTAAAAATATTTTGAACTGATAATATATACACGCATATATATAATATATATCAGAACTTCAGATATATAGTGAAAGCAATGTTTAGAGGGAACTGTGTATCTTTAACGTACATATCAGAAATCTGAAAATATATGAGCTAAACATCTATCTCAAAGTTTAGATAAAAAGTTAAATCCAAAGAAAGAAGACTACAAGAAAAAAAAGACAACAGAAATGAATGTAATAGAAAAAAAATAGAATGACAAAACCAAAAATTTATTGTCTAAAAAGACTAATAAAGCTGATTACACTTGGTGAGACATATATTATTTACAATATTTAAAATAACCATTTTGGGTAAGTCTTGTCGAAGAGATGAGGTGACCTGTCCAAGGTCACACAGCTCTGAATAGAGTCAGAATTTGAATCCAGGCTTTCTGGCACTAGATTTTACTCTTAACTATTACACACCACATAAAATCTCAAGTTATTTAATCTCCTAGTTTCTTCAGCTATAAAGAGGAATATGGTTTATGCTAAATTTTTTAAACCAGCACACTCCTCTAACATCTCTTTTAGGTTATCTCTAGAGGTAACCTAAATGCTTTCCTCCATGTGTCTCTCTTTCTTTGTCTTTATTTCTTTAATACATAACTTTTCACACTCAAAAACTTCCATAGCATTCCTGAAATAGAAGATGAGTCATTAAAAAATAAAGTGGAAGGCTTCCCCAGAAGGATGTTCCCAATCCCTCTCTCCCTATCACAGGAAATATTTCAGTTGATCCAAGAAACATTCTAGGTTAGGTCTAGGCTTATATAGGCAGTAAGGAAATACTAAACTTACCAAATCTTTCATACACACACACACACACACAAACATGCACATGTATATATTTAATTCACATTTATTCACATGTGGATATTAAACAAAGTTTAATCTAAAGAGTATTCAATTTTAATATAGTATAATGCCTTTCAAATATTAATCTTTTAAGAATTATTAATTATTCATCAGAATGTGCTTGTTAATTTACATAAGAATTTTCTTACAATAAATATTTGCATATAATCTCTTCTATATCATTAATGGCATCTAGGTTATTGATTTATGAAACCCTGAAGGTCAAGTCCTTTTTTTTTCCCCAACAATAACCATTCAATTTAATCTTTATAAAAGTCAAAACATACTAGTCAGTTGAGAAAGTAGAGAGTAAATCCATCTCCATTGCTACTTGCTATTATGTTTGAAATTAACACTTTGAGAAACAATAATTTCAGTTTCTATTTCCTTTTGTATTGCTTTAAGTGTGGAATTGAACAAAATATACTACTTTGGTAATACTATTTATTACTAAGTTAGCAGTATATTAATAAGTAGAAAGCATAGAACTAGAAAGTTTTATAGGTATGGTCAATCCTCTACACTCCAATATAAAATAGAAAAATTTTTTTAAAAAGAGAAAGAATATAATATAGGTCAGAAACTCATATCTACATAAAGGAAGAGCACTAGAAAAGCAATAAGTGAAGGAAAAACAAAAACTTTTATGTTTCATATTCTTCATCTATCAGATAATATTTTGTTCAGAATAATATAGCAACAATACGTTCAATGATTATAGCTTATGTATAAGTAAAACAAATGATGGCAATGATCCAAGGGAAAAAAAAAAAGAAGATTTCATTTGATGCAAAAGCTCAAGAGCCCCATTTCCATTTGCAGCAATATTATGGTACAAATAAGCTTTTATCCTGCTCTAACAAACATTCATTCCAAGATAAGTGAGAGGTTTCAAAAGGGCTGTAAGCCTGTGGTGGTTGAAATTCTGCTTTGCCATTTATTTCTATGTGGTCTTGGGAAAGTTATTTGACTCTGCTGAGGCTCCTTTTCCTCTGAAAAACAGAATTAAAAAAAAAAAAAAAACTAAGATATTTGCGAATGTGCACATACCTGACGACAAAGCTAACATTTTACTTTTGGCTTACTACTTGTCAGCCACTGTTCTAAGTATTTGAATATATTAACTTATTCAACGCTTACAACCAATTTTGGGGTAGAAAATTAATAACAAAAGTTTAAGTGACTTGTCCAAGGGTTAACAGGTAACATGTGGCAGAGTGGATGCTGGAGCTAAACACATGAAGTTTAGCTCCAGCATCCATGTGACTAGCTCTATACCAGAGTATACATCCTGCTACAGAGCTAGATGATGACAGTGATAATGATGACTTGTGAATGCAGCAAGAATATCACCAAAAAAATAATAATAACAATGGAAATATATTCTTCCATTCAAAAACTTTGGAGGAACATCTTGAGAAATGCCCAATTATATTAAAATAAATGACGACTGAAATTGCTATAGAAAAATAATAGCAAATCTACAATCTATGTAGCATAGATAATTGTACTTAGAGAACAATAAAGCAATATCTTCTGCTTAAGGCATCACATTTACTGGTGAGACGGGAGACCAGAAATAATCATGGAATGGGATAATATACAAAGTAACTGCAGGGTAATATTCTCCTGAGTGGTTGGACACTTAATGTTGAACCAGTAGGTTGCTATCAATACAGACTCTCCCAAAGGTAAGAGACGTTTTTCTCTTTCCAGTTTTGTTTTTAGAGTAACCACGGCTAAAATTTTAATGTGTGGATATTATGGATCTCTAAGATCCATGAAAAAAGAGGACTCTACACTCCCAATCGGTAAGCAAAGTGCATCATATTATAGCATCATCTTTATTAGATGTGCAAAAATAGGGGTATTCAAACTTGAATGATAAGTAGAATTACATGGGGAACTTTAAAAAGACTATTGATTCTTTTGCTCCCTGTGAAGTGATTTTGTTTTAGTAGATCTGGGTGGGATCTAGAGATTTGTAGTTTAAAAAAAATCTCCCCAGGTAATTGTGAAAATGTCCCAGGTTAGGTACTTACTGTTCACAAAGCTAGTGAGTTACATGTGTGCATATTAAGTGGAATCAGTGTCTTAAACAGTGAGATCAGCTGACAGAGCCCCCCCACCCCCATTAAAAATGATTTGTTAGCAAAGAGATAATGAGCATCAATACATTCATTCCATCACCTCAGCGATGGCTGATCATTGGGATCGCTTGTGCAGCTTCCGAAAATACTGATGCCTAAGTCTGCTTTTAATGATTCTGATATATGGTCTGGGGTGCAGCCTAGACATCAGGAGTTTTGAGATCTCCTGATGTGGTTCTAAACTGCAGCCAAGGTTGAAAATCACTGTTCTGGAGTGAGTTATTCTTTCCCATACAAAGAATACACATACAGAGAAAAAAATAAAGTCCTTAGGAAAATACCATTCTATATCTATGGAAACCTGAAAACACAAGAACTAGTTTTAAATCTATCTACTGGATAAATACTGTACACTTCAGTGAACACTGAAAGCCTGAAAGTCAACCATTCAATGACAGCCTCGTGATTCGAAATTCAGCCATTTGGAGGTGGTGGACTCACTCGAGTGAACACGTTTTCAAGGCTGGTGCCAGCCCATTCCTGCTTCTGTTACCTTTCAACTCTTCCTTCAAACTCTGTATAAGATCAGCAATTTGCTTTGCTCAGCATAGCTTGCCCTTAAGTAAGCAACATATTCAGATTTATGGTTTCACATCTTGAGTAGTGGTTTTATCCTTAGATGGTCCTTCCACAGAATAAAAAGTAAGGAAAAAGAGCATTTATTTTCTAAGAAATGTTTTCAAGCTTATATATATAAATTTGGATTAATAATGGTCTTATTGGCTTACATATGATCACTTTAATTAACTTCCTAAATAGCAAGTACCTGTGTATTCACAAGATGATCTGAAAAATACAATATTAAAAGAAATTTTCATCTATCACACCTTTCCTAAACTGAATTAGTTTATCAACCTTTTTTTTCTAAAAAAATTTTCATCAATAAAAATATGTATGTATAAGCAATATATAGTATATTTTTAGCTGTTTTTGAAATTTATAAAAAAATATCAAGTGTATGTTATCTTCTGGAAACTTATTTTTTCAGACTTGTTATATTACTAAAATATATTAATGTTGTTGCTTGTAACTGTACTTCATTTATTTTCTCTTCAGTATAATATTTAATTGCTTTGAACATACTATATTTATCCATCTCCTGGATAGACCTGCTTTATTCACAGATGTGTTTATGTATTTATATATGCATGTATGTATATATGTGTATATGCATGTGTGTATACATTTGTAGGTTAATGTAGCGCTATTCTTACACACTATCCTGAAGTATATGTGAAAGAATTCTTCTTGAGCATATTCTAAGGAGTGGAAATGCAGCATCCTAAGGAATCTGACTACTTAATTTTATAAGATCATGGCTGGATGTTTTCCAATGAACATTTCCATAAGCAATATATAAGTGTTCCTGTTAATCTTCTCCAACACTTGATTTTGTCGGGCTTCTTAGGATTTTGTCAGTTGAATATATAAAAAGTCACTCATTGTGACCTCTATTTGCACTTCTGTGATTAATAATAAAGTTGAGCATCTCTTTATAATTTTATTGGACATATTTGTTCTTTTCTGTAAAATGCCTGCACATGTCTTTAGCCATTTTCTTTTGGAGAGTTTGCCTTTTTCTTTTTCAAAAATTAAATCAATAGATCTCTTAAAATTCAACAATAAGAAAAGAAATAACCCTATTAACAAATAGGCAAAAGATCTAAAGAGACATTTCACCAAAGAAGATATGCAGACAAAAAAAAGCATATGAGATGTTAAACATCATATGTCACTAGGGAAATGCAAATTAAACAATAATGAGACACCACTACACATCTATAAAATGGCCAAATCCAAAATACTAACAACATCAAATGCTGATGAGGATGTAGAGCAAGAGTGGGAATGTAAATTAACACTTTGAAAGACAGTTTGGCCATTTCTTACAAAGCTAAACATACTATTACCATGCTATCCAGCAATTGTGCTCCTTAGTATTTACCCAAATGAACTGAAAAATAATGTCCACACAAAAATCTGCATACGGATTTTATAGTAGCTTTATTAATATTTGCCAAAAATTGGAAGCAACCAATATGTTCCTCAGTAGGTAAATAGCAAATACACTGACACTTCCAGGAAATGGAATATTATTCAGCACCCAAAAGAAATGAGCTATCAAGGCTTTAGAAGACATAGAACCTTAAATGCATATTACTAAGTGAAAGAAGGCAATCTGAAAAGGCTACATACTGTATGATTCCAAATATATGACATTCTAGAAAAAGCAAAACTACGGAGACAGTAAAACGATCAATGATTGTCAGGCTTGGGGGTGAGGTAGGGTTGAATAGGTGGAGCACAGATAATCTTTAGGGCAGTGAAACTATTCTCTATGATACCATATGGTGAAAACATGCCATCACACATTTATTAAAATTCAGTAGACTGTACAACACCAAGAGTGAACCCTAATGTAAACTATGGACTTTGGGTGATAAAAATGTACTAGTACAGATTTATCAGTTGTAACAAATGTACCGCTTTGGTGCAGGATGTCAATTGTGGGACAGGTTGTGTGCATGTTGAGGTACTGGATATATGGGAACTTTGTACTTTCTGCTCAGTTTTGCCGTGAACCTAAAACTGCTCTTAAAAAATAAAGTTTATTAAAATTATATGAATTGTGTATATTTAACTAATACTTGTCAGTTCTATGAATCACAGATATCCGCTTCCAATGTTTAACTCATATTTCTACTTTCTTTGTCTTTTGATAATCTTTTCTTAATAATATATAGTCAAATTTACCAATCATTTTATTTATGGTTAGTTTTTTGAGTGCATGTCTTATTTGGGAAATCTTTCCAAACCACAAGGTTAGAAGACTACTTACCTGCATTTCCTATTAAAATTTAAAATTTTGACTTTAAAATTTTAGATCTTAATTCATCTGTAGCTTATTTTCAGATAGTGGTAAAATAGGGGTCTGATTTTGTTTTCTTTTTCCGTATGAGAAAATTTTTTTCAGATGCATTAATTGTACAGTTTCCCCTCCTTTCTTTACTGATCTGCTGTGCTCTTTGTCATATAACATAATTGTCTATATACATTGGTCTTATTCTGGGTTCTCTAATGTCATATAGTATAGTTGTCTATATGCATGGGTCTTATTCTAAGCTCACTAATCTATGAAATGCACAGTTTTCTATTGCTGTGCCAGCTCTATTTTTTCATAAATACTATAGCTTCGTAATAAGTCCTGATATCTGGTAGAGCAAGTATTTCCTCCTTTTTCAGTTATGTTTTGCCTATTTTGGCTCTTCAACCTCCTATACAAACTTTGCTATCAGTTTCTCAGATTCTTGTTCTTGTTTATTATTTTTCCCAGATGTCTTTTATTTGGACCTGTGATCTTATAATTCCCTTGGGATCAACGTTATCATACCTAATGATGCATATTAAGAATGCATACTATGTGTAGTCAATCATGATGGATTCAAAGAGAGGGGAAGGGAAAAGACCACAAAACGGTCTTGAATCATACCTCATTGCAAGACTGCTCCATATGGTGTCTCAGGTTACATACTGTACAAGAGTGCCACAGTAAAGGGCACTACGAACATTATAGTTGTCTTCATTATTTTGACTTTTAAAATACCTTTAAAACTAATCAATCTCCCAAACAAATTATATATGTTTTACAAAAATTTTCTAGTCATTGATGGTAAAACATTTTGTTTTAACAAGGATGTTTAAGATGTTCTATTTCAAATCATGGAAAAGATCCAAGTTTGATATTAGAAAGACATTGCTGATTTGACAACAACTAAAATAAAAGGACTCTTCACAGAAGAAGATGGAATTGTAATTGATATACTGATTGACCAGTAACTTTAAAAATGCCTTCTTGGTAAAGTGCACTTGTTAAAGTATAGTTCCATACTTGACAAATTCTTTTGATGGTGGAACATAACACAATGACACTTGGAGAGATGAAAGGCAAAACTCTGTTACTTATAGCTCCAAGCAAGAAAAGGTTGCCAGTGGGTTACACACCAGGACAGAGTAAATTAGGTGGTTTTGTAGGTTCCCTGTGAATTCATTAATTTGAATAATTTCCAGGGTTCCTAGCGAAAAGCAGCTGTCCTTAGTTTTCTGGTCCTTGGCCCTGGGGTGATTTGGGTAGATGCATGACTGAGAGCCCAATAAGTGAGGTGGTTAGGAGTGTGGACTTAATCAAAATGAAGAACTGACCAGCCTCTAGCCAGGACCTCAAGACTGGGTCAAGACAGCATTTTTTAAAAAACTGTATTTCAGTACTACGGAGAACGTCATTTGCCCCCTTTTCACTATATTGTTGTTGATTTTTCCAATTTAAATGAATTTTTGATTTCCCACTTTAAATCAATAAATACTTTCATTATAACATAAATAACTATGTAATAACTAATATCCCTTGTTAATAATTATTTTATAGTCTTCAATGGGAAATTATCACATCATGACCCATAAATTATATTATAAATACTGTTTATTGCTTGTTACACTTACTTCATGAGCACAACATTTACTTGTAGCTATTTCTCCTTAAATATCAGAAAGAAAAAAAGATAAGAATCAGAAAGTAGGACACCGAAAACTGTTAGGAAGTGAAATCAGTGAATATTTGGAGAAAATAGGTAGAATGCAAGGAAAAGAAAAATAAGAGCTACAAATTGTAATTGAATATAATGAAGATAGGTCACTGTTGGAAGAAGATGTGACTTTACTTTTACTTCCTTGACAAATACTAACAAACACTTTTTTTTAAAATGTGGATGTTCATTGCATCTTTATTCACAATAGCCAAAAACTGGAAACAATCCAAATGTCCATTAATTGGGGAACAGAAAAACAAAATGTGGTCTATCTAGAGGACTCTTACACAGTAATAAAAAGAAATGAGTTACTGACAAGCATAGCAAGGTGGATGAATCTCAAAATTCTTACGCTGAGTCAAAAAAGCCAGATCCAAAAATATTTATAAGGTATGATTCCATTTAAATAAAATTCCAGAAAATGCAAAGTATGTTCTAGTGACACATATCACATCAGTAGTTGTGTCCAGTAGTTGCTCAGGGCCAGGGGTGGAGGGAGGGATCATTTGCAAACGACCACAAGGAAACATTTGAGGTCGATGGAAGTTAACAAACACTTTTTGATTACAAAAACTAGCATAAGGCACAATAGAAGAATTGACTAAATTGAATATGCTTTCTGCTCCAAGTATATGGTTGTGTGATTCGCATATTATGCAATGTTACAGTTTTATTGGAAATTTAAGTACAAAATTTACACTTCTGAAAAACATTACAGAAAGAAAGATTTTTGGAATTCTTTTTACATGAATTATTCCAAATAGTCAAATTAATCACTATATTCAAGTTAGCCTATTCGATTACAAGCTGTTCTGTATGTTATCTATATTGCAAACTTTGGAGGAATACAAAAAGTCCACTGAAGAATGAGAATTAGTACAAAACTTGGGAACGTTTATCAGATATGCTTAGTAAATACAAAGAAAATGAAATGTACATCAACAATAACACTATGTATTCACATTGAAATTCAATTTGGAAAACATACAAGTAGAAATGTTGAAGAATAGACTATATGAATATAATAAAATATTGGCATGCCATTATTGAATGTGTGTGATTCAGTTTTGGCATGGTAATGTCTGGCATTCTGATGATTATTGATGAAATTTTATGAATAAGATCATGATAATTGCCTTCATTTGGCAAAAATTAGAGTAGAAAATTGATAACATGTTGTTGATCATTTCTGCAGAAATCAAACATCAACACAAAAAGATTATCACATTGCTTAAAAACTAAAACTTTTAAAAAATCATTAGAATTATAGTAGATGTAACAACTGAAATAATTTTGGAAAAAGTAGAAATGCTGGTACCCAGTTTTTTAAAGATAAAACCTTGATATGGATCATGTAGAACAGACAATTATTGTTAGATTTGTTGGCTTTCAAATACAGATATTTCTTCATACGAACACATTTTGAAATTTTTAAATAGATATCATTTGAGAAGAACTATAGATATTTTTAGTTTACTACTAAAAATTTTGAAATTAAACACAAATTATTAGAGGGGCCAAAGATAGAACAAGGCTGCAAATATGCATGGTAATATCAGTTTCCAGTGAGAAACTTCAAAGCAACATCTTATTACTTCTGTTCATTCTTTAAATTGTAGCAAATAATGTAGAAAAAAATCAATTTCTTATTTTTTATATAGCATCCATTAGTATTTATAAAACTAATTTTTTAGCTTCAGAAACATTGTCAAATACATAACGGGAAAATTGAATTGATCTTTAACGTCATAGAATTCAGAGGCAGTGTAGAATCTGTTAGAAACTGTTGATTATGTTAATAAAGATAGGCATTGTAGAAGCTAAACCAAAGGCCTATATTTGAAAAAAACATTTTTTAAATGATTTGCTTAGTACTCATTTGGCATGATTCTTTTAATATTAATGTTTTAAGCAAAATATTGCAGAAACTAAAGTTCAATTTTATAATGTCCTTAAAAGTATCAAAGGGGGCTTCCCTGGTGGCACAGTGGTTGAGAATCTGCCTGCCAATGCAGGGCATACGGGTTCGAGCCCTGGTTTGGGAGGATCCCACATGCCACGGAGCAACTACGCCCGTGAGCCACAACTACTGAGCCTGTGCGTCTGGAGCCTGTGCTCCGCAACAAGAGAGGCCGCGAAAGTGAGAGGCCCCCGCTTGCCACAACTAGAGAAAGCCCTCGCACAGAAACGAAGATCCAACACAGCCAAAAAAAAAAAAGTATCAAAAAAGATTAAGAAATTATTTGAAGAATAAAATAAAGCAATGAATAAGAAAATATATATTATTGATGCTAAAGAAGTTGTAGTCTCTTGCTATTGTTGTCAATTTTTTCGTGTTTAGAGACTTTTAGAATAAGGAGGAAAATACCCACTTTTGACTAAAATCTCACGATCAGGCCACCTAAGACCCCAAACTAAATTTCAAAATCTATTATTTCCTACATTTTATACAGAGATATCACGTCAAAAATGTGTAATATTAAATGTATAGCTTGATCTTTTAGCATTCTAGATGTTCACCACAATTCTTTAAATTACAAATGCTGTATACGATGGAAATCCTAATTGAAACTGACTGATAAAATTAGTAAGGAGTGTTCGGTTGATAAGGCATCAGTGGATGAGTAAGTAAAGCTTTAGATAGTTTTCTCAAGTCCATCATGACTCCTTTGGAATACGACATTTCATTTTCAGGAAAAGAATTACCGTGCATATTTCTGAATGCTCTGGTAGTTCTAAGGGTATATTTATTTTTGTCAATATGAGTTGACAGTTGTTTTAATATTACCATGGGTGAGGTATGGTAAAGCCAGACAGAGTTCAAGGGAGAGAGAGTGGAAAGAGTTTTACAGTTTAGAAATACAGTACCATGCAGGGCTGCTGAGGGGAAGCACCCAGGTCTGTCATGAGGCAGAGGCAGGGAGAGAAATTGCAGGCAGACTCCTTTACTGTGGTTTCTGAGTGAAAATGAAAGAAAGGCCAAGGCAGGGTAAGCAGGCTTAGTATAGGCGAACTCGAATAATTTCATACGGATCTGGGGAATAGAATCTGCCCTTGGTAGTGTGGTACCTGGTCTGGAGATTAAGATGTATAGTGGCTTGAAGTGTGAGAGCCCAATGAAGGAGGTGGTTGGGGTGTGGACTTAATCCTCTGCTCAAGAAGGAAAGAAATCATAAAGATCACAGCAGAAATAAATGATATAGAAAAAAAGAAAACAATAGCAAAGATCAATAAAACTAAAAGCTGGTTCTTTGAGAAGATAAACAAAATTGATAAACATTTAGCCAGACTCATCAAGAAAAAGAGGGAGAGGACTCAAATCAATAAAATAAGAAATGAAAAAGAAGAAGTTACAATGGACACTGCAGAAATACAAAGGATCATAAAAGACTACTAGAAGCAACTATATGCCAACAAAACGGACAATCTGAAAGAAATGTACAAAAGCTTAGAAAGGTATAACCTTCCAAGACTGAACCAGGAAGAAATACAAAATATGAACAGACCAATCACAAGTAATGAAATTGAAACTGTGATTAAAAATCTTCCAACAAACAAAAGTCCAGGACCAGATGGTTTCACAGGTGACTTCTATCAAACATTTAGAGAAGAGCTAACACCGTCCTTCTCAAACTCTTCCAAAAAATTGCAGAGGGAGGAACACTCCCAAACTCATTCTACGAGGCAACCATTACGCTGATAACAAAACCAGACAAAGATATCACAAAAAAGAAAATTGCAGACCAATATCACTGATGAATATAGATGCAAAAAACCTCAACAAAATACTAGCAAACAGAATCCAACAGCACATTAAAAGGATCATACACGATGATCAAGTGGGATTTATCCTAGGGATGCAAGGATTCTTCAATATATGCAAATCAATCATTGTGATGCACCATATTAATAAATTGAAGAATAAACACCATATGATCATCTCAATAGATGCAGAAAAAGCTTTTGACAAAATTCAACACCCATTTATGATAAAAACTCTCCAGAAAGTGAGCACAGAGGGAACCTACCTCAACATAATAAAGACCACATAAGACAAACCCACAGCAAACATCATTCTCTACTGGTGAAAAACTGAAAGCATCTCTTCTAAGATCAGGAACAAGACAAGGATGTCCACTCTTGCCACTCTTATTCAACATAGTTTTGGAAGTCCTAGCCAAGGAAATCAGAGAAGAAAAGGAAATAAAAGGAATACAAATTGGAAAAGAAGAAGTAAATCTGTCACTGTTTGCAGATGACATGACACTATACGTAGAAAATCCTAACGATGCTATCAGAAAACTACTAGAGCTAATGAATGAGTTTGGTAAAGTTGCAGGATACAAAATTAATGCACAGGAATCTCTTGCATTCCTATACACTAACAGTGAAAGATCAGAAAGAGAAATTAAGGAAACAATCCCTTTCACCATTGCAACAGAAAGAATAAAATACCTAGGAATAAACCTACCTAAGGAAGTAAAAGACCTGTACTCAGAAAGCTATAAGACACTGATGAAAGAAATCAAAGATGACACAAACAGATGGAGAGATATATCATGTTCTTGGATAGGAAGAATCAATATTGTGAAAATGACTATACTACACAAAACAATCTACAGATTCAATGCAATCCCTATCAAATTACCAATGGCATTTTTCACAGAACTAGAACAAAAAAATCTTAAAATTTTTATGGAGACACAAAAAACCCCGAATAGCCAAAGCGATCTTGAGAAAGAGAAACCAAGCTGGAGGTATCAGACTCCCTGACTTCAGACTACATTACAAAGCTACAGTCATCAAGACTGTATGGTACTGGCACAAAAACAGAAATATAGATCAATGGAACAGGATAGAAAGTCCAGAGATAAACCCATGCACCTATGCTCACCTAATCTATGACAAAGGAGGCAAGAATATACAGTGGAGAAAAGACAGTCTCTTCAATAAGTGGTGCTGGGGAAACTGGACAGCTACATGTAAAAGAATGAAATTAGAACACTCCCTAACACCATACACAAAAATAAACTCAAAATGGATTAAAGACCTAAATGTAAGACCAGACACTATCAAACTCTTAGAGGGAAACATAGGCAGAACACCCTTTGCCGTAAACCACAGCAAGATCTTTTTTGACCCACCTCCTAGAGTAATGGAAATAAAAACAAAAATTAAAAAATGGGACCTAACTAAACTTAAAAGCTTTTGCACAGCAAAGGAAATCATAAAAAAGATGAAAAGACAACCTTCAGAATGGGAGAAAATATTTTCAAATGAATCAATGGAAAAAGGATTAATCTCCAAAATATACAAAGAGCTCAGGCAGCTCAATATCAAAAAAAACCCAAACAACCAAATCAAAAAATGGGCAGAAGACCTAAATAGACATTTCTCCAAAGAAGACATACAGGTGGCCAAGAGCACATGAAAAGATGCTCAACATCACTAATTATTAGAGAAATGCACATCAAAACTACAATGAGGTATCACCTCACACTGGTCAGAATGTCCGTCATCAAAAAATCTACAAATAATAAATGCTGGAGAGGGTGTGGAGAAAGGGAACCCTCTTGCACTGTTGGTGGGCATGTAAATTGATACAGCCACTATGGCGAACAGTATGGAGTTTCCTTAAATAACGAAAAATAGAACTGCCATATGAGCCAGCAATCCCACTACTGGTCATGTACCCAGAGAAAACCTTAATTCAAAAAGACACATGCACCCTAATGTTCATCGCAGCACTATTAGTCAGGTCATGGAAGCAATCTAAATGCCCATGGACAGATGAATGGATAAAGAAGATGTGGTACATAAATACAATGTAATATAACTCAGCCATAAAAAGGAACGAAATTGGGTCATTTGTAGAGACTTACATGGACATAGAGCCTGTCATACAGAGTGAAGTAAGTCAGAGAAAGAAAAACAAATATCGTATATTAATGCATAAATGTGGAACCTAGAAAAATGGTACAGATGAACCGGTTTGCAAGGCAGATATAGAGACACAGATGTAGAGAACAAACGTATGGACACCAAGGGGGGAAAGGGAGGGTGGGATGTATTGGGAGATTGGGATTAACATATATACACTAATATGTATAAAATAGATAACTAATGAGAAACTGCTGTATAGCACAGGGAACTCTACTTCACTTTGTTGTACAGTAGAAACTAACACAACATTTTAAAACAAGTATACCTCAATTAAAAAAAAAAAAAAAGAGAGAATTAACTGACCTCTACCCAGAGCCTCAAAACTGAGTCAAGACAGCATTAAAAACAAAACAAAACAAAACTATAATGGTGGAGAATATAGCTTCTCAGAATAATAATTCATCAAAAATCACTTCTACAATGCCAAAAGAAAGTCTGTTAAGTCCGATGACCATTTCTACCAAAAGTAAGGCATTGGAGCAAGTAAGTATTTAAAGTACAGTAATGAATTTTATTTCCATGAAAGCAAGACATGTAATTATTTCACAGCAAATTATATCCTAGTGACTTTGCCTAATTATTCTGATCAAAACTTTGAATTATCTACAATGGGTTTAATAATTTGGTTTGTATAATGTATATACAATGATTTCAGGTTACAATTTTTATTCTTGAAAAATAAATTATCTACTACTTCAACACGCTTTTACTGGAGGAAGGAATACCTTTTCCAATTTTGTCCAAAAAGATAATATGGGCTGTTAAAAAAGATGTTAGTTTGATATTAGTTTGATATCACACTACAAGTGTCTGTTCAGGTTAATTTTTAACTTTAGATAATAAACTAAATTTCCCCTCCCCCAGTATGGAAGCTGCACTCCAGGATGGGAATTCAACCAGAGCAGAACTAAAACAGCTTTTGTCTCATTTATTCTGCCGTAGCTATACTGTTGTTCCCCTCCCTGTTCAAGGCTTCGGCACTTTGTCCTCCACATCATACCTACCCTTCCCGTTCAGAAACAGCTCTAGTTTCCCCAGCAGTATCTTACAATATTTGTTATTGTTAATAAGTTAGTAAGTTTTCTTGTATTATTATTTCTTGGCTCTTTTTTTCACCAAATTTTTTACAATCATTAAACTTGTGGGAGGGAGCCAAGAGCCCACACTGATGTGCCATCTTGGCAGAACTCCTTCATTGAAATTGGAAGGAATATCATGCCATTGAATTTAAAATTTTAAAGCAAAGTCATGAAGTCTGTCCTGAAATCATAAATAACCTGGGAATTTTGTGTGATGAGGGAATGTAGTTGTAAAAAACTATATTTCTAATTTTATTGCTTACTTGCTCACTTTGAAATTTTTCTGGAGGAGAAAGACTCTACTTTAGTGCCTTTTTATCACCCTCACCCTTTTGTTGCTTAGAAGCTCCTTGTTGTAAAGATTTTAAACTTCATAAGAACAGGATGGGAGATGGGAGCATGTATAATTGTACAAATTTAATTGCTGTAAAGCAAATGTAGAAAGAAGGACCTATAAAGTAATCAGGTCGCATCCATGGAAGATTTGGAACAATAAATCCCAGCATATGTAATGCATTCATGATGCAGAGGCATAGATAAGACTCTTCAATACAGTATAGGAGATTTATAAATCAGATACCACTTACCAACAATTAGAAATTCAAGTCAGTTGTAAATGAAATTAAATGAACACATGGATCTCTTGTTTTACATGTAGAAATATACAGAAATGTACCAAGTTTATACTTTTTGAAATCATTTGCTTTAAGGACCTAAAGAATGTCCATACCATCTGCTATATATTGACAGCAGAAAATAGAACACAGAGGTAATGTTTTCAAGGAGTCTGACAGCCTTCCAGTGTCTAGGACTTTGAAATAATTCAGTAAAACCAGAAGACAATTCTCTTTAAAATGTAATATATATTTATATAAGGGGACGGATGCTACTCATTGTTTCATTATCAGTAGCTAAGTGAGCATTAGCAAGCTTCATGAAGATAACATTAATGCAATCTTAGACTTTAAAGGCTCATATAGATTTCCTAGATTAAGACATGAATATGATTTTACTGGATTTATGATTTTACTCTGACTTGGTAATTAGAGGGAAAAATGTCACTTCAGTCTTACTTCCTATGGTTGGATTTCAATCTTGGTTTTAAATTAGAACAGGAGCACATTTTACCTTCCTATTTGAGGAATAAAGACACACCTGTTTTTATATTTCTATGAGTTTCTAGCTAAAAAATGTAAATACTAAAAACACTAAATTCTGCTCCCTCAATAAGACAATCTTTAAAATTACACTAAACACAAGTGAACTATCAAGTATTACAGGTCCAGCTATAGGCCATGTTTACCTAAAAATAATAATCAGATTTGAAAACAGCTTATGAGATGCTTTTTACTTTCCCTTTGCATTAGTCTAAGTTGCCTTTGTTTGCATGTCAAGAAAAATGGTAAATAAGACAAACGTAACAAAGAGTCTAAAAGCAGACAGCCCAACACTGCAGCAGCAGGCATGGGATATCCTTCACGTCTCAGGCTCCCATCGACTTTCCATACCACTATCCTTAGTATCTGACTTTTATCTTCCTGCTTACAAAGATGATGCCTGCACCTGCTATCCAGGCTCAAAGAAAGATAAAGGAAAAAGATTGAAGAGCATGCCTCTTAAAAGACTCTTCTGGAAATCTAACCCAGCACTGCTGCTTACTTTGCTTTGTACCAAACTGGATCACGTGGACCTTGCAAAAATGCACAGGAATCTGGGGAGGTGGGTTGTTTTATATGAGCCTGATCTTTTTTTAAATGGATATGATAAAGTTATCATAGTGAGGAAGAAAGAAATAATGTATTTTGAGTTGGCAGCTAAAGGTATGTACCACACTGCAACTGGTTGTAAGTGACAAAATTCAAAGGACAGTATCTTAGGGACGAGCTAATGAATCTGGGTTGCCTAAAATGGCAAGAACTCATGATGAATATGTATATCTTAGGCAGGTAGAACAATTGAGAAAACAGAGGCTGCAACAGTAGCAAAATAGGCGGGTATTTGGACAAATTCCCTGGACAAAATCCCATGAATAGGTTATGTAGAATGAGGATAGGAGCAGAAACTTAGCAAAGAACAAATTTCTCACTAAGGAATGCAATTTGGTTTAAAAAAATTCAGAGCTCAAGGTCAGAATAAAAAGAAAAGGAAGGTCTCCAAGGCTAGAACACTGAATTGGACATGACTCTATGTGGTTAATAATATCCTGGCAAGAGGAATAACAAAGTGGAAAATGTCTGTTCTCAATATTTTTCTAGAACCAATATTTTTCTATTACTACCTCAATGACTGTCATTTCTGTTTGTTTGGCCTTGACTATTTGCTTTCAGTCTTTGATTGTTTTTGTCACTGCCAATAAGGTTTTGTTTTCCAATATCCACTTTAAACCTTCTTCACTTTCTTACACATTCTAGGTTTTTGCATCCCTCCCTTGCCATGGACTTTGGCTGCCTGAAACTTTCCCACAGGATTCCTCTCCTTTACCATTAGTGATGTAAGCAAGAGTAAACCTAGCTCAAGAACAGCCTTTGAAATTTCTTCTTGGTGGGTAAGCAATGTTACATTTAAAAACATTAAAATAACTTTTTATTATCTCAAAAGTCATATGTGCATTGTAGAAATTTAGAAAATAGATATAAACAACAACAAAAAAGACATCATACTCCCACAAACCTGAAATAACCCCTAGTAGCACTTTATTTACCTTTCAACATTAATAAATTTTCATCTTATCTAATACCTGGTCCATACTCAAATTTCCCTGGATATTCCCAAAATGTTTTTTTAAGCTGCTCAAACCAGATGCAGTCTGCTTCTTATATATCCCTTGAGGTTTTATAATCTAGTACAGTGTTTCTTTTTTCCCAAGACACTGGTCTGTTGAATAGATCTAATCATGGAAAATCTTAACTTCTGGATTTGTCTTTTTCAGGACTGTCCAACAGAATTTTCTGCCTTGACGGAAATATTCCATATTCATGCTAAACAATAAGATAGATATTTACCACTTGCAGCTCTAGAGCCAAATGTGGCTAGAATGACTGAGCAATTGAATTTGTAATTTATTTTTAAATGTAAATTTAATTTAGATTAGAATTTAAATAGCTACCATGTGTGGCTAGAAGCTACGGTACAGCAGTCCGGGTTTAGTTGCTCTCTAGTATTCATGTTTAGCTTATTCTTCTATCCCTGTATTTCCTATGGATTGAAAAATGTAGACTTAATCCTGAAGAGTTGATGGATACAAACTCAACAACTTCAGCTAGAACACCTCCTGGTAATGTTGTACATCGCTTATTATACCATACCAGGAGACACTTTACTATCTGGTTGACCGAGGATGAGGATGATGGCAGTCTGATCCCTTCATTTCATAGTTACAGTTTTTGCCTTGAGTCTAGAAAGTAATCCATGAGGTAGCTATAGTGAAACTGAACAAATGTCTGGCTTCTCTTCAACCATACCCCCTGATTTTTTTAAATACCAGTTGATAATTCTTGCATCAGTTTATTTCTTTAGGTTTTAGAGAATGATGGTCTTCAGTTCTACCATTCTTTCTCTTATTAGATTGACTTTTTTCCCCTTTCTTCCTCTTTCTTCCTTCCCTCCCTTCTCTTCCTTCTCACTCACTCTCTCTCTTTCCTTCCTTCCTCCCTTCCTCCTTTCTTTCTTCCTCCCTTCCTCTCTTTCTTTCTTTCTTTCCTTCTTTCCTCCCTCCCTCCATCCCTCCCTTCCTTCCCTCTTTCTTTTGAAGACCTTTCTGGATTAACTGGAGCTATTTGGTTACCTCAAAGTTCCTACATGAATGGAAGGTAAATGCTTACTTTTTTTCTCTGGTTATCAATTTTTAAACAAAGGTGTTTTAATAGCCACTTCACCTGCTAAAATATGAGATTTTATGGCTTTCTCTTTTGTGAATATCATTAAGAAATTATGTCTTAAAATGATTATAGCATTTTCAACCCACTGCAATCACTTTTTTAAAAAAAATCAAATTGTTGTAATTTGGGCCCATGAATTTTCATTCTTGCTGGTTTCTGATGCTACCTTTTAAAATGGGGCTCTGATTTTATTATACAGACTTCCTAGGGAGGTACCTCATATGTTTATAGAGACCATGGCTTCAGAGCAGATTAGATCCATATCATGACCCCTTTAACTTATTTCTTTTGTGGAGATCCAATATTACCTTTCACCCCCAATATATCTCTCTTTCTAGGCATCTGGACTAGACATAATGCTTAGCTGAAAGCCAGCTTGACGTGAGACTGGTAGACTGTTACATAAATCTGGAATTCTTGAATGAATATGGGAAGTGGGCACTCAGGTTTAATTTTCAGGATTATAGCTTTTTCAATGCATCACTTAACTTACGTGATTTAAAGTAAAGAACACAAGATGGTCCATACTGCATATTCTTCTGTTTCCACTAGCACTTCCTGTGGATAGTGTATGGCATCTAGATTTGCAGGGCAGAGAACACAAGCTAAATATATGGTAGATCTTGAGGTATAAGGTAAGGAGCTGTAATTTATAAGGTAACTCTAGAGTTAGGGAAAGGTCCCAAAATGCGATGGATTTCATGGAAGATTGAACAACCTGGCAGTATAAGGTGTACACACTTACTTATTCTCCAGTATGCACACATACATCCAGAAAGATTATAATTTGTCATCTTATGCTTCATGCTCGAATTTTCTGGATTTCAGAACATGTTTAGCTTGTTGGGATAGATTTCCTCTTCCAGGCTGAAAGTATTGAGAGGTGAAGGCTGAGAAGTATTTTGGGAGTTTACAAGGTGCAAGGGTAGACATATCATAATTGTGTTTAACAGTGGGGAAAGCTTACATGCTTTGATCCTTCAGAACACACTATGTGATAATAATGTTTCTGATATTTCTGAATCACTTTATAGTTAACATACGGATATAGTTATCCATATGTACTACACGACTTGCTTTTCACACAAATTCAACAAATTAGATTTTATTATATCCTGATTTTTTGTGAGGAAATTGAGGTTTACAGGAGTAACTTGCTCATATTTACCCATCTGGAAAGTACTTGAGTTGGGATTTAAAACACAGTCCATCTAATAAATTAATCAATAATTCATTTAATACCAATTTATTAGACACTATTTGTCAAGCCTTCTATTAGGCCCTAGTGACACAGTGTTATACAAGATGGGTATGTATTGTCTTTTTTTAAATGTAGGCTTTTTCTAGAGCAGTTTTAGGTTCATTGCAAAATTGAGGGGAAGATTCAGAGATTTCCTACATATTCCCTGTCCTGACCCATGCATAGACTCCCCCATTATCAACACCCCTCACAAGAGTGGAACATTTGTCACAACTGATAAACCTACACTGACACATCATTATCACCCAAAGTCTATAGTTTACATTAAGGTTCACTCTTGATGCACATTCTATGGGTTTGGACAAATATATAATGGCATGTATCTATCATTATGGTATCTTACAGAGTATTTTCATTGTCTTAAAATTCCTCTGTGCTCCACCTATTCATCCCTTCCCCCACAGCCCCTGACAACCACTGATCTTTTTACTGTACCCATAGTATTGCCTTCAGAATATCATATATTTGGAGTCATACAGTATGTAGCCTTTTCAGACTGTCTTCTTTCACTTAGTAATATTCATTTAAGGTTCTATGTCTTCTAAAGCCTTGATAGCTCATTTATTTTTGGTGCTGAATAATACTCCATTGTCTGGTTGTATCACAATGTATTCGTCCATTTACCTACTGAGAGACATGTTGGTTGCTTCCAAGTTTCAGCTATTATGAATAAAGCTGCTATAAACATCCATGTGCAGGTTTTGGTGTGGACATAAATTTTTAATTTATTTGGGAAAATATCAAGAAGCATGATTGCTGGATCATATGGTAAAAATACATTTATTTTTTTATGCTGACAATCTGTCTTCCAAGGTGGTTGTACCATTTTGTATTCCCTCAACAATGAATGAGTTCCTATTGCCCCACATCCTTGCCAGCCTTTGGTATTGTCAGTGTTTTGGGTTTTGGCCATTCTAATAGGTACATAGTGGTATCTCACTGTTTACATTTGCATTTTCCTGGGGACATATGATGTGGAGAATACTTTATATACTTATTTGCCATGCGTATATCTTCTTTAGTGAGGTGTCAGTTAAGGTCTTTGGCCAAGTTGTTAATCAGGTTGCTCATTTTCTTATTTTACAGTTTTAAGAGATTTTTTGTGTATTGTGGATACCAGTTCTTTATATGTCTTTCGAAAATATTTTCTCCCAGTCTGTGGCTAGTCTTCTCATTCTCTTGTTGTTGTCTTTTACAGAGCAGAAGTTTTAAAATTTTAATTAAGTCCAGCTTATCAATTATTTCTTTCATGGATTGTGCCTTTGGTGCTGTATCTAAAAAGTCATCGCAATACTAAAGATCATCTAAATTTTCTCCTATGTTATTGGCTGGGAGTTTTATTGTTTTGCATTTTAGATTTAGGTCTGTGATCCATTTTGAATTAATTTTTGTAAAGCATGTCATGTCCATGTCTAGATTCACTTTTTTTTTGCATGTGGATGTCCATTTGTTCCAGCATCATTTGTTGAAAAGACTGTCTTTGTTCCATTATACCACCTTTGCTCCTTTGTCAAAGATAAGTTGATTATGTTTATATGGGTCCATTTCAGAGCTCTCTATTCTGTTCCACTGACCTATTTGTCTATTCTTTCACTAATCACATTTTCTTGATTACTGTAGCTTTATAAAATGTCTTGAGATCAAGTAGTGTCAGTCCTCCAACTTTGTTCTTCTCTTTCAATATCGTATTGGCTATTCTGAGCATCTTGTCTTTTCCTACAGGGAAATTATAATCTAGTTCAAAGTCCATCATTTTAAGCAATGTTCTATAAGGCCACTTAAAAAAAAGCATATATACCCCATACTCATCTCATTATCTTCTCCCATCTCCCCACCACTGCCCTCCCACCCCAAAGTAATAAATACAACTTATCTTCTTCCTGTGTCCCTGCCACAGTAAATGTTTACCCAGTGGCTTACCAAGGTACCAGGGAGATATGATTACTCTTCCTAATCATTTACCTCATCTTATCCAATCAGTCACCAAGTCCTATAGAATATGTATTTCATATTTTTCAACCTCATTTTCTATTTCCCGTTACCACTTCCATAGATAAGAGACTTATTTCTTGATTGAACTATTGAAACAGTCTATGAATGGATGTCCATGTCTTTAATCTGTTGTTCGTGTTCTGTATTGCTGTCACAGTGCTTTCAAAAAATATATAAATCTGGTCTTTGAAGCTTTTGCTTTCAAAAACTTTCATTAAATTCAAGATTTTTTTTAAAAAAGGTCAAATGTCTTAGCAAGACATATAATACCCTTCATCACCTGGCTTCTGCATAACTCTATTGTTTCTTGTCTCAGAGGACCCTGTGACCCAAATCGCATTTCAACACTCCACTACACTAAGATATTTGCAGTTCTCAACTGTGGAATGACCCAGGGAAGCTTTACTTACCTCGAATCCTCCCTGTACCCCCAACAAACTGACTTTCTCCAGTGTATTTTAAGTGTGTGATCTTGTAATTTATTATCCAAACTGGGACACTGTTGAGAGAGAAAGAAGAGTTATTAATAATTATGTCGAAGAAGAAAGGCTTGTTGGGTTTGTATCAGGCAGTTAAGATGTATGTTTACTCTGATCTAAAGGATTCCTCTTTATGTGCTCAAAATACCCTGAACTCATCTCTATAATACAACATTTACTTCATTCCATGAAAAATTTTGTCTGTCTCTGTCCATTCAGACTGCTATAACAAAATACCATAGACTGGGTGGCTTATGAACAACAAAGTTATTTCTCATGATTCTGGAGACTGAAAGTCCAATGTCGAGGTGCCGGTAGATCCAGCATCTAGTGAGAATCTCTTTCCTGGTTCATAGACAGCTGTCTTCTAGCTGTGTCCTCAAGTGGCAGAAGGGGTGGGAGAGCCTCTTTGGGGCCTCTTTTATAAGGGCACTAATTCCATTCGTGAGGACTCTGCCCTCAAGATCTAATCATCCAAAGTCCCCACCTCCAAGTACCTAACCACACTGGCTATTAAGTTGCAACATAGAATATGGGGGGACAGAAACATTCAGTCTATATTAGTCTCCCATTTAAATTTCTTGAATTTTAGAGACAAGGCTACTTTGTTCATCTTTGTCTCCAGAAAGTTTTGCATAGTTTTTGAAATTTAGTGTATGTTCAATATTTTAAAAATAAGTGCTATTAAATAAATACTTTCAGGTAGAAACCTCACAGAGCATTTGGAAGCAAATTGAATTTTTGCAGCTATTGTGTGTACAAACAACACTAAATACTTAACCTTTTCCAAATTAGAAAAGGGAACTGGTGGAAGATATTTGTATATCTGAAATTGCTTTTAAGGTACTGATGTTTGTCATGTGAAATTCATCAGCTGCATTTCAATGGTTTATGATTAATATCTTTGGAGAGTTTTTGAATTAATTGAAGGATATTTCCCCTGATGCTACATTTATTTACTTTTAGGAGATGGCCCAATATGATTATACATGGCTGCCTGTTTCAAGCTGATTAACTGTAGAGAAAAAATAAATTTTACTTCAAGCTAGAGAAGAAAACATTGTACCTAAGTAGGGCTAAAAGTCTACGACATATCACCCATGTAACATCTCACATATTATGACAAATTCAACCCTGTTATTAGGAAGCTGCTTCAAAATATGTGGTAGATCTGGAGGTAAAACGAGTTTGTCCCTCATTCCTTAATACTTAGGTCCACCCTTTCCAAACCATTATAAGAATACAGGGCCTCTCAGGGATTACATACGAAGAACTGAAACAACACTTCTCTCACTTAGATCCATTTGGATCTGCAGCAGCCTTCACAATGAAGCGTAGAGCAATTTCTTCTGGCATACCTCAAAGGAACCCAGTTGTTTTTCTGCCTCCTCACTTACCATAGGGCTCTCTAGGACTAGGACTGAGTCTTTGACTATCTACTAACACATGTTCAATAAATGTTTTATTGAATCAACAAAAGATAAATAAATATGTACCAATAACTTAAGGGAAAATCCAATAAAATATTCATTTATCTATACTTTATTTTTGCTATCAACCTCCTTCTACTCGCTTTCTAATGATCTTTTATTTGATTGAAACAACAACAACAATACAACTTCACCTGATAATGCAACAATACATAATGACAAAATGGGCTAAATGATATTTTGGGAGAAAAATAGAACAACGGACCCTTCTTGATATGGGACCATTAATATTTATGAATATCTTTTTATGTGACATTTATATTTTTCTTTTGTGGGTAACAGTAAAAACAGAGTGATCTATAACCAGGCTAGTAATATTGCTCAAATATTGAAAAGAACAAAAAGTTTTTAATTCCTTTTGGGCAAAAGCAGAAGATTTTTGTCATTTCAATAAAGAACATTACTGGGACTTCCCTGGTGGTGCAATCGTTGAGAAACCGCCTGCCAATGCAGCAGACACGTGTTCAATCCCTGGTCCTGGAAGATCCCACATGCCATGGAGCAACTAAGACTGTGCCACAACTACTGAGCCTGCGCTCTAGAGCCTGCGTGCCACAACTACTGAAGCCCGTGCATGCTGTAGGGCCTGTGTGCCACAAATACTGAGCCTGTATGCTGCAACTACTGAAGCCTGCATGCCTAGAGCCCATGCTCCGCAACAAGAGAAGCCACCGCAATGAGAAGCCCATGCACCACAATGAAGAGTAGTCCCCACTCGCCACAACTAGAGAAAACCCATGCACAGCGATGAAGACCCAACACAGCCAAAAATAAAAACAAATAAATAAAATTAAATTAAAAAAAAGAACATTACTTTTTTTTTTTTACTCAAGCCCTAGTCACAATATGATAGAGATGGATTGAACTTTGCAACATTTTAATAGCCATGGGTTCTAGTAGAGCTATAATTATATTGTCCCAGAGAGATGAATATCTACTTATCCCTAATTTCAACATATTCTAAAGAAGGAGATTCTACAAATTGGTGTCATAAACCAGTCTGTGTACAACAATTTTCATTACTAGTGCCTTCCTAGTAATTCCTGCTATAGTTCGTATGGATTTTATTCCAAGCAGAAATGGAAGCTGATTTTTTATGATGTCAAAACTATCAACTAAAAGAAAAAGTCTCGTTCAAACCATGCGTGTGGTATAAAATAAAAATGAAGTGTGTAAAATATAAGAAGGTGTTAAGTATATAGAGAAAATATGTAACAGGACATGGGAATATGGTGTTTCTAGAATGCTTGAGAGGCAGTAATCACTTTCTATGCTGTGTAACATATTACCACAAACTTAGTGCTTAAAATATTTATTATCTTATTGTTTTGATGAGTCAGGATTCCAGGCATGGCTTAATTAATGTGTCTGCTTCTGTATCGCAGGACTGCAATTCAGGTGTCCACCAAGGCTACATTCTCATCTGGAGGCTCAAATGAGGAAGAATCTGCTTTCAAGCTCACTCATGCTATTGGCAAGATTAATTGTATTGTGTGTTGTAGAATTCATGACAGTTTGTGCCTTCAAGTCAATAATGGAAAGAGTGATTCTAAAATGAGTCAGATAGCATGACAGAGTCTTATATCATGTAACATAATAACAGTGATATCCTGTTATATTTTCTATAGTCTATTGGTTAAAAGCAAGTCACCGGTCTCTCCCACACTCAAGGGGAAGGGATTATACAAGATTGTGAATACGAGGAGGTGGAGATCAGGGGAAACACCTAGATAGTCTACCTGTCACAGAGGCACTGAATTTTTAAATAGAATGGTTAGAGAAAGCCTCATTATGAAGGTGACATCAGATCAAATACTTGAAAGAATCATGGGAGACAACGCTAAGACTTTTTAAGAGAACAACATCCCAGATAAATAAGACAGCAAATGCAAGCACTCTGAAGTGGGAGTGTGTTTGGCAAATTTGAGAAACAGCAGGAGGAAGAGTGGCTGGAGCAGAATAGTGAGAAAAGGAGATAGTAGAAAAGGATATAGTCAAACGATCAGATAGATACCAGGAATGGAATCAGGAAGGGGAAAGGTAGTGTCTATAGTAGGGGAGGATTTTCTTGAACTTTGTAGGCAATTGTAGGAATTTGACTTTTATTCAGAGTGAGATGGGAAGACAATGGAGGGTTTAGAGAAGAGAGTAATTTGACCTAACCCGTTAATCACTGGCTAAGAACAGACATAGAATGGCACTTGTGAAAGTGTAGAGACTGGTTTGGGGGTTATTGCTGTAATTCTAATAGAGATAGCAGTAGAAGTGGTAAGAATTGGTCAGAATCTGGATAAAATCTGAAGGTATAGCCAACCCTTTTCCTTAAATTTTCCTTCTCCATTCCGTAGACAAAGTAGCAATTTCAGAGTTTGCTACTAAAACTACACTTGTCCATCTAGCCCCTTCCTTGAGAATTTGGATACATATCTAAGACAAGGTAAATATAATATCCATGAATAACTATATAACCTGTAAAATTCAGGACTCAGTGGTTGCCATTGTCTACTATGATGCCTAGAATAAAGAAAAAAATTCAAAAAGAAGGGTGAAGCAAATGCATAGAAAAAGGAAGTGGTTTCCTTTGCTGTGCAAAAGCTTTTAAGTTTCATTAGGTCCCATTTGTTTATTTGTGTTCTTATTTCCATTTCTCTGGGAGCTGGGTCAAAAAGAATCTTGCTGTGATGTATGTCGTAGAGTGTTCTGCCTATGTTTTCCTCTAAGAGTTTGATAGTGTCTGGCCTTACACTTAGGTCTTTAATCCATTTTGAGTTTATTTTTGTGCATGGTGTCAGGGAGTGTTCTAATTTCATACTTTTACATGTATCTGTCCAATTTTCCCAGCACCACTTATTGAAGAGGCTGTCTTTTCTCCACTGTATATGCTTGCCTCCTTTATCAAAGATAAGGTGACCATATGTGTGTGGGTTTATCTCTGGGCTTTCTATCTTGTTCCATTGATCTATATTTCTGTTTTTGTGCCAGTACCAAACTGTCTTGATTACTGTAGCTTTGTAATATAGTCTGAAGTCAGGGAGCCTGATTCCCCCAGCTCCATTTTTCGTTCTCAAGATTGCTTTGGCTATTCGGGGTCTTTTGTGTTTCCATACAAATTGTGAAATTTTTTGTTATAGTTCTGTGAAAAATGCCAGTGGTAGTTTGATAGGGATTGCATTGAATCTGTAGATTGCTTTGGGTAGTAGAGTCATTTTCACAATGTTGATTCTTCCAATCCAGGAACATATCAGCTATTTTTATTTGACACAGCCATGCAAATTAGCATCAACTTACTCATCCAAAGGAGATAGAAAATTTTATCTTTGGACAAGCCAAATCTCAAGGAAATGTTTTAAAAGATCTTTTCATTTTTTACTATCAGCAATACTTTGTTTCTGAAATATTGGTAAGCCTCAGAAATGGTTGCAAAATGTTTGTGGGCCAGTAAACATTCTGGCCAAATAGAAGATTTATAATAGCATTTTTATAGTTCTCTGAATCTTCTTTGAGCCTTATCAGAAATCTTCACAATTGTGGTAACCTACAGAAGACAAAATTTTTACAAAGATATTTTGTAGATATATATATTTTCATTTTCTTCCTCAAATCACATAGTGACCTGTAAAAAGATTAAGCTTTGTTTTCTTTCCTTTTTGAAATCTTGAGATGACAAGGAAACTAAATGAAGTTCAAATGCACATTGATTTTATTCCATCTGAATTGTTAGCTGTCCTCTAAACCTCTATAACCTAGAGTCTATTATTTCCAAAGCCTGCTCTATTTATAAGGAAATGTGATGGTGGTAATTCATTAAGATGGTTTTATTTTAGGTACCCCTTCTCATTGTGAAGCCATTTTCTTAATAACTAATTTGATGTCATGGAAAGTATTAATAAAGGAAGGATTTCATTTCCGCAAGGCTGTTGGCATATCAGTTGCTCCCTCTGTTGAATCGTCATGGTGCAAATTAAATGTGAAACTGGCTTAAAGAGTGCAATGACTCTTGCCTTGTTATAATGTGACCATATGTGGCCAATTTCCTCTGCTTTTAACAGTGTGGTTGTTGATTTACTAGTTGACATTCTTCTCAGAGCATTAATTTTTATAGGGTTTCATCTTTTGAATCATCCTCATCTGGTGTGTTACAGCAGTGCTTTCTTGCCACCACATATTTTAAGCTTCTAAACAGAACACAGAATCATGTTGTTCCCATGGAAACCTTCAAACATTGCAGAACCTCAGCTTTGAATCTGCTACTCCTATTGTATGTAGGTTCATGCCCTGAAAAGGCATACTGTAACTTCCAATGCCCCTAACATGAAGATACAGTTAATCTGGGCACCATTAGAGCTAAATGTTTATTTGTTCTTTGTATTGGTTCTGTTGTGGCAGAAAAGAGCTAGACTAGCCCATCACATTTAACCAAAACACAGATCCTTCTTGAACATGAGCCTCTCTTACGGAGAGGGTTGTAGCAGCTACTGGGGCAGTTTCTATAATATTTACACATTCATTCATTCAGCTATTATTTATTGAGTAACTGTAATGAGAGGCATATTATTTAGGCCTGGGAGCTACAGTCCTGAACAAGGCAAAAATCCCTGACTTCATGACACTTACATTTTAATGAAATATGGAGTATGAAGGTTAAAGAAAACAAGCAATGGGATAGCAAGTAATGGAGATGGTGTGTATGCGGTAGGGGTTGTTAATAGGGGATGACTTACAGTCATCAGATGACACTTCTCTGTAGTAGGTGCATCTGAGCAGAGACCTGATTGAAGTAAGTGAATGAGTGAGGCAAATATCTGAGTGAAGTTTTTTCTGGGAAGAGGAAACTGCAAACATAAATGCCCTGAAATGGGAACGAGCTTGGTAGGCATACACTTGACATATAGCAAGAGTGCCAGCATCCCAGCTTCTAATAACCAAGTGGGGGAGTTAGGTAAGTGATGTGAAAGTAGAGATAAGAAGGTGGATGGTGATTGAGGGAAGAGATCCTGTAGTCTCTCATAGGCCACATGAAGAACATTGAATTTTATTTTGAGTATGAAGGGCTTTGAGCTGTAAAATAATGTGATCTAATTTACAACTTAAATAAAATTGATCTACTTGTGGTGAGGATAATTAACTATATCAAGACAAGAGTAGAGGCTGGGAGACCTGTTCAGATGCTATTGTAGTTATATAGGTGCGAGAAGATAACACAGAAGAGGGTTGTGTATCTGAAAGATGGAACCAACAGGAGTTACTAATGTTTTAATTACAGATCGTGTACAAAAGGATTTGAAAATGACTAGTAGAGTAGTGTTCTGAGTAAATGGGTCGATGATGGTGCCATTTACTGAAAAGTAAAAAATTCAGGAAAGATTGACTTTGAATGGCAGGGGGACAAGAATTCTGATTTGAACATGTTAGGTTAGAGCTGTCTAGTTAGGCATCCAACTGGGCAGCTCAGATGTTTCTATATCCAAGTCTGGACTTCAGAGAGGTTTGTGCAGAGAATATAGCCATGATTCTGGGAGACACACCTTTAAGGAAATCACATGTATGAATAACTCAAGCCAGAAATGACGCTGTGGATGACTGCTAAGGATACAGCCCTCTTTCTACACAAACTGGCTTTAGATGTTTTAGTTATTGATTGCCACAAAAATGCTGCATTATTTTAATGCTATGTTAGTAACAACCACAAAACCTCAGTGACACACAACATTGAATTTATTGCTCACATACCTTTGGTCTGTTGGTCGTCAGCTAGGCAGCTTTGCTGATCTTGACTGGGTTCACTCACATATCTGGACGTTGACTAACTGTCAGCTGGAGCAACGGTGGTGACTCAGCTCCGTTCCATGTGTCTTTCACCCTCCAGCAGACTAGCTGGGGCTATTCTCATGATGAAAGCAAAAGCACAAGAGTAAGCAAGCCCAAAGAGCAAGCTGTTATAAGTCTCAGCCTGCATCAGACTTATGATTGAGGGTCAAAGAGCAGGGTATGTTACCTGGCCCTCAGTGGGAGAGCACTGAAAAACAAAACAAAACAAAGAAACCAAACCATGCAAAAGGGCATGGATATGAGGGAGTGTATAATTTGGGCCATTTCTACAATCTATTACACAGGCATTCTAATGAGCACATGTAGAATGTGGCCTTACAGAGCGTGAAAACATTGTATGAAATTTGTGCTTCCATTTTAACAATATCTTCTTCACTTAGACTCAGTCTTTTTTTGAAGGTACAAAAAGCACAATTTTGAAAGTTAGGTAGTTCTGTTTGTGAATTCCAGCCCCATTGCCTCTGTCTCTGTGATTACTTCAACTAAAAAACAGTGATTATAATGTCTACTTTGTTAAGGTTTTTATAAGGATGAAAACTAATATCTAAAGTTCCTGATATATGGTGAGCACTTGACAAATGATAACTGCTAGGACATTATTAGTAGAAGAGGTGCTACTAGTATTATGACATATAACAGTCAGCCAAGGTGGTTTGCGACCACAAGTATACAATTATGCCATTGAGACAAGATTGAATATCCAAAATGATTAATGTTTAATATGAAAACACCAGGACTTTCCTGGTGGGCCAGTGGTTAAGAATCCACCTTCCAATGCAGGGGACGTGGGTTCGATCCCTGCTCAGGGAACTAAGATCCCACATGCTGCAGGGCAACTAAGCCCATGCACCACAACTACTGAGCACGCAAGTCACAACTAGAAAGAAGTCTGTACGCCACAACGAGGAGCCTGTGTGCCACAACTAAGACCAGACGCAGCCAAAAATAAAATTGAAAAAAAAAAAAACACCTTTTACTTCCATATGTGAAGTTACTATGGTAGTCACTAAGGCTAGAGTATCCTTAGCTTTTCCTTTTTACAAAAATTTACATTTCACATTTATATCCTCAAGGTTTTGTCACCGTTTCGATATAAACAGGAATTATACTCTTAGAGACTATTTGTCTTTTTTGCTATAGCATAAATAAAACTGGCTCAAAATTCAGATTGTACTCGGGAGAAGGCATGAAGTGATGTCTCTCTTTCAACCCCCAGTACCTGCACAAAGGTAGGACAGGGCTGCTTAGGATGGAGCTATATCTAACGATATTTGCGTCAAGTTTCAAGATGAATTTGATGTGTTGTATCATTTCTCTGATCAGTGTGCTAACAAAAAGTAGCCTAACGCTTTATAACCACCACCCCCCCCCCCGCAAATGGTTGACAAATGCCTGAATCCAAGGGCAATGTGGTCAAACTTATCTGTTTTATAAACACGTGCAATTAAATAAGTATGGATACTGTATCCAGGTTACCTATGCTCTCCAGATGCGTTTGTCCAGCTTCTCAGTTAGCTTTGATCATGCATTCTTGTCACTAAGAGTTCATGAGTTCATAAGGATGTTTCCCTTTTTTCTTCTATACTGTGAGCTCCAGGAAAGCAGTAGCTCTGTTGGTTTTACTCACCCTTTTATCTTGAGTGTCTGCGCTTTTTATGAATCCAGCATCACTGGGAAGTGCTAAATCTATATTTGTTAATATATTTGTTCAATAAATGTTTACACGAAGGACTTTTTCCACATGCTTTGTCTAATTTCTCTAGGCTTAGCCTGGATAAAAATAGCTGAGAAATAAACAATACAATTCAAAATTGGAAAACATTTTTAAAGACATTTATTGCTTAATATTTTTAGAAATAATTTTATGCACTCTATCTTGTCTGTCCATAATATATCTACTTGTGCTGCTTTAAGGCTTCAAGGCTTAAAGTCTTCCCATTATTGTTAGGATAAATACCTGAACTCACACCATGGCCATAAAGCCGTGCCTGATCTGGTGCCTGCCAACCTCTGCCTCTTTATCTTATATTCTTCTTCCGACCTCTCTCTGTACCCCAGCCTCACTGGCTTTCTTTCTGTTTCTTGAAAGAACATGGTCCCTACCAACTCACAGCTTTTCCCCTCTGCCTGGAATATTACTGGGACCTACCTAGTCACCTTCAGATCCTAACTGAATCTTCCTGGACTAAATCAATTCTCTAGCTACATACATTAATAGTGTTCAGCATTTTAATTCCTAGCAGTTATCAGAGTTTAAGTAATTATATATTTATTTTTGTATTGTTGATGGAAATCATCAACAAACCAATCTATAATAGGGATAGAAGAGAGTTTCATTTGAGCCAAACTGAGGATGACAGCCTGTGAGACACAGATCCAAGAAGCATTTGAATTGTGTTCCATCGGACTACAAAATAATGACGCTTATGAAGGCAAAACCTGCAAAATTGTATGTCGTTTGTCAAGAATTATAATTGGAGCTGGCAAGAAGTAAGGGTGATTGTTAAGCAAGTATTGGTTGGGATCCGAAATGGCTGCACAGTTACATGGGGAGACCCTGAGACTATAAGGTTGCAGCTGGCAGCTGTTAGCAGATACTGTTTTGAAAATAGCTGGTGGTGTCCCTGAGTCTGACGCCGTTCAAAAATTCAAGTTCTCAGTAATGCAGGAACTTGTCTGAGACCACATCCACAATGGCCACCTGACTCCATTTTGGATGCCTGAGCCACAGTTATTCCACTTTGATTTTTAAATGCCTTTTTTTCTTCAGTGGTTAAAACAGATATACCATGCATGTTTGGCCATAAGACAGGCTGCTCTAGTTAGCATAAAGTTTAAGTTAAATCATTTATAAGCCAGAATTACTTCCCCGCACCTCAATATGTGAAAATTCCTTCCATCAGTATGATTATTTGATTTATGTCTGTCCTCCATATTGTACTGTAAGTTCCATGAGAATATCGACTATATCTGTTTAATTTTACCTCTGCATTTCCCAGGCTTAGCACAGTGCCTGGTACAAAACACAAACTCAGTAAAATGCTCTGGTCCTATACAACAGCTTGCCATCAATGTGATTTCTTTAATTTGAAAAAAAAATCAGGTGATTATAAAGCATTCTAGAGGGTTTTGTAGAAAGAAATATATTAGAAGATACTTATTTGATTTAGAATGTGTTCTTCCTACTTCTAATACATCTCTTATTTTTTTCCTTTCAGTTTTATTGAGATATAATTGACATACAGCACCATATAAGTTTAAGGTGTACCACATAATAATTTGACTTACATACACCATGAAATGTTTAGCACAATAAGTTTAGTAAACATCCATCATTTCATACAGATATAAAATTTAAAAAGAGGAAACATATTTTTTCTTTGTGATGAGAACTCAGGATTAACTCTCTTAACAACTTTCGTATATAACATACAGCAGTGTTAATTACATTTACCATGCTGTACATTACATCCCTAGTACTTATTGATAAATAAGTACCTGGAAGCTTTTATCTTTTCACCACTATTATCCAATTTGGTGGATCCAGCTGACTACCTTCATCCAATTACATCCAAGTACGTCTCTTATTAAAGTGTCAAAATCGTTTTCTCCTTTTCAGATCTTTCCAAAATCATCATTTTATCATTTAAAAAAACAAACAAGAAAGTTATAAAATTTTGACTTGAAGAATCATTAAGACTGATGTTACATTTCTCTTCTTCTATCTACTTTTCAAATGAAAACTCCTGGATACCTAGACTTGATTTATGTTTCTGGGACTATTAAGAATAGGGGACTTGTTACAAAATCTAACCATTTTCCATCTCCATTTTTTTTTAATGAGAAAAATTCCTTAGGCTTAGAACCAGCTGAAAGGCTTTTCCTTATATCTTTAAAGATATCAGCCTTTTTAATGTAAAAACAAAAAATTGTAGAAGACCTGGATTTTTACATGTATTAGGCTCACTGAGGCTGCATCTGATCACTTTTAACAAATAAAGTCTTACTTAATGACCTATGTACACATCTGTTCTCTTAATGAACATTAGATTGATAGTTTTGCATTAAAAAAAAATCTTACCTCAAAATAGTTTTATCAGTTGATAAAAAGATTAAAAATACCATTGACTTATTGGGCATCAAATATTGTCAGGCTGCACACCCTTCATTCACACAATTTTATTTAGTCCTAATTCTTGCTATATTTTTTTCCCATTCAGTGACCCTGCCTTTCAAGGATGTTAATTCTCTCATTACAATGATAAACATATAATTTTCCTGTGCAGTTGGCAGGATTCTTCTCTAGCACTTCTTAAGCAATCAGAAAGGCTCCTATATGTTAGCCCAAAAGTGATAGTACATTTCTACTCAAAGCATGATGTATTAATTGCCCAAAGCAAGCTCACTAATCGATGGATAGGAGGCTTCCAGACTAAAATAACATTAATAATCTGTCCCTGAGGAAGCCTCTTCTTTTTTCCTTAAAATTATGCATAAAAAATCATAGAAGAAGATAAAGTAAAATACCAAAAATTAATTCTGAGAAAACTGATTGCCAGATTTGGAGAAATTTTCCATATAATATATGATTTGATGTATACAGTGGCTGGTTTTGATTCATACCATCAGAAACCCTCTATGGTCCAAAGAAGATAGAAAAAAATTCCCCTCTAATTTATCACTCAGTCTTTCAACAACAACAAACAACAGCAACAACACCTTGAGCTTCTACTATGTGCCAGACACTATAAGCACTGAGGACAGAACACTAAATAAGATACTCATAATTCATATAATCATTGAGATTTTAGTCCATTAGGGAAGACTGTGGCTTAAAAAATATTAGAATAATGACACAGAAATTAAGAAGTGTTATAGAAATATATCATGGGAATATCTAATCTACTGTAAATAGCTTATAGAATGAAGTAACATCTAAACTGAGATATAAAGAAGGAGCAGTTATTGGACAGAGTGAGAGATATGATTATTTAAACGAAATGAGTATTCATTTCATACTGATATTTTCTCTCCATACAGGTTGGACTAAAAGTCCAGTAATTTCTTTCCTACATGTTATTAGAATTGTACATCTACATATCATCCCAGACAAGATGTATCAATTTAATCAATGGGTTTGAAGGTCTGGAAAGAAGACTGAGCATGGTGCTTTCAGATACCATTAAAAGGTTCAGTGTGACTGGGTTACAAAGGCTGAGGTAGAGAGCAGAAGAATTTGAAATTGAAGAAGTCTGTGGGGGGCAAGATTAGAAGAAATCTTTAAGTCTTGCTAAAAAGTTTGGCCTTTGTTGTAAGGCAGTGGACATTTATTCTACTAGTTTGTTTTTTTAAGTGGAGCACATACATCTTTATCAAACATTTTAGGTCAAAATTGTCATTCCATTTTATATTGTACAGGAATATAAAGTATCACATTTATTTAGTAAATATTTGTTGAATTGGTATTACATCTCCTTTTATCAGGATATTACCCTTCATATAGTTCAACGATCTTCTAATGAGTTCATTCATTCAAATGACAAATATTTACTGAACGACTCTATGTACCAAACGCTGGATTCTGTGAAATAAAACAGACATTAATTCTTGTCTTTGAGAAGTTTACATTCTGATATGAGGAAATAGACGTTAAATAATAAATATAAAATATAAGTAAATTATGTACTAGGTTAGAAGGTGACAAGTGCTGTTGAGGACAGTAGGAGTAGAGTAAGGGTAATTAAGATTGCCAAGGGCAAGACATAGGTTGAATGTCATTCACGTGTCAGGTGTGTTCATGGACTAGGTATTTGCTAGATGCTACTGATTCAGGAATTTTTCACACTCAACAGTCTAGGTATGAAGATACATAAGCACACAGATCATTGTAATTTTCTGTGACATCTACACTGTACTATAGAAGCACAAAATAGAAGTGCCTTATCCCAGCTAGAGACAAATTCTGATTAAGGAAGACTTCCTGAGAAAGATGGCACCTCACCTCAGGCTTAAAAATGAGCAAAATTCATCCAGATGTAGAGGAGCATAAAGTGCATCTTAGAATTCCAGGGGAAAAAAAGTTTGCCCTGATTTCCAGGACCTCTTCATTCCATAGTAGGTGAAAGTAACAACACTTACGATGAGCTCTAGTAGTTCTTCGGTGGTGTCTTTAGAATTCTCTGTGTATAGTATCATGCCATCTGGAAACAGTGACAGTTTTACTTCTTCTTTACAATTTGAATTCTTCTCATTTATTTTTGTCTTTTCTCATTGCTATGGCTAGGACTTCAATACTATGTTGAATAAAAGTGGTGAGAGTGGGCATCCTTGTCTTGTTTCCTATCTTAGAGTAAATGCTTTCAGCTTTTCATCGTTGAGTATGATGTTAGCTGCAGGCTTGTCATGCATAGCCTTTATTATGTTGAGGTATGTTCCTTCCATATCCACTTTGTTGAGAGTTTTTAACATAAAAGGATGTTTAATTTTGTAAAAAGGTTTTTCTGCATCTATTGAGATGATCATATGACTTTTATTCTTCAATTTGCTAATGTGATGTATCTCATTGATTTATCTGCAGATATTGAAACATCCCCGGGATAAATCCTACTTGATCATGGTGTATGATCCTTCTAATGTATTGTAAATTTGTTTTGCTAATATTTTGTTGAAGATTTTTGCATCTATGTTCATCATGGATATTGGCCTGCAATTTTATTTTTTGTGGTGTCTTTGTCTGGTTTTGTTATCAGGGCAATGCTGGCCTCATAGAATGAGTTAAGAAGTGTTCCTTCCTCTGCAATTTTTGGGAATACTTTGAGAAGGCTAGATGTTAACTCTTCTCTAAATGTTTGTATAATTTACCTGTGAAGGTTCTTGTCCTGAACTTTTGTTCATTGGAAGTGTTTTTTTTTTTATTACTGATTCAGTTTCATTACTGATAATTTTTTTGTTCATATTTTCTATTTCTTCCTGGTTCAGTCTTGGAAGATTGTACATGTCTAGGAATTTATTCATTTCTTCTAGGTTGTCAATATTATTGGCATATGATTGTTTGTAGTAATCGTTTATGATCCTTTGTACGTCTGTGGTGTCAGTTGTAACTTCTCCATTTTCATTTCTGATTGTATTAATTTAGGCCCTCTCTCTTTTTTTCTTGATGAATCCAGCTAAAGATTTATTAATTTTGTTTATCCTTTCAAAGAACCAGGTCTTAGTTGCATTGATTTTTCTACTTTTAGTCTTTGTTTCATTTATTTCTGCTCTAATCTTCATAATTTCTTTCCTTCTACTAACTTTAGTTTTTTTAATTGTTTTTTTTTAACTACTTCCTTTAGGTTGTTTATACAAGATTATTCTTCTTTTCTGAAGTAGGCTTGTATTGCTATAAACTTCCCTCTTAGAACAGCTTTTTCTACATCTCTTAGATATTGGATTGTCATGTTTTCATTTTCATTTGTCTCCAGATATTTTTAAATTTCTTAAGTGATCCATTGGTTGTTTAGTAGCATATTGTTTAGCTTCCAAGTGTTTATGCTTTTTGCATTTTTTTCTTATAGGTGATTTCCTCAAAGATATTCGTAAGTGAAACTTGCATTTTTTAAAATTGTGAGTATTTTATGGTGAAGACTACAATGCCTACTAACACACTTTTGTGTCACTAACTTGATTTAACATAAGGCACCAGTAATTTTATTCTCCATTGCTTTTGTATCATCAGTGCAATTGTCAATACAGTTAAAAAGGCAAATGAAACCTTAGCATTATAATGGAAATAATGTTTTCTTTGTGGATCTTCTGAAAGAATTTCAGAGACCCTCAGGGTTTAATAAAACCATGAAAACAAGTTCTCTTTTATATAATTGTTGGAGGGACTCAAATCTAATTTCAATTTATGCTACCTTATGCAGAAGTTGCTGAAAAAGTTGACTTTTCTAATTTCAGAGCTAAATCTGCGATCTTCCTGGATTTTCACTTGAGCCAAGTAAAAATGCTCTTAAAACCCTGTTTTTCCAGTTAAGCTCAAATCTTTAAGCAATCAGCAAGTTCTATTTATTCTACTTCAAAAATAGATCTGATACATCCATATACTGTCACTTCATCTCCTCTTCTAGTCACTTAGACAAAGCCACAGCATCTATCTCCTGAACACTTATGTTTGCTTCCTAAATATTTTTTTCTGTTCCCACATTTGTTTATATAAAATGTAGTCTCCCCAGTTGGTGGAGTGATCACTTAAAAATATAAATCATATCTAAGAATCCCCTTTCTGAAAACCTTCCAGTGGCTTTCTACTGCCAATGGAATAAAATCCAAGTTTCTCCACATATCCTATATAAGTTGACTTTTGACCTACTCTCTGACCTCATCGTGTACCAATCCTGTCCTTGCTCACTATTTGCCAGCCAGCCCTACTGGCCTTTCTGTTCCTCAAATTGACTCCCTTTAATCTACAAGAATGTTTAATACATATAAGATGCCCAATAATTATTGGTTAAAATAATAAATGTTATTGTGAGGAATTTTGAAAAGATAGAGCTTTAATGTAGTAAAACCTCACATTGGCGACCTTGTGGTCTGGAAGCAAGGACAGTGCCAAATAGGCTTGAATTTAAAAAAAATATTCTGTGCATCCTCATGATGTCATTTATAGACAGTACTATCAGAATTAAACTGCTATGTTTGGGTTCTTTAGATACTTAAAACCTAAACGTCTGTGCCAATACACACCAATGAAAATCTGATGAAATCTGTAAGTCCTCCCCTCCAAAATAAAGCACATATGTAAAACATTTGAAATACAATTTCAGAGAAATACCGAAATCTTACAGCCCACCCAGGGACTACCGAGAAAGTCTTTGGACTTCAGGGTGTCCTAAAGCTACATAGTAATTGGAAGGCAAATTGTACAACAGGTAAACTATTGTTGAATTGAGAACTGGAGAGAAATTCAAGATCTTATCAGATTATAAAGTGTTAAAATTTAGAGAATATTTTTCAAGTTCTTATCTTCCATTCTGACATCACAAATATGGAAAAGACTATATTTTATAAGTGATTTACTGCCAGACACACAGCATGTTAGTGGCAGAGCTGTGACAAAGTTCTAGATCCTTTGGCACCCACAATTGTTGCTTTATCACTGCACGAGGCTTGTTTGTATTGGGGAGTTTTGACTGAAAATGAAGTAAAACTGGGAACTGGAGTTACTGGTACATTTGTAATGTCATCTACAGGAGACTTGGCCTCAATTGGACCTCAGTTGCACAATTTCTCTAGACCTTGGCCCCAAATCTGTCAGGAGTCACGAAATAGTTCTATATTTACAACATTTATACATATATGTAGAGTCTAGAGAAATACTACAGAGGTCCAAAAAAATTATATGTCTATATAGTACTGTGTCTCAAATATATGTCCTAAAGGTTACATGTGTGTGCATGTACACACACACACACACACACACACACACATATCCCAGGTTACAAAGAAAAGTAATAAGAGTATAACATGTTACTTCATCTTTTCATCCTTGATATTACAAAATTACATAACTTCTCATTGGGATGCATAAAAAGAAGAACAAGAAAAAGGAAAATATTTCTTTCAGTTACATATTATGTGGAGAAGAATTTCAGGCATTCTGCCGTTGATTGTAGATATACAGCAGCCAAGGACATTTGTGGCGAAGAAAGAATTTATTTAGTGTTTATTTCAGTAGAGGTAATTTGCTTTGGAACATAGTGTCCAAAGTACGTTTTTCTTCTGCCTTTCAGATGATAGCATTTTAGAGGTTAACTGGACTTTTTCAGAAAATAATCAAGATAAATATAAAAACCCACTAGACAAGCAGTCCTTATATTGGCTGCTTGACTACTATTCCAAAGCATCTTTAAAAAAATCAGCATTTGATAAAACATAGAGTAATAATATTTTCCTAACTGGGTCATTTTCAAAATTCCTTTGTCTTCATCTTTTCATTTGACCCTCACAACCATACTATATGATAGGTGGCAGTTATTTGTTCTTAATTTAAAGATGAGTAAAAAGCTGTCCTTGAGTGATTACACATCAGGGGAATGTTACAAAAAGGTACAATGGCTATTGCTAAGATGGTGAGACTGATAAAAGAAATGTCGGGGTAAGAGAAATACATAAGTATAAATCTTTTTTACTCATGCGGGGATTAACTGAAATGTATTAAGTGCCTAGGACTCTGCCACTTCTGAATCTGATTTTATTCTCTTTCTTCGCATGTACCTACTCATGGGAATTTTATTTCTTTAGGTTTAGATGGGTACATGAAAGAGGCGGATAGGAAAAGAAAAAAAAAAAAAAAAAACTAGTCATGAGACTGTAATTACACTTCTTCCATTCATTCCTCCAAATGATTACCTCCCATCTTTGAAGAAAAAAAAAAAAAAAAAACTGTTCCCCTTTTACTATAACTCTAGCTTTGACAAAGAAATAAAGAAAATTAAGACACTAATCTCTCAACCTCTGACCTTTGAAAGTCAGACTAGGTAATTTCCAAGGAATTATTTTGGGAAATATCAATTCAATTAATTGCCTTTAGTGGAAGTCACATGGTTGAAATTTAAGCCAATACTTGAAATGTCATGCTCGAATTTGAGACTATTTTAACAACAACAATAATAACAAATGATGGGTTATAATTTACTTTTGGGATTTAGTAATTTCCATTCCAAGAATTCACTATCTTCCATATGAAGAACTTCTTTATATTAAAAATAAATACTTTCTTGGATGACTTTAGAAATTTTTCCAATGACCCTGTTAATATGGTCTAGGTTATATAACTTAAAATAAAACAAAAATTCCCTTTACTGTATCAATAAAAGCAGATTGCTAAATTTGTTTAAAATGTACTAAACAAAAAATAACATTACGTGACCATTATACAAGATCCTTCATTATTTGCATTTGAATTTAGAATAACTAAATTAGGTTTACAAAGTACCATTTACCAAAAATGAATAACATTCACATGAATTATATTTATTGATTGAATATTCCTGGTTCTAAAAATCAGGTGGAGCCAGAGTTAGTTCAGATTTTATTCTAAGGACGATGTGAAACCACTTGGGACATTTAAATAGAGGAATGATATCATTTGATTTTGACTGTGAAAGATCATTCAAATCGATTCTGATATGGGAAGGATAGATTATGGGAGAAATGTGGCAAGAAAGGAAAAACAGAGTAGTGCAACAGCCTTGATTTGGATAACTTAAAATTGACACTTGGTCTAAATAATTGAGAGACAACAGTGAGTATCTGGGAATGTGGCAAAAGGTTAAATTTAAAGACATGGCACTTAATCAGCTCCTGTCAGCTGTCTTACAGGAATATAGATCTTTTCTCCAATATTGTCAGGTTTCACGCGCGCGCGCGCGCGTGCGCATGTGTGTGTGTGTGTGTGTGTGTGCTTAATTTAAAGGAAAAGATGTAAAATCTTTTGACTGTTAAATATTGGCAAATTAAAAATTATTAAAATAAACACGTTGAGAGCTAAACAGAACATGCCTCTATGTTGGATTTAGCCAAAGGGTCTTGGTTTGCAACCTCAGAGGTGAATTGACATTTTGGGGCATCTGCCTCTTTTCTTTAATGAAGATTGAAACCCATTTTTTGGAATTTTTTCCATGACACAGTTTTGTTCTGCAGCTGGGGGGTTACATTGTTTCAGATTACTCTTGTTCTGTATTACCTGCCTCTCCATGCTATATATTGTATTGTAACAAGATCATCCTCCGACCCAATGCTGAATGGACATTTGTCATAGAAAGAGATAGAACAGAGTGCAGATAACTTTCTCTTTTCATTATTTCCATTCCTTTTTACCAGGTTGAGGATTAGGTACTAGAGTATACAAACCAACAATTTATATCAACAAACTATAAAGAGAACAGTTTATAAATACGTTTATGTTGGATTTTTATTCAAAGCCAAATAACTCTCTGTGCACTTGCTGTTATTGGAAGGGAAGTTCAGAAAATAAGAGGTCTGTTAAGACTTAGGAAAGTTATGTTAGAAGACTGAAGCAACATTGATTTTACTTCTGGCTTTTATGTGAACAAAAATCTTCTAAAAGATATGACAGTTTGGGACTAACTTATGAATTTTATATGAATTGAGGTAAGCTATGCTTCATTTGTCTCTGTCTATGAGTACCTAACATAGTACTTGATCTGATAATTTAGATGCTCAAAAATGTGTTCTGACTAAATTATATTTCCCCAACAACTAAACTACTGGTTGATGTTGACAATGTTTTTTTCCCTCTCAATGGTAAATTTCTACTTTTGAGATAAATATTTTATTTTTTTTTATTACGATCTTCTTTTCATCAATTTTATCAGGCTAAATGCCTGAAGTTACACTTGGTTCTCTCATTCTATCTCATACCAATTAATAAGAAAATCCAGTTAATTAAATCGTATCAATGCTAATTTCCACATATTTACCTTAGATCTGCTTCTCATCACCCCTGATCCTGTTACCAGGCTAATCTAAGACATCTCACCTTGCCCAGTGTACTGCAATCAATTACCATTTGGTCTCCTTGATTCTAATTTCCCTGCAATGTATTTTCCATACAGAAGTTAGGATGATCTATTTTAAATATAAACCAGATCAAGCCATTCCCCTGCTCAAAACACAAGCAATGGTTTCATATCACAAACTAAACAAATCCAAACTTCCTTAATATTACTCTCGAGGCTCTATGTGATTAGGTCCTTACCTAACTTTCTTACCTCATCCTCTTCTACTATATCTCTTGATCACAGTGGTTTGGCAGTTTGTTTCTCAAATATGAGAATGCCATTCCTTGGCATTTGCTATTCCCTGTCAGATCACTTTTCCCCAAGATATTTTCATTTTACGTCATTCAAATGTCTGCTCAGCTAGTACTTCTTCCAAGGAGACTTTCATTTAAAAAAAATTTTTAATTAATTTTTTTATTGGAGTATAGTTGATTTACAGGGTTGTGTTAGTTTCTGCTGTACAGAAAAGTGAATCAGCCATACATATACACATATCCACTCTTCTAGACTCCATTCCCATATAGGTCAGTACAAAGCACCGAATAGAGTTCCCTGTGCTATACAGTAGGTTCTTATTAATTATTTTTTACGTATAGTATTGTGTATATATCACACCCAATCTCCCAATTTATCCCCCCCTTTCCCCCTTGGTAACCATAAGTTTGTTTTCTACAACTGTGACTCAATTTCCGTTTTGTAAATAGGTTCATTTGTACCGTTTTTTTAGACTCCACATATAAGCAATATTATATGATATTTGTCTTTCTCTGACTTATTTCACTCAGTATGACAATCTCTAGGTCTATCCATGTTGCTGAAAGTGGAATTATTTCATTCTTTCTTGTGGCTGAGTAATATTCCATGGTGCATATGTACCACATCTTCTTTATCCATTCCTCTGTCGATGGACATTTACGTTGTTTTTTCCATGTCCTGGCTATTGTAAATAGTGCTGCAATGAACATTGGGGTGTATGTATCCTTTCGAATTGTGGTTTTCTCAGGATATATGTCCAGGAGTGGGATTGCTGGATCATATGGAAACTCTATTTTTAGTTTTTTAAGGAATCACAAGGAGTCTTTCATGATCACTCCATCTGGTGACCTATACTGGTTATTCCCATCACTTTGTTTCTTTCCTGATACACATCACAATAGGAAATAGTATTTTTTGTTTGTTTATTTATTAATTAATCTTTCTCCCAACTAGAATGTAAGCACCTTGAAAATACAAGGACCTCGTTTATCTTGATCCCTGATGTGCCTGGTATGGAGAAGGTTCTGGTAAATGTATGTTGAATTGAATTGATTTAATTGCAATTATTTTGGATAAGACCTGCAACTAATAAAACTCAAACTGTTTTAGCAGTCAACAGTGTTTACTAAGCATCTGTCATATGTGGAGAATTATAATGAGAATTTTGAAAGATAAAAGAGAAATACAAAACCCAGTACAACCCTCTGTCCTTAAAATTCGATGACAGTTTCTACATCAAACGTGTCATGGAACACTCAGTCTTACAAAGTAGGCAAAAATAGAATAGGTAAGGGCAAATAGGTAAATTATTCATAAGACAAAAGAAAAAGAAAAATAGCTAGTTTTATTAAAATTTATTTGGCACTACGGGCAGAATATTTCCTTATGCCATAAAGGAGAATAATTCTCAGTTCCACAATTTGGAAATCTTTAAAAAAATATTTTCAATTATGAGATCTATTCTTTTCATTTGTCTTTCAGATGAATAATATAAAATTATAAAATTTTCTTTTGTTTATCCTCCTCAAAAATCAATCCTGATGTTTTTTCTATTGTAAGTAACTGTGCTGTCAATATTCAGCTGTCAACCCATGAGGCAGCTATAATTAGGATCAAGAAACTGACCATGGGTAATGACTTCTTGATGGTTCTCTAGTTGCCTATCAGAAATGCTTACTTTGATTCAAAGCTATTTTCATTATAAATCTTCTGCTTTCTGCCCCTGATGCTAGAAAATTTTAGGTTATTATTCTAAAAAGATCACATGCTGTATTTCATTCAAACATATTTTCTTAGCTCCCACTTTTTTTCTCTGCATGTTGCCCACATTTTTTTCATGTCAAGTTGGGAAGAAATAGCCAAAAGCTATCAAAAAGCACTAAATAATATTTCCAGAATGTATTTTCTATTAAAGACTGCTATTTATCAAAAATTTAATTCTTAAAAAACAGCTTTAATGTAAATACTTCTGTATCAGTATTTTTCTCCAGCTTAGAAATACCATATTCATAGAATTGCCAAAGAGAGAAATATTACCAGGTAGACTTTTTTTAAAGGAAAAAACTTCTCTTGATTTTTCAAAGTGCTTAGAAATTAGTTATTAGGCTGAATGTTAGAAGAATAGGAGGCAGAGGTAGCAAAACAAGAGAAGAAGGAGGAGTAGGAGAGACTATTAATGCCTCAAATTATGTTTTATTTTGATGTGGACTTCTCAGATTTTATTTTTTAAAAATAAAAACTAAGATTTTAATCATATAGCGGAAAAGATGCTATACTGAAACATTCTTGGAACACCATGTATTTTAATGAAGCAATGATTCTTTTAGCATCCACGATGGAACCTAGTTAGTCTGCCGAGTCTGATCAAGAGATTTATTGATACAAAAATAATCTTGGAGCATTTTATATAGACTTTGTTCTCACAGTGCCAACATATACTTATTTGTCTATAATTTCACTTGACATTTCACTGTAAACTGTAGGGGTGAAGAGTAGCACAGCAGGTCCATAATGTTCAACAAAACCCTGAGGATGACAACCTGAGCTGTTATCCTATGGTCAACTAAGAATGAATAGCATCATGTTTATCTCTTTCATTGAGTTCCAAAGTCCAGTTCCAATCACTGATCATTATCCAGATCATAATCCCAAACTATTTAATGCTTCATTCTCTAACTTCTCAAACCTTTCTTTTATTTCTCTGGAATGAAGATATACCATTAACAAATTTCTGGGAAAACCTCAGGCCCTAGAAAAGAAAGGAGAGTTTCTTTTGCTTCCTATTGCGATTTTTAGACAATTTCTTCTCCCTCCACTTCCAAAAGATGCAGATTCTTTGCAGAACTTGTCATCAGATTATGTCACTTGCTCTCTTCTCTTATTGCTGCCATCTATCAACCTTCAGGTCACTCTCCCTTTATTATCTGAGGATTTTAAAAGCTCACTTACTTTCTTCTCCTATCAGTCACTCTCACATTAATTTTTGTGACTTCAGTTTCTATACAGATGACTCATCCAACACCTTGACCTCTCACATTCTTGACTTCCAACCCTGGCCAGCTTTTTTTGCTTGACCTCCGTCACATACCTTCATGGTGATGCACTAGACTTACCACCTCTAATACCTCAAATATCTTTGTAAAAATGTTACTCTGAATATACCAGGTAATACATCTCACCTCATTTTGTCAGATACTTTCATGTTGAAAATTCTTTATTTTCACACTGAGATTTCTGTTGACTCTATAATTCTTTCATTATTGTGCATCTCATGTCTTCTTTTCCCTACTTACCTGCCATGGGTCCAAAACTGTCATCACAAAATATTATATGTTTACTTGCTCTTTGCTTCCTTCATTGTGAGAACATGTGAAAAAAAGATGTCAAATATGTTATACCTCATAGAAGCTTATAGTATGTTAAAAGAATGATGAATATGCCATTAAGAACTGGGTTCATTCATGATTTGTTAACATTAAGATATGTGTTCATATATTTCATTTTGTTAAATAAAAAAAGAACATATTATATTAAAATAATATGTTAAACCCAATTATTTGCTTATTTACTACCTACATACAATACAGAAGTCAAACATTATTGAAGAAATTTTCACATCTGTACTGACAATTGCAGTTTAAGCTCTTGATTCCAAAATTCAATGAAGTACCCCACATTTACTAAATTTTCTGTCTACACAATGAATATTTTATACTTCTTTGCTCTGAAATCCTTTTCCCTCTTTCATCATTTTAGCTAACCCCCTAGCCTAATATTTAACTATATCAGAAACAGTATAGTTAAACATTATTAGAATATAACTGTCAGAAAATTTCTTATCTTTGCATCAGAAAATCTAACAACTAAGCTTAATCTAAATCGATATTTTTGTCTTCCCTCTTATTCAAGTGGGAGAAGTGCTTGCTTCCACTAAAGGCCAGCCCCACCCTTTTTCACTGCATTTAATATTCAATGCCATCTTAGCCACTCTAATATCGCTCTGATTCTAAATTTATTTTTCTCAATTGACTTATTCACATGTGCATAAGAACATGGTTTGATATCTCACATCATAAAAACAACAACAGCAACAATAACTATATTTTGACTTCCAGCTATAACTTGATTTCTCTGAACGCTTCAGTAGTAAATACTCTAAATTGTTGCCTAGGGTGATGGGTTTCACTTACTCATCATGTTTTCTTCAATCCAAGTAGACTTTCATGCTCAACTCCTTTGTCAAAGTCATGACTTATCTTCTTTTCGCTGAAAACAATGTCCAGTTTGTCATTTTCAGTAATATTCAGCACAGTTAAACATTCTGCCTTCATGAAACACTCTTTTTAATATGTTTAATCAATTTATTAAGATATAATCCGTATATCACACAATTTGCCCATTTAAAGAGTACAGTTCAATAGTTTTCAATATATCCACAGAATGATGTGGAAACATCACCAGAATCAATTTTAGAAAATTTTCAAAATTGCCCAAATTCCATACCTAATCACTCCCCATTCTCCCCTTCCCTATCCTCTCCCTCGCCCCTTCAGCCCCCTTTTCCTCTCTCCAAAAGTTAAGCAACAACTCACTAATCTACTTTCTGTTCCTGTAGAATTGCTTGTTCTGGACATTTCATATAAATGGAATCAAACAGTATGCGGTCTTCTGTGACTGGCTTCTTTCACTTATCATAGTGTTTTAAAGGCTCATCCATATTATAGGATGTATCAGTATTTCACTCCTTTTTATTGATGAATAATATTGCATTGAATAGATATAACACACCTATTAATCTATTCATCAGTTGATGGACATTTGGGTTGTTTCCATGTTTGGGCTACTATAAGTAATATCTCAATGAACATTCATGTACAACATTTGAGGAACTGCCAGACTTTTCCAAACTGGCTGCACCATTTTACAATTTTCACAAGCAATGTATGAGGGTTTCAATTTCTCAACATCTTCATCAAGACTTGTTATTATTTCTCTTTTTTATTATAGCCATCCTAGTGGATGTGAAGTGGTATCTCAATTGTGGTTTTGATATGCATTTTCCTGATGGCTAATCTACTTTTCTGTTTCTGTGACAGAAAATACCCCCAAATTTCACTCCTATCTTGTCTGCTGCTCCTTCACAGTCTTACTGCTGATTTCTTTTTCCACCCAAACTCTAAATGTTAAAATGTCATGGTTTTATCTAATTTTTTATTTTTGTCTGAGTGATTATGTCTAGTCCCTGTGTTTAAATAATACCATTATACATGCTGATGTCAACTAAAGAATGTCATCTGGCTCTCTGTGGGTTGAACCTTTAGCCACTGTAGTCCGTGACTTTCAACACACCCTGAAATGAGTTCAGGGTGGAGATCAGCAATGAGACATTCTGTGCTCTGGGAAAACTGGCAGAGCAGGCCTTCAGATAGTTAGACATTTTTGAATGAAAATTTTATGAACCTATTTTCTTGCATCTTCCCATACTTAGAAAAGCACTGAAATAATTAACTAAGATATCTGTGTCTCATGACTAACAATAACCTTCTACCAAAGTGTGTGTTTGATTGCATGTACCCCTTTTCCAAAATCACATATATGCCGACCTGCCCCCTTACTTCTTGGGAGCAGTTCCTCAGAGTTATCTGAGAGTCTGTCTCCCAGGCTACAGTCCTCAGTAAATCCCCAAATAAAACTGAAACTCACAGCTCACTCATTGTATATTTTTATTTCAGTTGACACGGATTACTCCAACATATTTATTTTTAACATTGACCTTTTCTGCCTACTTGACCTCTTCTCATTCAATTTGTATCTTAAATTTCTTTTTTTTAAATTTAATTTAATTTTTTTTTTATACAGGAGGTTCTTATTAGTCATCAATTTTATACACAGTAGTGGATACATGTCAATCCCAATCGCCCAATTCATCACACCACCATCCCCACACCCCCACGGTTTTCCCCCCTTGGTGTCCATATGCTTTTTCTCTACATCCATGTCTCAACTTCTGCCCTGCAAACCAGTTCATCTGTACCATTTTTCTAGGTTCCACATACATGCATTAATATGCGATATTTGTTTTCCTCTTTCTGACTTACTTCACTCTGTATGACAGTCTCTAGATGCATCCACGTCTCAACAAATGACTCAGTTTCTTTCCTTTTTATGTAATATTCCATTGTATATATGTACCACATCTTCTTTAACCATTCGTCTGTCGATGGGCATTTAGGTTGCTTCCATGACCTGGCTATGGTAAATAGTGTTGCAATGAATATTGGGGTGCATGTGTCTTTTTGAATTATGGTTTTCTCTGGGTATATGCCTAGTAGTGGGATTGCTGGATCATATGGTAATTCTATTTTTAGTTTTTTAAGGAACCTCCATACTGTTCTCCATAGTGGCTGTATCAATTTACATTCCCACCAACAGTCCAAGAGGGTTCCCTTTTCTCCACACCCTCTCCAGCATCTGTTGTTTGTAGATTTTCTGATGATGCCCATTCTAACTGGTGTGAGGTGATACCTCATTGTAGTTTTGATTTGCATTACTCTAATAATTAGTGATGTTAAGCATCTTTTCATGTGCTTCTTGGCCATCTGTATGTCTTCTTTGGAGAAATGTCTATTTAGGTCTTCTGCTCATTTTTGGAATGAGTTGTGTGTTTCTTTAATATTGAGCTGCATGAGCTGTTTATATATTTTTGAGATTAATCCTTTGTCCGTTGATTCGTTTGCAAATATTTTCTCCCATTCTGAGGGTTGTCTTTTCGTCTTGTTTATGGTTTCCTTTGCTGTGCAAAAGCCTTGAAGTTTCATTAGATCCCATTTGCTTATTTTTGTTTTTATTTCCATTACTCTAGGAGGTGGATCAAAAAAGATCTTGCTGTGATTTATGTCAAAGAGTGTTCTTCCTATGTTTTCCTCTAAGAGTTTTAGAGTGTCCAGTCTTATATTAAGATCTTGAATCCATTTTGAGTTGATTTTTGTGTATGGTGTTAGGGAGTGTTCTAATTTCATTCTTTTACATGTAGCTGTCCAGTTTTCCCAGCACCACTTATTGAAGAGACTGTCTTTTCTCCATTGTATATCCTTGCCTCCTTTGTCACAGATTAGTTGACCATAGGTGCGTGGGTTTATCTCTGGGCTTTCTATCTTGTTCCATTGATCTATGTTTCTGTTTTTGTGCCAATACCATATTGTCTTGATTACTGTAGCTTTGTAGTATAGTCTGAAATCAGGGAGTCTGATTCCTCCACCTGTATTCTTTTCCCTCAAGCCTGCTTTGGCTATTCGGGGTCTTTTGTGTCTCCATACAAATTTTAAGATTTTTTGTTCTAGTTCCATAAAAAATGCCATTGGTAATTTGAAAGGGATTGCATTGAATTTGTAGATTGCTTTGGGTAGTATAGTCATTTTCACAATGTTGATTCTTCCAATCCGAGAACATGGTATAGCTCTCCATCTGTTGGTATCATCTTTAATTTCTTTCATCAGTGTCTTATAGTTTTCTGCATACAGGTCTTTTGTCTCCCTAGGTAGGTTTATTCTTAGGTATTTTATTCTATTTGTTGCAATGATAACTGGGAGTGTTTCCTTAATTTCTCTTTCAGATTTTTCATCATTAGTGTATAAGAATGCAAGAGATTTCTGTTCATTAATTTTGTATCCTGCAACTTTACCAAATTCACTGGTTAGCTCTAGTAGTTTTCTGGTGGCATTTTGAGGATTCTTTACGTACAGGATCATGTCATCTGCAAACAGTGACAGTTTTACTTCTTCTTTTCCAATTTGTATTCCTCTTATTTCTTTTTCTTCTCTGATTGCCATGGCTAGGACTTCCAAAACTACGTTGAATAATAGTGGTGAGAGTGGACATCCTTGTCTTGTTCCTGACCTTAGAGGAAATGCTTTCAGTTTTTCACCATTGAGAATGATGTTTGCTGTGGGTTTGTCATATATGGCCTTTATTATGTTGAGGCAGGTTCCCTCTGTGCCCACTTTCTGGAGAGTTTTTATCAGAAATCGGTGTTGAATTTTGTCAAAAGCTTTTTCTGCATCTACTGAGATGATCATATGTTTTTTCTTCTTCATTTTAATATGGTGTATCACATTGTTTGATTTGTGTTTATTGAAGAATCCTTGCATCCCTGGGATAAATTCCACTTGATCATGGTGCATGATCCTTTTAATGTGTTGTTGGATTCTGTGTGCTAGTATTTTGCTGAGGATATTTGCATCTATAGTCATCAGTGATATTGGTCTGTAATTTTCTTTTTTTGTAGTATCTTTGTCTGCTTTTGGTATCAGGGTGATGGTGGCCTCATAGAATGAGTTTGGGAGTATTCCTTCCTCTGCCATTTTTTGGAAGAGTTTGAGAAAGATGGGTGTTAGCTCTTCTCTAAATGTTTGATAGAATTCACCTGTGAAGCCATCTGGTCCTGGGCTTTTGTTTGTTGGAAGATTTTTAATCACAGTTTCAATTTCATTACTTGTGATTGGTCTGTTCATATTTTCTATTTCTTCCTGGTTCAGTCTTGGAAGGTTATACCTTTCTAAGAATTTGTCCATTTCTTCCAGGTTGCCCATTTTATTTGCATAGAGTTGCTTGTAGTAGTCTCTTAGGATGCTTCGTATTTCTGTGGTATCTGTTGTAACTTCTCCTTTTTCATTTTTAATTTTATTGATTTGGGTCCTCTCCCTCTTTTCTTGATGAGTCTGGCTAATGGTTCATCAATTTTGTTTATCTTCTCAGAGAACCAGCTTTTAGTTTTATTGATCTTTGCTATTGTTTTCTTTGTTTCTATTTCATTTTTTTCTGCTCTGATCTTTATGATTTCTTTCCTTCTGCTAACTTTGGGTTTTGTTTGTTCTCCTTTCTCTAGTTCCTTTAAGTGTAAGGTTAGATTGTTTATTTGAGATTTTTCTTGTTTCTTGAGGTAGTCTTGTATAGCTATAAACTTGCCTCTTAGAACTGCTTTTGCTGCATACCATAGGTTTTGGGTCGTTGTTTTTTCATTGTCATTTGTTTCTAGGTATTTTTTGATTTCCTCTTTGATTTCTTCAGTGATCTCTTGGATATTCAGTAACGTATTGTTTAGCCTCCATATGTTTTGTTCTTTACGTTTTTTCCCCTGTAATTTATTTCTAATCTCTTAGCGTTGTGGTCAGAAAAGATGCTTGATATGATTTCAATTTTCTTAAATTTACTGAGGCTTGATTTGTGACCCAAGATGTGATCTATCCTGGAGAATGTTCCATGCGCACTTGAGAAGAAAGTGTAATTTGCTGGTTTTGGGTGGAATGTCCTATAAATATCAATTAAATCTATCTGGTCTATTGTGTCATTTAAAGCTTCTGTTTCTGTATTTATTTTCATTTTGGATGATCTGTCCATTGGTGTAAATAAGGTGTTAAAGTCCCCCACTATTATTGTGTTACTGTCGATTTCCTCTTTTATAGCCGTTAGCAGTTGCCTCACGTATAGAGGTGCTCCTATGTTGGGTGCATATATATTTATAATTGTTATATTTTCTTGTTGGATTGATCCCTTGATCATTATGTAGTGTCCTTCCTTGTCTCTTGTACCATTCTTTATTTTAAAGTCTATTTTATATGATATGAGTATAGCTACCCCAGCTTTCTTTTGATTTCCATTTGCATGGAATATCTTTTTCCATCCCCTCACTTTCAGTCTGTATGTGTCCCTAGGTCTGAAGTGGGTCTCTTGTAGACAGCATATATATGGGTCTTGTTTTTGTATCCATTCAGAAAGCCTGTGTCTTTTGGTTGGAGCATTTAATCCATTCAAGTTTAAGGTAATTATCAATATGTATGTTCCTATGACCATTTTCTTATTGTTTTGGGTTTGTTTATGTAGGTCCTTTTCTTCTCGTGTTTCCCACTTAGAGAAGTTCCTTTAGCATTTGTTGTGGAGCTGGTTTGGTGATGCTGAATTCTCTTAGCTTTTGCTTGTCTATAAACCTTTTGATTTCTCCTTCAAATCTAAATGAGATCCTTGCCAGTTAGAGTAATCTTTGTTGTACCTTCTTCCCTTTCATCACTTTAAGTATATCATGCCACTCTGTTCTGGCTTGTAGAGTTTCTGCTGAGAAATCAGCTGTTAACCTTATGGGAGTTCCCTTGTATGTTATTTGTAGTTTTTCCCTTGTTGGTTTCAATAATTTTTCTTTGTCTTTAATTTTTGCCAATTTGATTACTATGTCTCTCGGCATGTTTCCCCTTGGGTTTTCTTGTATGGCACTCGCTGCGCTTCCTGGACTTGGGTGGCTATTTCCTTTCCCATGTTAGGGAAATTTTCAACTATAATCTCTTCAAATATTTTCTCTGGTTCTTTCTCTCTCTCTTCTCCTTCTGGGACCCCTATAATGCGAATGTTATTGTGTTTAATGTTGTCCCAGAGGTCTTTTAGGCTGTCTTCATTTCTTGTCATTCTTTTTTCTTTATTCTGTTCCACAGCAGTGAATTCCACCATTCTGTCTTCCAGGTCACTTATCCGTTCTTCTGCCTCAGTTATTCTGCTATTGATTCCTTCTAGTGTAGTTTTCATTTCAGTTATTGTATTGTTCATCTCTCTTTGTTTGTTCTTTAATTCGTCTAAGTCTTTGTTAAACAATTCTGGCATCCTCTTGATCTTTGCCTCCATTCTTTTTCCAAGGTCCTGGATCATCTTCACTATCATTATTCTGAATTCTTTTTCTAGAAGTTTGCCTATCTCCACTTCATTTAGTTGTTTTTTGGGGTTTTATCTTGTTCCTTCATCTGGTACATAGCCCTCTGCCTTTTCATCTTGTCTATCTTTCTGTGAATGTGGTTTTTGTTCCACAGGTTGCAGGATTGTAGTTCTTCTTGCTTCTGCTGCCTGCCCTCTGGTGGATGAGGCTATCTAAGAGGCTTTTTAAGTTTCCTGATGTGAGGGTCTGGTGGTCAGTAGAGCTGACTGTTGCTCTGGTGGGCAGAGCTCAGTAAAACTTTAATCCACTTGACTGCTGATGGGTGGGGCTGGGTTCCCTCCCTGTTGGTTGTTTGGCCTGAGGCAACCCAACACTGGAGCCTACTTGGGCTCTTTGGTGGGGCTATTGACAGACTATGGGAGGGCTCACGCCAAGGAGTGCTTCCCAGAACTTCTGCTGCCAGTGTCCTTGTCCCCATGGTGCACCACAGCCACCCCCTGCCTCTGCAGGTGACCCTCCAACACTAGCAGGTAGGTCTGGTTCAGTCTCCCCTGGGGTCACTACTTCTTCCCCTGGGTCCCGATGCACACACTACTTTGTGTGTGCCCTCCAAGAGTGGAGTCTCTGTTTCCCCCAGTCCTGTCAAAGTCCTGCAATCAAATCCCAGTAGCCTTCAAAGTCTGATTCTCTAGGAATTCCTCCTCCTGTTGCCAGACCCCCAGTTTGGGAAGCCTGACGTGGGGCTCAGAACCTTCACTCCGGTGGGTGGAATTTTGTGGTCTAAGTGTTCTCCAGTCTGTGAGTCACCCACCCAGCAGTTATGGGATTTGATTTTTCTGTGATTGCCCCCCTCCTACCATCTCATTTTGGCTTCTCCTTTGTCTTTGGATGTGGGGTATTTTTTTTGGTGAGTTCCAGTGTCTTCCTGTCGATGATTGTCCAACAGCTAGTTGTGATTTTGGTGTTCTTGCAAGAGGGAGTGAGAGCACATCCTTCTACTCCGCCATCTTGGTTCCTCTCCCTGTATCTTAAATTTCTTATTTCTGAAATAGAATTCCTTATATTGGCATCCTCAAAATCCAATTTTTTCCACTCTCCCTGATATTCTCTATTTCATTAAATTATGCCATTATCCATTTCAGCCATCCAGGATCCAAACCTAGAGCCATCCATAATTTCTCTTTTTCTTATTACTCATGATTGATCTGTCAACATCACATTCAACATACCACCCAGAGATGTTCACTTCTTTGCTATTGGCCTATTCCACTTCACAACACACTAAGGCAGTAAATACCTAACTCATATCCTTATCTTTACTCTTGACAAACCTACAAATTATCCTCTACACAGAAACAACTACAAGCTTTTTAAAACTTAAATTAATTCCTATCCTATTCAAGCAGAAAGTAATCTTGTATTGTACTTAGTTTTTGTTGGGTTTTTGAACAAGGATAGGGTTACAGGTAATGTATGTGGAAACAGACCTTGATTCTTTCAGAAGCCTGACGATACTAAAATCCTGAATCTATTTTGGTAACATTAGAGAAAGTAGAAACTGTAATATATTTATAATATTGTATTGCGTATATTGGAAGACAGATTGGGGAGAGTTAATTATTTTCAATCTGTGTCATCATATACCTCTATTCTTGGGGTAGTCAAAGTACAAATATCACATCTTAAAATAAGTTACTCACTATCATCCTCTGTGGTATTAATTTAATAAGTTATTAGATTAGATTCTAAAGAAGTTATAGAATTGCATAATGAGAAAAATAAATGACTCAGGTTGTCAATTTGGGTAAGTTGTTAGCCACCTGGGCTGCAGTTGACTCACCTGGGAAACGAGGCAGGTGGATCAGGTAATCTCTGGAGCCATTTTCAGCTTTAAAATTATGAGCTGTCTCCAGTGATGTGTAATTACTCTAAAAATCAAGTTATATAAGACCTTTACTGGAAGCATTTGACTTTTACTGCCAGGAAATCTTTGGCACTTTAAATGCAACTATTTTTTGGTACTTAGGAAAGCTGCCAGAGAGTGAATAAACATTGAGTACTAAAACTTTCTGTTTATTATCAAAGTAAATACAGTAAAAGCAGAAGTCACTTTTATCATTCATACCAAATAATTAGGTAATTAACAACTTCATCTCATAGAAAGTGATAATTTTAGACAAAATGATCTATTCAGTTTCTGTACAGCTTTGATTAGTGGTTCAAGATAAATGTTCCCACCACTCCAAGTCTGTGCTAATTAAGTGAAGCTTCAAATACAAGAAGCTGAGTTGACACAAGATACTCAGATCACATAATAACACACTGGCTTTCAGCACCAGTTTTTCAAGGTTAATCTAACTTTTGTGGAGGGAGGAAAACAAAATGAGCATTATGCTAAAAGAGCTATAGAAAAATAGGAAAAGCAAATTGAAAAAAATCTATTAACACAAGGATAATAGTCCTAAATCCTTTGTCTATTAAAGAAAATGGATATATATTGGTAATTTTGAATATGGTATGTGAAAAAAGGTGGTAATTGTAAAGCACAAATCCAAATAATTTTGATGGCAGTTATTACTGTGTCAGTGTTGTTAGTCACTTTCATTCCTACAGGCCAGTGTGTTTGCAGGTCTTGGCATGTTCATGACTGTAGCATCAAAGAGGAAAATAATGGATTTCTGGGTATAGAATTTTATGTGCTGATAGGCAAAGTGAGGTATAGAAGTATTTTATATCCTTTTGACTACCACCACTTACCAAAGAAAAGTGCTTTCTATCACTTGTAATTGTTTAGAGTTGCACTTTGTTATGAAAAACTTAGCTTTGCAGATTTCTGGAAGGCAATGGAATAAATGTTGCTGTGTGACAAGTTCATACCAAAGGAATAATTTTTCTTTCTCCTTTATTTGCTTTTATAATTTTTTTGAGATATAAAGTATAATATACTATCCATATTTAAAGTGCACAATTTAAGTTTTGGTGTGTGTATAAGCTATCACCATAATCAAGATACTGAATATTTCTGCCACCTTCAGAAGCTTCCTAGTATACCTTTGTAATCCATTCTTTTCTCTATCCCCATTCTTAGGCGACTGCTAATCTGCTTTCTGTCACTCTAGTTTTCTTTTCTAGAATTTTTTATTGAATATAAATGGGATCATACATTACATATCCTTCTTTTTGCCTGGCTTCTTTCACTTATAAAAATGATTTTGAGATTTATCCATATTGTGTGCATTGATAGTTTCTAGTTTCCTTTTCATTGCTGAGTAGTACTCCATTGTATGAATATACCACAATTTGTTTCTACATTCACCTGTTAATGGATATCTGGTTTGATTCTATTTTTGGGCTATTATAAATAAAGGTGCTATGAACATTTTTATACAGGTCTTTGTTGTTAGCTGTATTTCATTTCTTTTAGGTAAATACCTAGGAGTGGGATGACAGTCATATGGTAAATGTATGTTTAATTTTATAGGACATTTTTAAACTGTTATCTGGAATAGCTATACAATTTTTCCTTCCCACCAGTAATTTACATCTTATATCCTTGCTAATGGTCAGTAGTGTCAGATATTATCGTTATTATTATTTTAACAATTCTAATAGTTATGTAGTCATATCTCATTGTAGTTTTAATTTGCTCAACTTCTGTTGAGCATCTTTTCATATTCTTATTAGTCTTTAATCCTTATTCTTTTGTAAAACGTTATTCAAATCTTCCTATTTTTTATTTGGGCTATTTTTTTATTTGAGTTCTAAGAGTTCTTTATATTTCTGGATAAAAGTTCTTTGTCTCATATAGGCTTTACAGATACTTTCTTCAAGTTCATGATGTTCATCTTAGAGCAAAAGTATTTCCTGAAGACCAATTATGCAGATTTTTTCTTTCATGTTGGGTATTTTTTAAAATTTCTAGTTAAGAAAAATTTGCTCATCCTCAGACTGTAAATATTTACTTCTGTTTTCCTACAGCTTTTTATTATAATTCTGTATTTTAGTTTTAGATATGTGATCCACTTTGACTTAATATTTGTATGTGGTATGAGGTAAGGATTTATGTTCATATTTTTTCTTGTACAGGAATCCTTTTGCTATAGCACCATATATTGAAAGATTTTCCTTTTTCCATTGAGTTGTCTTTATTGAAAATCAGTTGAACAGATATGTGTGGGTCTACTTCTACACTGTCTATTCTGTTCCATTGATTTATATATCTATCTTTTTGCTCCCACCAAACTCTCTTGAGTGCTATAGCTTTATAACACATTTAATATTGTTCTTATTTTTTAAATTGTTTTATTTATTCTGGTTTCTCTACATTTCCATATGCATTTTAGAAGCAGCTTGTCAAATTGATACAAAAATGGAACTGCATTTAATCTGTAGGTCAGTTTGGAAAGAATTATAATCTTAACAATATTGAGTTTTCCAGTTCATTAACATAGTATCTCTATTTGCTTGAGTCTTCTTTAGTTTCAAACAACAACGTTTGTAATTTCAGTGTAGAAGTCTTGAATGTTTTTGTTGTATTTATTCATAAGTATTTGAAGTTTTTGATGCTATGGTAAATGGATATTTTGAAATTTTGTTTTTCAATTTTTACTGCTATCATGTGAGGATCCATTGATTTTTTCATATTTATACTATGTCCTACAACCTTGCCAAACTAATTAATTAGTTCTGATAGTAGTTTTGTAGATATCAAGTGTATTCTAATTAAACAATTATATCATCTGTAAATAGGATAGTTTTATTTTTATATGATATTTCTGCCCTTTAGTTTTTTTTCTGGCTTGATTTGCAATGGCTTGAATCTTCATGGCAATGTTGAATAGAAGTGGAAAGAATGGACATCTTTGAGTTATTCATGATTTCAGGAAGAAAAAATAAATCAGTATTTCAGTACAATATAGGATATTAGGTTTGAGATAACAAATTCAATTTTTAATAGACATAGGGGCATTCAGATTTTCCATTTCTTCTTGCATGAAATTTCAAGACATCTGCCCATTTCATAAAAAATTAATGCTTCCTAGATGGAAGGTGAAAATATATCACATTTTATTTTCTTCCCAGAAACATATTTTTATGTGCAGACTATTTGGAGAGACAGAAGGAGACTTTGTTTCTCTTTTGGCCTTAGGAAAAGGCTTTATTCTAATCAGAAAATATAATTTTATCATACATGTAAGATGATTCTGATGACCAGTTATGACTTTCTGACTATGCATTTGCATGAAGAATAAGCAGTTTTTTTTCTTTTGGTTACTCCTAATTTAAATGGAAAATATTAGCATGTATATTATCCTTTTCATAACCTAGATATGCAATAGGGTAATTTCTTCAGGAAAATGTATGGAGGATAATATTGATTTCACTTAGTAATTAAGTTAAGCAATTTTTGTATATTGAGGATTTTACGACTGTAAAAAAAGGACCAAAAGAAAGAAAGAGAAGCCAGCATATTAAAGCATGAACATTCTCTGGCAGAAAATCTATCATGAACCAATTATCCAGAAATAATATTTCCAAATGTGTGTCCAGGGCATAAGATATATACCTTTGTCTTCAAGTACCTTGGTACTCCAGGGAGCATCTGCTTTATTTTTTTTTCTATGTGATGTAGAAAATGAGACCTGGCAACCTATTACTGAGAGAAGGAAATTGTGGTAGACCTTTCTTGTGTTTGTTACTTGGCAATTGAGCACACAGTCCCTAGATTGGATCTTGGCTTAAGGTAAATACCTCTCCCCCATTATTCAGCCCAAATGTTTCAGATGAATTTGACTCTTTGTTTCAGAGACTGGCATAGGCTCTGATTGGTCCTGTAAATAAGAGGCTCACAAGCCTCTGGTTACATAGTTGGTTCAAGAATGAACATGTGGCTCAGTTAGTTCCAAAGAGATTAAGTAAGATTTTTGCTGAAATTTTTCATAAACAGAGTCGCATTCTTTCCTACTGGATATAAAACCTAAAAGAATATAAGTACAGTTGGCCCTCATTATCCATGAGTTCTACATCCATGGATTCAACTAAGTGAGGATCAAAAATATTTGAAAAAATGTCCAGAAAGTTCCAAAAAGCAAAACTTGAATTTGCCACATACCAGCAACTATTGACATAGTGTTTACATTGTATTTGCAGCCATTTACAAAGCATTTACATTGATCTGGTATTATAAGTAATCTAGAGATGATTTAAAGTATACAGGAGGATGTGCATAGGTTATATGCAAATACTACACCATTTTATATAAGAGACCGAACATCCTCAGATTTGGGTATCTATGGGGGTCCTGGAACCAATCTTCCTCTAACACTGAGGGACGACTGTACTAAAGCCACCACTGCCATTTGCTACCACACATAGCCCAACATTGATGATGGCAAAATATAGATAAGAACATTGTTTGGGGTTCTGAATTGGACTTTGCCTGCCTCACCACTCGACTTTTCTGCTGAGCTGATCTGCATGTAACCTTGTTACTTAAGCCCACTTGGGCTGGGAGCTCTGTTACTTGCAACTCTGTTACTTCAAAGAAGGGGCAGTGTAGGAAAGTCACACTTCCCCAGATTATTTAGTCACAAACAGAGGCTTCCTGGGATATGCTTCTGCCCATGACAGGGTAATTCTTGGGCACAATAATTATACAAGGGTTACAGAGGCTCACTTCCATAGCCAGTGTTCTTCAGTGTAGAATTAACCTAATTGACTTAGAGGTTCAGCAGAATTTCCCTAGGAGGCCTTGGCACTTCAAGTCCACTAAGCTTTTTTTTTTTTTTTTACTAATAGAAGGAAAACATGTTTTCTCATTTTGCCTCTATTCCTTTCTTCCTAAGTAGCTTCTTTCTCTCTCTCTTTCTCTACCAAGAGCAAATAATAATCCTCTGAGATAGCATAGTCTTTGCCCATATTAAGAATTAAATACATTTTTCTAAAAGCATTATCATTCACAAAGAGTTCTTTTGCCAAAATGAAAGGCCTTTCTATTAGCAGGCAAAGCAATTTAGCTTTTCTTTGTCTCCAGCTTTCCTTTTTAGACTGGTTATGTGCCCATTAAATAACCCCAAAGGACCCATTAAAATGTTTCCCAAACAAAATTTTCTTGAGAAATGAGTTCTTCTGTCCCACATGAATGAGAAAACAGTTGCGGCTTTTTAAAAAAATCAGCAATTCTTCTTTTTGTTTAGATTAGTAACTGGCACGGTCATTTGAGAAGGAAATCTGTCAGTGTTTTGTGAAATAATGATGTGTATTACCTCTGACCCAGCAATCACACTCCCAGAGAAACTCTAGTTCAAGACTCTAAGTGAACATGCACAAAGCTGTTCATGGGGGTGTTTTGGGGGTGAGGAAAGAGAGGAAGGTAACCTAGGTGTCCATCAATAAGGGAATGAATAAGTAAAATGTGGTTACCAGACATTATGGGATACGACGCAGCACTCACAGAATATGGATATGTCTCAGAAACACAGTCCTTACTAAAAAAGGTAAGAAAGAGAACAAGATCTACAGTGTATCATTTCTATAAATTAAAAAGCCTAATCACACAAAAGGTACCACATAGTTTAAAGAGGTAAACACATACTTGGGGATACAGATGTAACATTCCAATTGGGTGGTTAATAGAAGGGGAGAGAAGTAGCACTTGGGTTTGGGAAAAAATTAAAAATAGATTATGATCATCCACTATCAGGTGAGAAGTATGATTAAACCAACTATCTGCTACAGAAATCATAGCAACAACATAAAAATGACCTTCAGTGAACTTTTGGACTATTCACTTTGTTTTTGTAGTTTGTCTTTGAGGGGCTTTATAAAAATTTATTGTACCAGAGGTGAAATGCTCATGTAATAAGAATATGAGCTGCCTATGTCTGAGAGTTCCCTCAGTTAGGGTTAAATGAGGAGACATGAACAAAATGCAGAGCAGGAAGTACTAATAGGTTTTTTTGAAATGTACTTCTAGAAATAATTTACTGTGATGAATTACTTTGGGGATATAAAGACTTGCCCATCCTGCTGCAATTTAATATTTCATTAGGAACCACACATGTATGTTTATATAAATATAAATTGCTCTTTTTACTTTTTAATCCCAGGTTTTCTTAGTTCAAAGATAATATATATGCATGATGAAAGATTTAAGAAATATTGACTGGTTCTGAGAAGAAAATTAAATAGCGCATATGTGTCCATCAAAAAATAAGCAATCAAAAAAAATAAATAAATAAATAAGCAATGTAAAACATTATAGTGTATATACATTTCAAGATTTTCTGTGTGTGTGTATGTGTGTGTGTGTGTTGTACATGCACACACATAACTATAGTTTCATATCCAACAAAAAGGGTAAATAATATAATGCTATTTTGTAATGTTTTAACTTTGCAGTATATTATATAAATTTTCACATTTAATTAAGTGTTTATTACAAGGTATTTGTAATGGCTGCCCAGTGGTCTATGGCATGACTGTAACTAAAGTTATTTAGTCAATTTCTTACAGTTGTATTGCGAATATAATATGAAATTATGAAATAAATGTATAATTCATATTAGACCTATGAATTATATCTAATAAATATAATTAGATTGTTATAATTATTTGATATTGCAAATAATGCTTTGAATAGAATCACAAAGAGATAAGAGTATTTTTTCTCAGGATATAATCCTAGAAATAGGATTGCTGAGTCAAAGGGCACCTACTTGGTGGTTTCAGGAGTGGGTCATGACTTAACAGAACCTGAAGCTGCCACATGAAAGGCTTAAATGTTTCTAAGAAGGTATCAGCTTAAATTAGCTCATGTTTAATGGCAAAGCTAATGGCACTTTTTCCTTGACAATATTCACAGAAGCATTTTCCTAAGGACATAAGAAAAATTGTCATAGAATAATTTTAAACTAAAGATGAATAGGAAGGACACTATAGCCAGAGTATCTGGTGTGAATCCTGGCTCTGACAGTCACCAGCTGCGTAAACTAGGACAAGTCTCTATAAAATGGAGAAAGCGACAGTACCTGTCTCGTATGTTTGTTTTGAGGTTAACATGAATGTGTGTGCGTGTGCGTGTATGTATTTGTGAATGCACCCATGGTTGGGTTAATGCTTAGAATATAGTTATGGCTGTAAAAGTAATAGCTGTTATTGTCATGGTTGTTGTTATTACTATCGTTATTATTAAGATAATAATTAGACTGAATCCTAAAATCAGAATCACCCTGCTATAACTTTGACACTTTCTATTTCTCCGTTGCATTGTCTGGTATCTATACAGAGGAGGAATATTTGGGAGAATGTCATCTCATCTTTAACACACAAACACAAAATGTATGCTCACACACACGAACATCATGGAAATTTGATTAATTTGATCCACTCTACACAATTGTACTCTGTTCTCATTACATGCAGCTCATTTCTCAAAACTTCCTTTTGTAAGAACAGTTAATGTCAAAGAGCAATTATGTGACCACAGGTTGTAAGCTGTTGCTTTTCCGTACCCTCCAAATCTGGACCCTCCCCATCACCTAATGAAAACTAATTGTAATTGCAAAGATAAAATTTAGTGTCTGGAACTATGTTCTGAATTGTACTCATTTTAAACGAGCTCTGCCTTTTAATTAAACATCACACCTCAGAGGATTTAGCTTCCAATATTTGCTTCCAATTTTCTAGTTAAAGATTTGAACTCCAGAGATTTTTAAAAACGATTTAGGATGTTTATTGTCCGTTGTCTTCACCTTTTTTTTGGGGGGGGTGGGTCTCAATTCTTTCATGTCTTCTTAAATGGGTACCAAATATTAAAGGTTATTTCATTAAAATGAATAATTTGATTTTATGGGGAATGGGAAACAGTTTGACTTAGTTTAATAGTTGCACACCTACTATATTCAATATACTGTA